>NW_006773582.1:620031-682328 GCF_000442215.2 Lipotes vexillifer | reverse complement strand
CCGCTCAGAGGTGTGTAAACCTCAGCTTCCTGATCTGGATGAAGGAGAGAATGATCCCCGCCTTGGCCAGCACACAGGTCAAGCAGCTAGTGCTTGGCACACAGTAAATGTAAATGATGGTCCCAGCACATCAGGGGACATTTTCCCATCCCTTGTTTCTCCTTGGTGCCCCAGGGTGTCACAGTCACCACAGCACATGAAGTGGAGAATGCCTGGAAGAACAGTAGGGGTGAAGCGAATTGTGCTTGCCTCCTGGAGACTCCTGGAGGCCTGGGTCAGCATGCACTGCTTGCTGCGCTTATGTCACTGCCCAGCCCTGCTCCCCCAGCCTAGCTCAGGGCCCTGGAATGCTCCTTTGGGACTTCCCTCCTCCCCAGCCCCGGCTCCAGCTACCATGGTAACACGTTCCAGGGTGACAAAGGAAGTTGCTCAGTCTTGTTTCCTTCTGGTCCTGTCAAGGAGGATTTTCAGACCTCACGGACTGCACTGCTCTGCACCTACCTGGCCATCTTCTGTGTTCTCACTCAGGTTGAGCTCAAATTTCCAGCCCTGCCAGCAGGACCATGTGTACCAGCCTGACCACGTGCGAGTGGAAGAAAGTCTTCTATGAGAAGATGGAGGTGGCCAAGCCGGCCGACAGCTGGGAGCTCATCATAGACCCCAACCTCAAGCCCAATGAGCTGGCCCCCGGCTGGAAGCAGTACCTGGAGCAGCATGCCTCGGGCAGGTAAGAGGAAGGATGTGGCAGGCTGTGGAAAGCCCTGTGGCACAGCCTTGGGGGCACCTTCCAAGGGGAGGCAGAGATACGTGGAGCCCCATTCTGGGGTCAACTGAGGCTAGGGGGCAGAGAAGGAACTGCCAGGTGCATCAAACCGGCCTTGATTCTAGTCCCAGCTGTACCACTGACTCCTGGATGCCCCTGGCAAATTGTATTCTGTCTTTGGGTCTGGGTTTTCCATGGTAAATAAAGAGCTGTAATTCTTCAATGCCTCTGCAATCTCTGACATTTTAAATGTTTTCATATTTTCATAATTTGTTAAAGATTGGTAGGAACTGAGCGGAGGAGGCCATGAGGTCCACTGGGGAAAGCCTTAGCTCTGGTCCTAGGTCCGTTCAGTCAACTCAGTGCAATTAGGTTTGAATACAAAAAACACTAGTTGTCCACCTGCCATGTTCTAGAAACTGGCTCTGCAGCTAACTGTGAACCTGGGCAAGTCCTTTTCCCTGCGCGGTCTCAGTTTTCACATTTGCAAAACTAGAGAGTTGGCCTTAGGCGATCAATCAAGTCCCTTCCAGTTCTTTTACATATAGGTCTGTGACAAAAAGCTTTGGGCAGGAGTTTGGTAGGTCCTTACAGCCCAGCATCACATACATTATAGGAGCTGCATGTCTCTCATAAAGAAAAGGAGTCCTTGAGGTCAAGACATCCATCTGAAGCCCACATGCCTCTCCCTCTTCTAGAGCATGGCTTGGGGTTGGGGCCTCAGAATTCGCTGCCCAAGCTGCCTTAAGCTCATCTCCAGGATCTGTATGGGCCTCTTCCCTGCGTCCACTGAATCAAGGACAGACAGTAGCCCTAGGCCCCTGGGTGGGGTGGGGGGGGCAACAGGGGGTTGTGTCCTGGGGGTGTGGACACACAGACTGGGCTGTTCACACATGCTTGCATGCTAAACTCCTTGTGCTGGCAGTGGGAACAGAAGGAGGCAGGCCGTGGGTGAGGAGCTTACACCTGTACTCCTGCCCCAAGAACTGCAAATATTAGAGTGAACTTGCCTTTGGGACAAAAGTCAGAGAGGCAGAGGTTGGTTGGTTCATTTCAATTCAAATCCATTCAAGAGACATCTTTTGGGCACCTGTTACAGGCTGGGTCTCGGCTCTGTCTCTGACTATCTGTGTGTACAGAGGGCTCTCTTTCTCTCAGTGAAATAAAAGTTTGACTAGATGATCCTAAGGTCCCCTCCTACTACGTCTGATGCTTTGAGATTTAAGATCTGAGGTGTGGCTTGAGGGAGGGGAAACACCTCTGGATTGGCTTGATTTTAAAAGGTGCAGAAGGAGGGAACTGAAGACGTGAAGCTCCGGGCTGGCTGGTGGGAGGGGTGCAAAGGGCTGGAAACTCAGGTGCAGGGGTCCAGGGGTTTGGGGCTGAGCTCCGTAGGCTCGTGGCTCCTCTTGCCTCAGGGATCAGCTGGCCGTATTCCTGGCTGGTGACCTGTGGCTCCCAGCTGGCCTTGGGCAGGGCTGGAGTGGCATCACCCTTGTGCATATTCTGTGCAGAGGCTCACCCTACCTGTAAGCATTGTAACCCTGGTGCCCTGCAGCTCTGGCCTAGCACAGGGAGGCAGGATGGAGAGGGACACTCCCCTTCTGGCTCAGGACCAATCAGTATGCTCTGGCCTGCCAATCCTGCCTTGGGCTGCACTGGATACTGTGCTGCACTTATGTTGTCTGTGGGCCCCAGGGCTCAGGGCCAGGCTTGGCTTCATCTCCACCCCGCTGCACTGCGTGGTGCTTGGCATACAGTAGGTGCTGGGTGGTGTCTGTTGGACTGAACTGAGTTCCTCAACAGAGGTCCTTCAGGGCCATCAACAGGGATCCCGTAGAGGGTCAGCAGTGAGGGCAGACTCAACCCAGTGGACCCTGGGCTGCCTGTAAAGCCTTGGTAACAGGGGCCTGGAAGAGCTTTATCTCGGGGCTGGAAGGAACTGCCACTGGACGTAATGAGTTCTCTGCCACTGAAGGGCTGCCAGCACTAGGCGGGGGCTGAGATGAAGCCTAGGCCATATGCGTCCCAGGCCACTTCCCTCCATGTTTCCTGAGGCTGGAACTCGAAGGGGCCCAGGTTAGACAAAGTGGCCTGTGTGTACGTAAATGTACACGTGTGTATGTGTGTGGAGGGGGATGCAGACCAGGATACACCTTTCCAGTCTCTTCTGGGGGCCTGCAGTGGGATCTAGGGATGATTTGTCAAGGGACAGGAGAGTGTTCTTTGTGAAGGTGCAGGGACCAAACTCTGTAGTCCTCCCCCTGCTGATGCGCCACCTATCCACCTGTCCATCCGGTGGATTCTTGGTGATCTGTGCTTGGGACAGCTGGAGGCATCTCTTTGCCCCAAAACAGACAGGATGCATGAGTGAGATGTGTGGTCTTCCCCCTTATCAGAGTCATGGGAGGTCTGAGCAGAAGGATGCTTACTGGACACAATTATCCTGCATTTCACAGATGAGAAATAAGGCCCAGACTCGGGGGAGTGACCCTGTGCAGCATCCAGACCCATGTCCTGAGTGCATTAGGCTTGGGGGGACCAAGGCCACGGGAGGGCCCGCAGGAGGCAGGCTGGAGAGCGCTGCTGGAAGCCAGATGGCTCCAGCATCTGGCTCCTGAGGATGCTGCTCCAGGCCGAGGGCAGCTCACCAGGAGGAGGCTGAGACGCCGGCTCAGGAACTAATGTACCCCTGGCGCGGTAAACACTCCGCCTCAACTTCCAGGTATAGGCACGCAGGGCTCCTCCTTTCCAGGCTCCTCCAGGCCGGCTGTGGCTGGGAGGGAGGCCCACCTTCTCCATCCCTGCCTCCCTGCCCCGCAGGTTCCACGGCTCCTGGTGCTGGCACACCTGGCAGTCGCCCCACGTGGTCATCCTCTTCCACATGGACCTGGACGGCGCCCAGCGGGCGGGCTCGGTGCGCATGCGCGTCTTCAAGCAGCTGTGCTGCGAGCGCGGCGGCGCGGCTGGACGCGTCGAGCCTGCTGGAGGACACCGAGAGCCTGGTGGGCAACCTCATCACCAGCCTGCGCGAGCAGTGCTACGCGGAGAGCGGCGGCCGGTGCCGCATCCACGTGGCCAGCCGCCAAGACAGCCGGCGGCACCGCGGAGAGTCCTGCGAGGCCTGCCAGGAGGGCACCGTGCACTGGAAGCCCAGCGAGAAGCTGCTGGAGGAGGACGCGACCTTCTCCGGTGCCTCCAAGCCACGGGCCCAGGAGGCATCGGGCTACAACTTCTCCCTTCGCTGGGGCCTCTTCTGGGCCTCACTGTGCCTCTGCTCATTGTCTACCTGCAGCTCTCCTTCCGAAGCTCGACCTTCCTGTAGTGGAGCTGGTTGAGGGTGGGAGGACGGTGCATGGGGGTGAGAGTGGGGATGCGGTTGTGGTCCTGATTCCGCTACAGATTCAATATATAACGCTGGACAGCCCAGTTACCTCTTTGGACCTCAGTTTATTACTCTGCAGAATGTGAGTTGCTCTAGGAGATATTTAATGATCCTTCCATTAAAATTTACAGTGATGGGGGCACGGGGAGAAGGGACTAAGGTGGATTTAGAACTCTCCAGGCCTGGTGTTAGTAGTTGTCTCACAGGGAGGTATCTCTTCCCTGCACCTCCTCCACCTCCATCTCTACACCTCCTTTTGCTTCATTTCCGTATCCCATACCCCATTAGGACCCCATTAGGACCCATCTTGTCCCTGCCTGATTCTCAAGCTCATCTTCAGCTGCTTCTGAGCATCCTACCATGGTTCCCCTTGGGGCGGGCAGTGGCCCACGCAAAGCAGCTTCAATCAATACTCAGTGCGTCTTGACCCGTCCCTTTCCTTGAGAGCCAGCTCCCACCATTCTGAAAACCTTCATTTTTTACTCTGGTGTTAGAATCTGTTTGTCTGGAATTATTTAGAGCTGCACTGTCCAATATGTTAGCCATTAGCCATGTGTGGCTAAATTTAAATTAATTAAAATAAAATGAAAAATTCAGTTCCTCAATGGCACCAGCCATATATCAAGTATATATCAAGCCATATATCTAGTAGTGGCTACTGGTAACCATATTGTACTGTGCAGATATAGAACATATTCACAGAAATTTCTATTGAATAGCAGTGGTCTAGAACTTGAAATTCCCACTTCACTGTATTTTGTCTCATAAAATAAGAGGTGGGTACAGGTTTAAAGGCACAGCCTGAAGCCTTCTGGGGGCAGGGACAGGTGGGGTGGGGTATAGATACACAAATAAATACGTAACCTCTGTGCTGTGTCAGTTGATTAGAATCTATGAGTCCCAGTGTTGCCTAAATTTATTTCCTGGGAAGGAGGAGCTGTAGAAATTCACCACAAGAGGATGGCTGTGTGTGTGTGTGTGTGTGTGTGTGTGTGTGCGCGCGCGCGCGCGTCTTGGTTTGGGGCCTGGAGAATATATTCCTGTGCTCTGCAGAAATGTGTGAGCTGTGGCACTACTACTTACCCATGATGCAGTGTCAGGTGTGATATTTTGCCCTCCTACGTGAAAATACCTTGTAGAAGATTCTATAGCTGTCCTAGATCCCGGGGATGCTGAGGGAAAGGGCGGATGAGGCAGATCTGGGATCCTCCAGGTGACAGTGGGGCTGTGTGTCTCCATTCAGGGGGCGCCATGATCAAGCACAAGCATGAGCAGTGGAGACAGCGCCTGTCTCCCAGCCCCTCCCCCTTGCCCAGTCCACGAGACTCTGCCCCATGAGGGGGAACGTACTTGCTGTGCCTGTTCCCTCAGGCACAGCTGTGACTTGGGCAATTTGATTCATGGACTGACATCAGATGACCCTGTGCTTATTGTTGTCTGGAATAGGAAAAGAAACTGTCCCATTCACACCCCTACTTGTTCTCTGATGTTCACACCTTTCTTTAGCTCATCTTTAGAGTTTCTGCCCCAAGTGAGACCTGAAGACTGAAGACGAAGTTCAAGGTGGTGCGTTTGTCTGGTGGTGTGTTTGCCTGGATGTGTTTCCAGAGACGGACTGCTTTGGACACTGTGTCCCACCTGTCCGCTTATGTGCAGGCTGGCTTTACTGTTCTCTGGCTTTGGCAGGGAGCTTCTGGTGACTTGTCCGGATTCCTCTAGGGACTGAGAGCTAGGCAATCTGGAAGAATCTACCTTTCTTCAACTGGGTGCAGTAGAGGCGCAGGAAGAGCATCAGGCTGGTGTGTTTGTGAACCAGTGGGCACGTGGGGTTGTGTTCACCTCCGCCAGCTACAGAGGATGCTCAGCTGGGCCTGTGTAGAGCGTGTGCCTCACAGGGTGTTGTTCAACTGCAGACATATGGTGGCTCCTGGGAAGAGGAATGTCAGCAGACCAGGTATCATGAGGTTTCCAGAGGTCTCCAACTGCTCCCAGCTTGATGAAGCGGCACCAGCAGCGCCTCTTACTGAAATGGTGGGGTATAAGGTTAGGGGTAGACTGCTCAGATTGTGTCAGGGGGAGAGTCAGGCCTCAGGTGGGTCAGCAAAGGTGAGGCCTCTGCGGTGGGCCTGGGGGTTGAGGGATGAAGAGCCACTGGAAATAGAACGAAGGTGAGGGGGGTAGAGTAGGTGAAATGAGACGAGATCTGAGAAAAATTCCGGAAGATGAACATCTCCTTCTTTTCAGTATATAAATATACCTGTGTCTTCCTCCTTTTTAACTCCAACGACCCCCTCACTGCCTTCACTTCCCTTTTGACTATTGCCAGGTATTTTTTAATTCCTTCAAAGCCCAGTTTCTCAAAGAGTAGATTATATTTATCTCTACTTCTTATTTACTCCTTAGTTCGTGGAAGTCTCATTTCCATGTCCCTGAAACTGTCACCCCGCCCCCCCTCCCCATTGCCAAATCATCTCTATCTCACCTGGTCTCGCTGCTGCCTTTTGCACTCCCTCCTTGAAGGTTCCGGGTCAAGGAGGGAGCACGCCCTCTTCGGTCTCCCACTTCTGTTTCCTCTCTGCTGTGATGATATTCATTCTCTCAGCATCCCTTACATGCTGGTGTTCCCTGAGATTCTCTCCCCTTGCTGGTTTGCTCTCTGTTACATACACCCGCCATGACTTAGGTTTCTACTGCATATGAACTCCCGGTCCTTATAGCTCCTCTAAGTATTTCTACTGAACTCCAGACCCACAGACCAATTGACCTGTCCGCTGGGAGATCCCTCAGCATGACCAAAGCTGATCTCATCATTTTGCCATCGTGTTTGCTGCTCTTACTTCAGAAATCTGGGAGGTATCTCCTGACCTCTCTCACCACCCTACCCTATCCCGCACGAATCGGTCACCATGCCCTGTTGAATGCTCTTCCCAAATACCTCTGAGGTTGATCTTCTTTCTTTCCTTCCCATTTACTGCTGCCCAAACTCATCATTTGTGTCCCTTGCCTCTGCAGCCTCCTTCATTATTGTCATGCCTGTAGCCTCCCCTGCTACAGCTCACCCTCCGCACTACCACTATCCTGGGGTGATTTTCTAATAATCGGATATGATCGGCTTTCTCCCCTGTTTGTGCTCTTTCCTGCTAATGGATAAAACATTCTCATCAGCCGGGCACACCTCATTTCCAGATACTAACAATACATACCATTTATTGAGAAGGACTCAAGAAACACTTTGCCAGAGGGCAGAGGCACCCACTAACATCTGGATGACAGCTGGACTTCAGGCCAGCATCTGAAGACAGGGGGAGAAACTGGACTTCTAGAAACCTGGAAACAGAAATGTCTGAAAGGTGTGCAAAAATTGTCTGCCAGGATGGCTGACAAGAGGCTGAGGAGAGAACTTTTGCCCATACTTGGTGTGAGATTAACCCTGTGGGCATGGACGTTTGTCGCTGTGATGTGGAGTGAATATTTGTTCCTCGTCTCTCATGAGGCCTATGTGACCTGTCAAGAGAGGCCCTTTCTTACTATTCTTATTCTTTTGCTTCTGTGTATATCCTGTAACTGCATCTGTGTTATAGGTATTACAAGCAGGTGGTGCCCTATAACCCTTGTGTGTGTCTTTGTGCTGATTTTATACCACTGAGTAAGCGTATATGGCTTGTGCTGATTGCTGGTTGGCAGTTGCTTGCAGAGTACCTGATGAAGTGGACAGTGACGCATGGAAAGGAATTTGTGCTGAGACTCAGGATATCTGGGCACCAGTCCAACAATACAGTGGAGTGAGCCAATATAAATCCATTACCAATTCAGGAATAACTGCATGGAGGATATCCTATGGTTATACAGCTGTTATCCTTCCATTTTCATCCAAAAGTCAACATCTATCTACTCTGGTCTATTTTATTCCTGGTCTGTCCTAAGTTCTAGGATTACAAAGATAATTTGTAGTCCCTGACTTGGAGGGCTCACAAGGTATGCTAGTCAATGCTAGGAAAGGGAACAACTTTGTCATACCTGGGGATGAAGGGTCAGAGATGGTTTCTTAGACCAGTCATGCAGGGGTATGTTTTGTAGAAATGGTCAGGGGGTCAAGGATGGGGCTGATAGGGAGCCATGGGCATCCCAGGCTGAGAGACGAAAAAGGAAGACCCAGAGACAGAGCTTATTTCATGCTCAGGAAGAGTAAGCAACCAAGTACCAGAGGAGAGCAGGATGGAGCCCAAGAGGAATCTGGCAGCACCGGCGAAAGAGGGCAGAAAAGCGAGGTGGGCTGGAGTTAGGTAAAGACAGCTCTTTGGCTCAAGTAAGGAATGAGGAGGGAGCATGAGAGACATTTTGTTATCATTTTTAGAACTTGTCTTTAAAAGCAAAAAACCAAAACAAAATAAGGTAGTGCTGAACAGCAATCCTACCCTTGTGTCTTCTATAAACATTTAAATGCCTACATATTTTATACTAGGCACTATGTATGTATTAAAGGAAGCATTCAGTCTCCCCCTCTTTCTGATCATTCTCCATCCATCTTTCTTTCACACTCAAGGAGTTAGAACAGTCTCAGTTCTCGTCTTTAGGTATAGCAATGAATGAGCTCTTCAGGCATGCTGTGGGTAAGGAGAATTTGGGCTGCAAGTCCCCAAACTAATAACTGTGGTCAAACAACACAGAAAGATTTGTTTATTCAATGCTGAAAATCAAGTGAAAGTAGATATAATAATTAATGAAATAATAATAATTATTAGTGAATAATTAGTGAAAGTAGACAATTTGTTTCTGGTCCTAATTGTTCATGTATGCTGAATTCGGTTGAGAACAATTAGAGTACCGCCGATTTTCTGTTTTGCTTTTTTATTCCTTTTTGTTTGTTTCTACAATAAAAGTGAATTATTTTCTTATGATTTAAATATGTTTATCCACATTCATTATATACATATCGTCGTTCTTTAAACAAGAGTAAATGTCCCTAAAATATATAAAATATAAAATATAAAATAAAATATATAGAACTTTTGATTATGTATGCTTGTGTGTGTGTTCTTTTTTTTTTGGCGGTACGCAGACCTCTCACTGTTGTGGTCTCTCCCATTGCAGAGCACAGGCTCTGGATGCGCAGGCCCAGCGGCCATGGCTCACGGGCCCAGCCGCTCCGCGGCATGTGGGATCTTCCCGGACCGCGGCACGAACCCATGTCCCCTGCATCGGCAGGCGGACTCTCAACCACTGCGCCACCAGGGAAGCCCCTGTGTGAGTGTTCATATATCAAAGTGTTTATATAAAAAATGAGAAAGAGAGAAGCAGCCTTGAGAGCCGGCCTGGCACTCCCAGCTAGGCCATGGTGCTCTCCTGTTGAACATAACTCCGCTGAGCAGCAACCTCAGACCAGACCACTCTGGGACGATACTAGATCAAGGCAAGCATAAGACCACTCCGTAGTCACATCTGAATATAGATAAGAACGCAAACAAGGTCCAAACCACAAAAACGACTTACAACCCCCTATTCTGGCCACTGTGAGGGGCTGCTACCTTACCAGTCACAACTTCAGCTTGCTTCCTCTCTGTCTTCTCACCTTCTAGATAAGAATCATTAAGATTTCCAATCATAAAGTATTCTCCACTTTCTGACAGCATCCAATCCAGAGCAAAGTCACTTACAACCTTCCCTCACCTGACACATGCCCCAGTGCTAGAGTGTGCCTGTTCTAAACCCTCTTACTGAGATGCTTCGTGGTTCCGAAGGGCATCCTCCCTCTTTGCAATGAGTCAAAAAATCCAACTTTGTTCAGTGACATGTGTGTTTAAATTTAAAATGGGTGTTTCTAAATCTTAGGGAAAAAATGAAATAAAATATATTTGCAGTTTATTTAGAAATTAGGGAGGAAAGCATCACATATAAAAATTATTTCTGTTTTAATGCTCCTTAGTTCTTTAAAAACTTACTTCACAGTAGTGTTAGACTTTTAAAAATCGTCTTCCCATAGAAAGTTATACAACAAATGTCTATTCTAATACTGGTTATCTCTGCATCTTTAGAAGATACATTTTCATTCACATTCTTACATAGATTTCAAGAAAGTTTCACAAGTTATTCATTCTTTTGGTAGATGGGGAAGAATTTCACATACCCTCTTTCCTGTCAACTTGGATTTCTAGTTTTGTTAGAAGAATCTAGTATTTTATAAATAAATTAATAAAATACTTGATAGCTCATACATTCTCTTTCAAGAATTATATTAGACAAATGCGTTATGTTTCATAATATTAATTGAAGAATCAACTCTTAAATCATATAAGTTTACTTCTCCTCACCATCTTTACACCAGCCAACTCCACTTTTGAGTCCTTTATTTTGATTTATTCTCTTCCTTTCTTAGTTTTGTGAGTAATATTTTCAGAGAGAGAGAGAGTATGTGACTGGTCTGCCTATCTGAGAATGGCCTTTTTTTTGCTCTTATCCCCCCTAAATAGATTGGCCAAGTATTACTTTTTATCATAACAATCTTTTTTTCTCCCTCAAAACTTGGTAGGCATTATTTCAATGTCTTCTAGAATTTATTGAGGTAGAAAAAAAATCCATTATCAGCCTAATGTCTCTTTTCTTTTACATTGCCTAATGTAATATATAAAAATATTGAGGCAATAACTTCACAAATCTTGTAGAGAGTATAAGCTGGAGAGTTTCTAAGGTTTTGCTTGTTTGTTTGTTTTATTGTTTCTTGTAGTAACTTTGTCCATAGGGGAGAGAGAGGCATTTGCTCTGATTCTTTAGACTGTTTTCATACATCTCCCCAACAGCCTGAAGTAAAACCCTATTCTCTCCCTACTTTGCATTTGATTATGCCAATGAGGAACTTGCAGAGTTTGGAAGGTTTGCAAAATAGGTGGGTGCACAGGCTGAGCTCACCATCTTGAACCTCAAATTACTAGTTGTTAATTTGCATTTTAAAAATCTACTCCTGTAAACTAATTTGAATATTCACTAGAACAAGATAGCTATAAGTAAATAGCTGATATAGATTTAGATGCATATTAGGTGATCTTTAAATAATTATTTTTTAATAATAAGTATACTTGTCTTTGGATTTGGGGCCCATGCAGATAATCCAGGATGATCTCATCTTGACATCCTGAACTGATTATATCTGCAAAATAAGGTCACATTCACAGGTTCTCAACACTGGCGATGACCTGGGGGCAAGGGAGCCCTCACATGTGAGACCTTCTTGGAAGCACCTTGCAAAGGGAGTGAGATTTCACTGCCATGTGGGTTCAAAAAGGTGATTAGGTCAGTGACTCTGAGACCAGCTATAAATGTGACATTGATTATGAGTACAGGTTCATGAGGTTGGAGGGTATTCAGGTTAAATATGAGGATGGTTTGTATTAGAAATGCGTTTTTCCAACTTTGCTTCCCCTTCAAACTCTTTGTTTCTATGAAACTTTGTTGCAGAACCCTGTTCAATGAAATAGAATTCCTGCCACACACCCGGTCCCCCTGCCTCTGCAGTCCCTGTGGCCTGTGTGCAGGGAGCCCAGGACCTAATTTGGGAAGCCTGGGAAGTCTTTATAACACAGGTTATAAAGTGTCTGAAGTTCCTTCTAGTGCTAATTGTTTGATTCTACGGCTCAGATAGTAATCTGTATAATTTCCTAGATTGCGACTTTTTTCAAAGCCAAGGATTGAGTTTTGGTCATCTCTGAATCCCCAACACAGTGTCTGGCACAAAGTGCTCAATAATCAAATGTGTGAAGGAAGAGGTTTTTGTCTGAGTACTTCTTTACAACCCTAACACCAAGCACAGTTCTCTCCGCATAGTGGGTGCTTTAAAGAAGTTGGTGAAGGAAATAAATGAAGGAATGAATACAATCCCGCCCTAAAATTTTAGATGAAGTTGTCTTCTACCATTTGAGCCAGCAGAGGGCAGGCGAGCTCAGTTTAACAACAGCTTCCTCTGGGTAAGCTGAAACAGCCACGCTTAGCCTTGAGGAGCAGGTCCAGTTGTTTCATGGGATTAGGAAATGCACAACCAGAAAAGGATGGAGACACAAAGCATGAAGGCCCAACACATTAATCCCCAAAGCTTTCTCTCTAGGATAATACTCTTGTCAGGGAATAAGGTTTTGCTCCAGGCTGATGGGGAGATACATAGATAACAGGGCAGGAACTGCCAATCTTACAACATGATTTCAACAACTTGGGTGGAAGGGATTCAAGAAACTTCACAGAAATAACATAAAACTAAGAGAATCAGAGGGTCTGACTCTAATACTAGTTATGTGGTTTTGAGAGAGACCCTTCCTTTCTCTTGAATTCAATTTTCCGACGTGTAAACCCAGGGGAGGCACTAGATGCTTTTGAAGGTCCTGGTCTGTGGTTGGGTCCACTTCTGGCCGCAGTCCTGCCTCTGCCCGCAACAATTGGTGTTGTATCAGGAAAGCCAATGAAGCAGGTGCTTTGGCCCTGACGGGGCCAAGCCAAGTCCATTGTGCTTGAGGGTCCCCAAGTCAAAGGTGGGAAAGAAGAGAACAGTAAAAGGGAGAAGGAACTGAGCAGAGTGAGATGAGAGAAGAACAGTGGTGGGCGGTGGTTTGTGACTCCATCATTTTCTACAAAGGTGGAGCCCATTGTAGTAGCAGACTATAATTCAGTTCTTAAAATATATAGATCTATAAGTCAGAATCTTTGCAGTTGGGTCCCAGGCATCTGTGCTTTTAAAATGTTTCCCAGGCAATCCTGGTGTGAAGCTAGAGTTAAGATCCACCAGTCTAGGTTAAGATTATAGTTTGAGTGTGGGAAATTGGAGCTGTAAAAGGGATACTTTCACTCCATGGGGCACTTCTGTGTTTATATAGCCCCATCATGCCGTTTCAAAGGGGGGGGGCGGGTCTCAGGAGCACCCCAAAGAAGAACTTCGCCATCTGTTGTGTACTATTCCAGGAACAGGGCCATAAGTCTCTGGCCTCATTTCCCAATCCCCATTGGTCAAGACAGCTCTTCCCCTGCCAACTGCCCTGGGAAGGCTCGTGCAAGACCTGAGACTTAACACCTTGTTTTTAGGAGGAAAATAGGTAAAGAGAACTGGGAGACGTTCGCTGGGTGGCACAGTCGGGCAGAGCACAGCTCGATTTCATTTCACTGGGGAGCTCTGAGCAGAAGCCATAGATCAGCAAGTGCGATGGTTCTGCAGAGTCCAATGGACCCACAAAGAGAAAGGAATCTGAGAGGATAATTAGGGACAAAGTCTCCTTGCTTCTCTCTGGTGAGAGAGGAAATGTTGGAGTGGCAGACAGGGATCTGACATCAGCCCAGCTCTGCACTAACTATGTAACCTGAGGCCTCCATTCCCTTGTTTGGTTGATATTAACACATGATCAAACATGAAACTACGCAGAGGTGAGTCAGCAGTGCTACTCTCTTCTATTGTGTGCCAGGGACATACGTGTTCCTCATTGGTTGGTGGATGTGTCCTCCCTAGACCTTCCAGTGAAGTCCCTTATCTTTCCAATGACTATATTAGTATATTCATATGACAGCTTCAGTTAGTTTTTAGCAGATAGGAACAATTACACAGAACAGTGTTTAGGGTTTTTTCCTTTGCTGAAGCTCAGAGATTACTAAGGGATCAATGGATACGTGTTCCTGAAAGTATCTGCTACCTAGGGTTGGGGGTCAAGTGATACAGTCCTCAGTTACCTGAGGTTCACCTGAGGTTCGTTCTACCTACAGAATCCACAGAGACCTCACATATAAGAAGAATTTGTCTTCCACTAAATCAACATTTTTTAGCAACTACTCTATGCTTCACATTCTTATGGTCTCTGAGGAAAATACAAATATGACAGAAACAAGATTTCTGCTCTCAGTGAAACTCTAGGCTCATAGATGAGACATACAGACTCTCAAGGAACAGAAATGTGAAGTGATCTAGAGTGGTCTCTACTAGAGGCAAAAAAGACACACGTTTGGGCACAGGAGGGGGCCATAGTAATTCTAAATGAGAAGCTCTTGACTTAAAGTAAGCTGTATGATGTTAACAGTCAGAGATGGGTCCAAGGTATTCCAGGTGGAGGGAGCAGCATGTACATAAAAGTGGATGCGGGCAACTGCAGAGTGTGTACAGGGAAGAACAGGTGGTGGTGGGGAATGGGAAGGTGGAGAGGTTAGGAGTGACACAGAGCGAGACTGAACAGGACAGTTAGGGTCTGAGGAAGCATGACCGCCAGGCTGATGTGTTTGCATTTAAACTAGCTGGCACTGGGGAGTCACTGAGAGCTTCTGAGCTGGAAGTGATGGGATAGAGACCGGAGAGGAGACTACTGCAGGAGACCAGGCCTGAGCTGTCATCACTCACCCACCCATGGAAAAAGTTCACCCCTGGGCTTCATTCAGTGACCACATCACCCTTCATTGTCTAAAGCCATCACTTTAGGCCAGGCTTTGTGGAAGTTGGTGAAAGCCAATTTGGTGGGAAAGTCTGGCTTCTCTACCATCAGCAACTCCAGGGGCATGAGCCGACACTCTTCCAGCTGAAATTCAGCTCAGCAGAAGCCCTTAGAGAACTGCAAGCTCTCATTCTCATGCTCCAGGGTGGTAGGGTTGCTCTAGAACGAAAGGTCCTTAGGGTATCATCACCTAAGCACCCTTGCCCTTGGGCAGGAAAGGTCTGCGTGCTCCCTATAGCCTGTCCCCAGCCCCAGCAGCACATCCAATAAATCTGCCTCTTCTCCAAGTGATCTCCCAACTTTACTTAGGTCAAAACTGTCCTTTAGGCGGCTATAAGCAAGAAGACAATTCAGCATATATATTCACACGAAAGTGTTAATAACTATCAAGTTTTAATGTGCTACATCTCCAAGAAAATGTAGAGAAGAGACTATTTTCTAATAGTCTAATAGTCATAGACTAATTCTAAGGGTTGAATTTCAGCACCAGTCTGCTGCATTTCTGTGAGAGATCTTCCTGGATCTTCAGATCATACCCTACAGTGTCCCCAGAGGAAGGGCAGTCTGACTAGTTGGGTCAGAGCATCATTGAGGACACTCTAGCTTCCAGAAGCTGGCTCATTGAATATCACCCCAGGCACTGGCTGACAGACCTCCCTCTGGGCAGCAACAATAAAAACAGAACTTTATCTTTTCATCATGTTTTATGGATAACCAAGCACTTTCACTTACACTGCCTGACCTGGTTCTTAAATCATATTATAACAAAAGCAAGGATTATCAGGCCCATTTTAAGCAAGAGAAAACTGAGGACTTAAGTCTAGGGGCTCAGACATCCAGGCCAGGGCTTTTTATACTATACCATGTTGCTTTTCCCCACCACCTATAATTCTCACTTTATTCTGGCTTGGAAGTAAAATGGTTTTTCACTTACAAAATGTCCAAGAGAAGTTTTTGTCAGAAATCCACTTCCTGCACTCTCAGAAATTTGTGGAACTTGAAAGCGTTTTAGGGAATGTCTAGATCACTTGTTACCAATGGTTCTTCTCACTTCCTTAACTTGAGATCCAAACAAACCATTAGCATGTCTTGTCAACTGTACGTCAAAATAAACTTCAAACCCAACCAGTCCTCAGCTCCTTCACAGCTGTCACTCTTGCCCAAATATCATCTTCTCTTGCCTGAACTAGTCTGGGGA
This sequence comes from Lipotes vexillifer, assembly GCF_000442215.2. Lineage (NCBI taxonomy): Eukaryota > Metazoa > Chordata > Mammalia > Artiodactyla > Lipotidae > Lipotes > Lipotes vexillifer. The sequence continues at coordinate 666,540 of NW_006773582.1, read as the reverse complement.
ATAAGGTCCCCCAAACAAGCACAAACCACCTTCCATTCCATGGAAACAGGCCTTGGGGGTTGGCTACAGTAGCCTCGGGTTGGAGGTATGAAATGCCTTTATGCCAAGCCAAGCAGCTTGGGTATTTAAGGGAGAATGTGTCCCTTTCATCCTGGCTCTTCTTTACTCTTAAATGGTTCTTAGACTCCTAAGTTATCTTCCTGACTCTGCTGCTCTCTTACAGTTAATTCTCCACTTTAGCAGAAGGCATTGATTTTAAAAAATCAAATCAGGTCAATCCCTTGTTCAAAATCCTCCAATGGTTTTCTTACCATGGTCTTCAAGGCTCTACGTGATCTGGCCCCTGTCTGCCTTGCTGGTCTCATCTCCCAGCCCTCTCTGATTCGCCCACTCTGTTCGAGTTCCCTTGCCTTGTTTCTGATGCTTGAATGTACCAAGCATGCTTCTACCTCAGGGCCTTTGAACAGATTGTCTTTCCACATGACAAGGAAATATCTTTATTCAGATATTTATATGTCTAGCTCCCTCACCTCATTCAGGTCTCTGCTCAAATGGTTCCTCCTCAGGAGGGTTTTCCCCAAGTCATCATGCTTTATACCTTGTGTTAATTCTTAGCAACTTGAACATAATTAATTAATTGATGTGTTTATTGCTTGTCTTTCTCACTAGGACTTTGTCTATCTAGTTCACTACTATATTATGAACCTCTCAAGCAGTGCAGATTCTCAGTACTTATATGTAGAAAGAATTTGAGTGAATCAATTTTACAGATGGAGAGACTGAGGTCCAGGTGGGGAGGGCAGGTCAGCACCAGAAGCAAGCTGCAAGAGCAAATTCTCCTTCTAATAGGCCTGCGAAATACCCGCTGCATCCGGCTTCCTCCCTCATATTACATAAAAGCCAGATTCTTTTCCAATATAAAGTTCTCAATTTGAGAAACAACATTTTAACATCACAGTGTGCTCTAGTTTGCCCCTCTGTCTTCTCAAAGTCAAGCTTGTTGATGATCAGGGCTGGAAAGCACCACAAATGTTGCCTATCAAGCCTTCTATTTTGCAGATGAAGAAACTAAGGCCCAGAGAGGAAGTCCCCAGCTGGACTGTGGCAGAACCAGAACTAGAACCCAGGTCTCTGGACTCCAAATACAGTTACTTTCTGCTTCCCTGCACTGCTTAATATTGAACACCTGATTACTCATAGATTTTATTGTCTCTTACTAAACGAGTTTTTGCTCCTCATATTGGCAGGTAGTCACCCCCAAATGTACATTTCACAGGGAGGTGGGAAATCGTATCCCAGTTGGAGAGCAACACATGAAAGGGGCCTAGATGCCCCCTCGAGGTCCTTGCATCCTGGCTGCAGACTGCTCAGCCAGGAGGTGTCTCTGGCATCCCTGAGTCAGGGGAGGAGGAAAGTTGCTAAACTGATCAGCAGCCTCCCTCAACCTTGCCACTTCCTGCCTGCGTGCCCTTGGGCGAGGCAGAGGCAGCTGTGCTCTCAGGGACTCAATTTCCTCCTCTGTGAGATGGGGCCAGCGTGCCCTGTCGTACTGGATGAGAAAATACTTTGTGAACCACAGAGGGCTGCACAAGGATGGGGTCTATCATTCTTAGTGACCAAGGTCTGGGAAATAGGGTCCCCAGTACAAGCACAGACAGCACCCCCTCTGCCCCCCTCCAGCCTTTGGGACTTGGAAGCAAGACCCTGGGGGTCGGCTGCAAAGGGCTCAGGTTGGGGAGGTTTCAAGTGTCTTTGTGCTAAATCAAACTCTATGCAAAACTTGGCCGTGGGGAGGGGGCTTAAGGAAGAATTTGTGTCCCCTTTTGTTCTTCTTTCTTTCTTAAGTGGCTCCTAGACTCCTAACAATTTGAGGATTATAAAACTAAACGAAACAAAAGCCCGGAAGTCATCTCATCCACAGCTTCAGCACTTCAGCAAAGGTGTGAGGGAAGCCACCCAGACTTACTATTCCCAAGTAGGTACTTGAACAGCTAAAGTTCGAGTCTTTTTTTTTTTTAAATACTAAATCATTCCATTTACATAAAGTTCAAAAACAGTCACAACTAACTTATAATGAGAGACATCAGAAGAGTACTTGCCTCTCGAGGAGCAATGGACTGAAACGGGGCACTCAGAAACTTTGAAGGTGAGGAAATATTCTATATTTTCATTCGCACGTTGGCTTCATGGGTTTATAGGGGTGTCAAAGCTCACTGAGCTGTACGCTTAAGACCTTTGCATTTTACTGTATATAAATTAGACTGAAATAGACTGACTGAACTGGAATGTTTTCCTTGTAAGTTCTGATATTGCATTGTATGTGGCATTTTCTTTGTTGCTGAAAAATATGGAACGCTTCAAGAATTTTCCTGTCCTCCTTGCTCAGGGGCCATGCTAATCTCCTCTGTATCATTCCAATTTTAGTATATGTGCTGCTGAAGCGAGCACCATGAGTATTTTTTATGAGAAACAGCCGAGAAGGAAAGAGGAAGTAATGGAAGGAGGGGCTTAAGAGAGGAAGAGACTAGAGGCAGAGACTGGGATAGATATTGGGTAGGCAGAATGGGAAGGGGGAGACGTGCAGAGAAGGCAGAAGGAAGCCAGATAGAACCAGCCCAAAGTCAGAAAATGACTGGGGAGAGGGAAGAGTACAACAGAGAGGATTGAGGATAGGGAGTGGGGAAAGAAAGTAAAAAGGGGATTGCATAAGGAAGATTTGGAGAGAAAAATTCAGAGAAAGGTTTGGGAAAGGAGAAAGAGGAAAAAGGAGGATAAAGATGTGGAAGGAGAGGAGCAGGCACCTGGGGAGAGAAGTAGAAGAGAGCATAGAGCAAGGTGGAGGGGTTGCTATTCCTTCTTTGGCTGGCTCCTGTTTTAGGAAAATTCTTCTCTACTCAATGGGGCTGCCAAGGGCAAGCCTTGAGTGGAAGAGATGTGAGATCATTTGAGGGTGCCTTGGGACAGCTGGGTTGACATAACTAGACTCTGAACCCGCAGCTAGAGGCCTAGGCGGGTTCCAGGATATATAGAGAAAATAACATGCATTGTGTTCTGCAGTCTGAGATCCATTGCTCTCCCAGACTATTCCAACACATGTGAGTGACTTTTTAATGCCTTACTTGTTCTAAGCCTTGTCTGGACTCACCAAGCCCTGGAAGCTTTAGCACTCCTTGCTGTGCCTTCTCTTATTGCTTTAGCTTACAGACGCAAAAAGAAAAGGTGACAATTATTCAAGCCATTCAGTGCACCTCCCAATACCTCCTGCCTCTCAACACTGTGGTCTTGGTCTAAGTATTGAGAATACATATGTGAAGCCTGGCTGGTGACAGGATTAGTCAAGTTCTCTGCTTCACTTGGTTTCTGAAGATACAGGAATTTTTTTCAGCTCTTATGAACTTGAAGCTTATAAAATGTCAACCCTTGAAGAGCCTGCAGGGATCATCTGGTCCATGCCAGGATATTAGCTGGCCATTCCTTGATAAGGAATTATTCTGGGGAAAAAGAAAAGAAAAGAAAAAGCTACCAGAACTCTGATCAGGACAGCAAACATCTAACTAGACCACAACCAGAATTCCAGAACAGCATTTCTCAAACTTCCTTTTTATTTGTGTGGGGAGTAGGGGAGCACTGTTGATGCTTTTCTCACACAGAGACTTACAATAACTGTCACTTACATTCAAGGGGTTCCTGGACTTCTGTATGTCCACACTGGGAGTCCCTGACCTAAAACTGCTACTACTAGCCAGGAATCCATTAGAAAACTCAGAGTTGAGTGAAAAGAATCCTAGTTTGGAATGTGGAAGTCTGGTCCTTGCTCCAGCTGTGTACTATGTGAGCCAGAGAATTTCACTGCCCATTTCTAGGCTCAGTGACTCAAACTCTGAGGTTTAATAGATGTTTTCTGAGATTCCTTTCTAGCTCCAAGTTTCCAGCACCGAAATGAAGTCAGTCTGATTTTTTTTTCCTTTAGCATGTTTTGTCACAGTGGGATGGCAAGCAGACTAGAAGTGTCTCTGCTGCTGAGAAAGAGGGATGGAGGGTGAGTTTAAGGTACTCTTCCATTATAAGGAAAAGTGAAGTTCTTTTAGAGCCCCATTACATCTTAATCTACAAGACTCTTTACAGAGTTAATGGAGAAAGGTGACTTAGTCTTTCTAAAATCCACATTCCATTTTCAAATCTGTTCTTAGAGGAATGCTTATGACATTCACTGTCACAAAGAATGCTTGTAACCATCTCCACTTGTCACACTCATATACTTTTGCATTTGGTTCTCCTAAAATGTTTGAGCATGATGGTAGATAGAATTGTCTGGGTACATTTATGTGTATGCGGCTGAGTGTGATAGTGCATTTGCTTCTCCAGGGGCTGAGTGTTTGAGTGTGTGTAATTAAGTGTGCACGTGTATGAGTGAAATTATAGAGTGTGTATGTGCGTAGCACTGAGTGACTATAAAAAGATTGTGTAGATGGTGTGACGTGTGGAATCGTGTGTGCCTGTGCCTGTGCAGGATTTAATTTTTTTAAATAAGCCACTTTTGATTGTGTAGCCTCCTCTCACTTCTGTGATTGATTTCACGAGGGTAATGGTGCGTAAAAGCGCTGGTGAGATCTGGGGGCGCCTCCTAGTCTGACGTCAGAGAGAGAGTTTAAAAAGGGGGAGACGGAGGAGAGCATACAAGCCGCTTTAGGAGTCGCGAGGTTCAGGGCCGTTGCTGCTGCCTGCGATCAGCTCCTAGAGTTTGACCAACCGCACTCTAGCTCGGCTTCTCCGGCGTCGCCGAGATGCTGTCCTGCCGTCTCCAGTGCGCGCTGGCCGCGCTCTCCATAGTCCTGGCTCTGGGCGGTGTCACCGGCGCGCCCTCAGATCCCCGACTCCGTCAGTTTCTGCAGAAATCCCTGGCTGCTGCCGCTGGGAAGCAGGTAAGGAGACTCCCTCGACGTCTTCTTTCCCCTCTCCAGAACCTCTCAACCTTCCCTAGCCTTGCCTCTGATCCCTTGGGTGAATTTAAGACGTGCTCCCAAAGAGTGCCGGTGCTTTTCTGGGTCCCTTAGCTACCAAAGCTCACAGGAAAACTTTCAAAGTCCAGAATCCCTTATTACCTCTTTGTTTCCCCTGATCAGCGCAGTAGGTCACTGTTTAGCTGAGTTCTTTGGCATTCAAGAAAATTCCAAGACCTTGGTAACTGAGCTCGAAGGGATGATGGCATTTATCCCCGGTGCTGACCGCCGGAGGTGCTGACCCAGGTGCTGAAAGCACGGACCTCTGAAGCTGCTACTGTCCTAAGCACCACCTCCCTCCCATGCAGCGGGGTTGGGGGCTAACTGGCACTTTACAGCCAGAACACAATATGTTTACGATTGTTAAAGGTCTCTTTCTCCACAGCTGACTGAGTAAAAATGGTAAGAACAATTCTAGTTTGTAGCTCATGATATGGAAATTGAGTTAAACAAACTGTTGGCTCATGTTGAAAAACTAACGATCTATTTCTTTCTATGTGTGTATTTTAAACCTACAGAAGCAGAAAACTTGCAGAAACATTTGAGTTTTTAAAGCTTCTTTGTGTACTTGGTGATTATAACCACAGCCCTTGTTTTTATATCCTTAACCAATTTTAAGTGTGAAAAAAAATTGCACAGCTGTGAACATTGGGGTTTGGGTGTGGTTAAACCTGTTTTTCAAGCAGGCTTTTTCCATTTCTTCTCCACCATCCTCATCCTTATCCTCTCTCCCTCTCTCCCTCTCTCTCTCTCTCTCTCTCTCTCTCTCTCTCTCTCTCTCTCTCTCTCTTTCTCTCTTCCTTCCACCCCATGCAGGAATTGGCCAAGTACTTCTTGGCAGAACTGCTCTCTGAACCCAACCAGACAGAGAACGATGCCCTTGAGCCTGAAGATTTGTCCCAGGCTGCTGAACAGGATGAAATGAGGCTGGAGCTGCAGAGATCCGCTAACTCAAACCCGGCCATGGCACCCCGAGAACGCAAAGCTGGCTGCAAGAATTTCTTCTGGAAGACTTTCACATCCTGTTAACTTTATTAATTATTGTTGTCCGTATAAGACCTCTGATTCCTCCCCTCCAAACCCCGTCTCTCCTCCCTAATCCCCCCAATCCTCAGTAAGACCCTTGCATTAGGAATTGAAGACTGTAAATACAAAATAAAGTTATGGTGAAATTATGAAAAAAAGGATTTTGTTTTCTTATTGAGTTAAACCTTTGTGTTCAATACTATATGATTAACTTCATTTGTGATTTCAGTCAAGTTCTTTGAGATATGCACTACAAATCTCACAGACATACTGTTTAAAATTCTCCGTGGTAATAAAAGTTATGTTTTAAATGGTAACCCAGATAGTTTGGGTTATTTTAAACATAAATAATCTCAATTAACTCTATGAATTCTAGTTTTAATCCAGCAGTAGTTATTGGAAGGGGCTGCCACAAACATCAATTACATTTTAAATACGCTTAAAATTATATGCTGAAATAAGTATTAGTATTAATGGGTAGGCAGGCCGAAATGTCCAACTAACCACCAGGCTGATATGTAAAATAAATGATATATAAAAAATAGAAGGGAAAAACCACTTAGAAGTTGGAGGAAAGAAGCTGGCTTAAATAGCTAAAATAAAGTTCTGAGCTTTTAAGATGTGTTGATAGTTTGTGAACATTTATCAAGAGAAGAACATGGCTTTAATATCTTCTTTGACAATCCTCTCTGTAACTGAACAAGGTTAAATGACTGTTTCTGTTTTAAAAGTAAGCTCCTAAATTTTTTTCCTCAGGGGGAAATACCAACTTAATTATAAGATTCCAACATGAGAGCTATGGGTTGCAAGAGACATGTGTGTTGGGTCACCTCAGTGAATGCAACACTATTGAAGGTACAATATCATAATTGCAGAATAACAGAAGGAGATATCTCAAGACTTCTTTTGATTTTATCAAAGTGAGAGTCAAATAAAAATGCAAACAATAATAAAAAATAGTACCTGCTAGCTATTATTAGTAGTACTGTAATAACATACTAAGTGGTACTGCTCAAGACAGAGATAAAAACATTGCTAATTTATTCACAGAGACCTTAAAAAGGTGTCCCTTTGGGGATGTGTGTTTTAACTATCAACTGTATTTCTGAATAACTGCTAGAATAAGAAACCAAATATAAACACAGAAACTCAGTGTAAATCCCCATAGTATGAACTTTCTGATGGGAGCATATAAATATCTAAGAGGAATTTCCTATTTTACTGAAGATATTTATGTTAGATAATACACATTTTTAATATGAACGTGCTTAGTGGAAGTTAATTCCTGAACAGCTGATCAAACAAGAAAAAATCTAAGCCACTTTACTAATCTCTGTGAAAACAAAACATCCTTTGAGGTACTGGTGCATCTTTTATTTACAAGGCATTTAGGAGGGAATTAATGTGCCCACTTAGGGGATCTGTCTCTGTTAAAGGCCTTATGTACTTCTGGTTACCAACCGACTCAATGGAGTAATAGAATCACATTATTATGATTAAAGCACAGGAGAGAACACAACTTAATAGTTTTCCGAGGAGTGCATAGATTGCATGAGTGCCAGGGGATTTTAAGTTTTTAGTATCATCTTTAGTTGTCAGTTCCCAACAGTAGTATGGTAATAATTGGCAAGAATTATATAGTCATGTGCCTATATATATATATATATATATATATATATACACACACATATATATATATTCTTCATTTAAAGATTAAGTTGAATGGAACATTTAATCACAGTTAGTTACATTTCAGCCTCATTTTTGCCACCTTCAAAAGTAGAAGGCCGTACTGGCAAGGGTACCCATGTTCCTTCCAGATGTGACTGCCGTTTTGTGCTTCAACATTGACAAAAGTGTTAAAGGAGTACTGACTTGGGTCATTTTAATTAAGATATGGAGCAGAGTTATTTAAAAGATATATATAGAAGGTTTCACTTTTTACTTCCCATTTAGTTCGTGTTCCTCTTTTTGTTTTTATTTATTTATTTTTGAATTGTATTTTATTTTATTTTTTCATACAGCAGGTTCTTATTAGTTATCTATTTCATACATAGTAGTGTATATATGTCAATCCCAATCTCCCAATTCATCCCACCCCCTTCCCCCCTTGGTATCCATACATTTGTTCTCTACATCTGTGTCTCTATTTCTGCTTTGCAAATAAGTTCATCTGTACCATTTGTCTAGATTCCGCATATAAGTGATATTATACGCTATTTGTTTCGCTATTTGTTTTTCTTAAGTTTGATTCACTGCAAGAGTCTAGTATTCTAGCCTGTTTACCACCTGGCCACAACGAACTTTTCAGATTATATTTTCCTTCCTCTTTAATACAACCACAGGCTTCAGTAGTCCTGAACTACCTGCTCTTTCTTTTAATGGGATAGCTTGGGCAAGGTACTCTTCTTTTCTGGGCCTTGGTTTCCCCATCTGAAAATAGGCATACTAATGGCTTTATTTAATTGGCTTTATTGCCAATCCCTTAGAATTACAAGGATTCACCAAGATCATGTGTTTAGAGGTCTTAGTACATGGTAAACAGTTGGTAAGTTAGATGTTATAACTGGTGTTATTTTTTTTTCTCACATGTGCTGTGCTAGGCAACAACATTTCTTTTTCTCAAGAATAGCACAGGAAAATGGCCATAGTGGCTCTTCTATGTGATGCTGGTGTGATACAAGAAAGACATAGCACATGGTTATAATTTTAATAACCATTGAAGCATGTGATTAGCAGACCCACTCATTTTGGCAGCTGCAATCAATCCAGTTTTCTTTAACCATTTTACAAAGTTCCTCAGTGGGGCCTGTGTAACTGTCCACCAGCTGTGGACTCACAGCTGTAGAGAATCAGATTCACTAACACTTTAACCACATTTGTTTATTTTAAGATCATACAGATTCACTCTTGGCCGGAATGCAAGACCAGCTTTTTGGCCTTGGATCAAACTATTCTCAACATACAAACAATTCTGTTTTATGATGACACATAATACACTTTGATTCTGAATATTAGACGTGAAAGAGGGCTCTAAGATCGTCTCATCCTCACCACTCATTTTACTGGAAGCTGACATATGGAGAGGTTACCTGCCCAAGATAGTCAGTAAGTTGATGTAGAGTCTGGACAAAGCCCAATTCTCCCTCTTCTACCTCAGGGTTATTTTGACGATCTTACTACACTGCCCCCCTCAAGCAATCTGACCTTGGTGTGTTTCATTAGTCTGAAGTGAAGGCCAATTTCTCCCCTGGAATTTCTTCACCTTCCACCAAACAGCTGGTCTGCATCTGAGGGACAATAAGACAGTTGATACAAAATAGCTTCCTGTGATAATAGAAAAGACATTAGGAAGAAATGGTAGAGATACTGACGAAGAGGCAAAGAAACTCAAGGGAGACAGTCTTTGACTAAGTTAGACCAAGAAGCAAGGAATTAGTCTGTCTTGGAGTGGAGACGGAGGGGTTCCCTAGCAAGTGGACGGACTCACACCAAGGAGAGAGGACTGTGCCTGTGCCGGTGGTCCTCAGAGAAGTCATGATCCACGCCCACAGGCCCCGGGAGGAAACATGTCAATGACCACCTCTGCTTCTTCTGTAAGTGAGAATGAGTGCCTTAATTTCAGGTGTTCACTTTCTTATTACCTAGAATGTGCCTCAGAGTTGAGGACTTGCTGGACACTGGAAACAAAATTTGTATGGTAGGGTCTTTGCTTTCAGGGAACCCAGTCTAGGAAGTAAGACATATTCCTTTAAAATGAGCAAATGCTACAATGGAGGTTTGTCTAGAGTGTTGGGGATAAAAAGAGGTGCCGGTAGCTCCCTTGCTTTTTTTCTCTAAATTATTATCCTTATTAGTTTTTAAATTATGGTTTGAAAGTGTAAGTGATTTTACCCTTGATGGGATGAATAAATTATAGGTATATAATGTTATAATATACACTTTTACAACTTAATCTAGGTTAGCTTGAAAAGTGTTTATATTCCTCTTTTGTATATGAAGAGGCTGAGAGTGAGAGAGACTAAATGACTCACCCAAGACGTCACCAGCTGGTGAGTGGCGGAGCTGGAACCAGGTTGTCTGATTTCCAATCCAGTGCTTTTCCCACTGTATTTTAGGGGAAAGGGGTGAATTAAAGGGAAACTCAGGGCTTCCCTGGTGGCGCAGTGGTTGAGAGTCCACCTGCCCATGCTAGGGGACACGGGTTCGTGCCCCAGTCCGCGAAGATCCCACATGCGGCGGAGCGGCTGGGCCCGTGAGCCATGGCCGCTGAGCCTGTGCGTCCGGAGCCTGTTGCTCCGCAACGGGAGAGGCCACAACAGTGAGAGGCCTGCGTATCGCAAAAACAAACAAACAAACAAAAAAACAAAGGGAAACTTAACTTGCTGGGCAAATTAAGAGCAGATCAGCTTCGGATCATCTTAATTTTGCTCTTCTATACATAATACAAAAGGGTATTACTACTCTTGCTGTCAGAGGGGAAATGGTTTAGGATCTGGGATTGGGCTTTCATCCTGTTACTACATTAGGAGCATTATTTCCAAGGAACTCTTTTTAATGTCTTTCCACACGTTTCATATCATAGTTTTAGTTTTGCTAAAGGAATGAATAAACAAACAGACAAATAAAATTAATAACCTTTAAGCACATCTTTTCCCACTCAATCTCACACACACAGGTTTTAGTACAACCTGGGCTGTGGGCATTTTTCGCATGAAGTGGTTACAAATCTATCAGTCCGCATTTAGTCTACAGGTCATGGCATCTGCCTCCCTTATGCCTGGGTAGTGGTCATATATTCCTCCCTCTGGCCTTGTAGGTATATCCTTTGAAAATCTGCCCTGAGGCTGGGATTTGAAGACCTGAGAATTTTCACTGAAACTTATAAATGAGATGAACTTTTACAAAGTAGGCTTTTATACCACTGAAGCTGATACACCCGTCAAGGTCTCAGATAAATATTCTAGGTCGTGTAAGTGGCCACCTCATTCCTATTAGCTTCACATGTCTCTGGAATATGGTCCATTAAGACGGTGAAATTGTTATCTAGAGATTAAACAGCTCATTAAAATAAATAATATTTCAAAGAAATTCAGGCTTTTAAAGTAAGGTTCAAATAGTTAAGAAAGATAATGTGTTCCCAATTAATGGCTATTTAATTCTATCTTTCCTGTGTAAAAAAAATATATAAAAGTACATTTTCCGTTCCAATGCTACATTAGGGTCAAATGGCACATCTTATGAAAGAAACATTAAGCTACCCTAGAATTGCTGTCCCTGGGTAATGATTTATTTGACTACCAAAGGCACATCATGAAAGTCAAGATTACAAATTTAACTAGGACATAGCTCTTTCTTCTTCATTTTCCCGTCTATATTCTCCCACTCACTCCCCAAACACAAGGACGAAAGGCAATGATTTTACCAGACTTATCATCTTCTTTGTCCTCCTTTTTATTTGTTATTATACATGGGTTAGCATATGATATATTCATGACTAAGAGCCCTCAAGTTCTATGGCCTTCAAGAAATCTGGAAACTCCTATAGCTCTCACACTCTTTTTCTCATGTGATTCATGAAAACACTTATTCGTGGATCACTGCAGTGGACAGATTTCTGCTGTTGTTGCTGCTGCCTTTCTCCTTCTTTCTCCTCTTCTTCCTCCCAGCTCTTCTCTAATAGTCACTCCTCTCTTTGAGAGCAGCATATCCTGAATTACTTTTTGTGATCCACCCTACTGTGCATGCTCAACCGTGTGGTTGGAATGGGAATGACTCCACCTGCAGTCCAGGATGGATACCAGAATGGATTAAGCCACTCAGACTATATCAACCCTGTTCATAAGGATTGGTTCATGGCTTGGGCATATGACCAATCACAGTGAAACTTAAGACTTTTATGGGCTCATCTGGGACATTTCTATCTCGCTGATTGTGGATGAGGAAGCATGAAAATTTTTGTCGACTGTATTGAGACTGCCAGTGTAGTCTGAAGGCTTGTGCTGTAGAAGGCAGAGTGATGAGATGTAAGAAAACTGGGTCTTTGGTGGCCTCATTGAAATACGATATTAAGCTTATCACAAACGAGAACAACAACACGATGTTTACCTCTGTACACTTCATATGTATTATCTAATTCTCTGTATTTTTTAAGAGTAGTTTGGTTTTCCTTTATTTTAACCAGAAACTTTCTTACACACACACTTAGTGGTACCTTGTATTGTTAGTAGTGTATGTGTGTGTGTGTGTGTGTGTGTGTGTACATATGCATGCATGTATGATACTATGGGTATGTCTTTGTTTATATATCTCTAGCTATTATATATTTATGCTTGTCATAACTTCCCAATTAAGATGAAAGTTTTGAGAGGAAAAAGATTAGACTGCACTAGATTTTATATCTTTTTGAAACCCCATTATTTGACAGGCCTATTCTAGCTTCTTTACAAACACTGTTGATAATAAAGAACAGGAGAATTGCTTACATTTATTTAATACTTTCCAATTTATTAATGTCCTCTACAACTCTTATCTCATGGAATTGTCACACGTTTTATAATTTATAAATTAGGCATTAGGACAGGAATTTATACCTCTATTTTTTACAAATGTAGAAACTGATGTTCAAGGCATGAAAGTAACTTGCCCAAAGTTGCAAATAGCTTATGTGGCAGAGCTCAACATTAAGACCAGCTCTTCTGAAGAATCAAGTCAAGCTGCACATCCATTTCAGTTTTAGGGACATCGCGATCAATTAGACAATGCCAAAGTTCTCTGTAGGTCAAACCCTTTGATTTCTGCTTTCCCTCTGCTGCTTGTTATGGTAAGCACAGCCTCCTCATTCCTGGTAATGAAGCCCCACCATCTGGCCTCTGACATCCCAGGATCCCACGGTACCCACTGAATTCAGGGAGTCTGTTTTCATGGCAACAATTCTCACTGTCATTCCTGGCCTACAGAGAAGAGGCTGGATGAGCTTCACAGAGCTTTTTGCCAGGCTTCCCATCCACGAGTCTTGGTGAAAAGAGTGCCTCTGGATCATTTCACAGAGCATTGGTAGGAGGTGAATAAGTAGGTATTATGTGATGATGTAGAAGTGTAAAATGTTAAAAAAAAAAAGGTGTCCTTGTTTTGTCTAGTGTCTTGACTTTGGGCTTCCCTATGTACTCCTCCTCAAGCCCCTGACTTGAGACTTACATCCTGCTGGAGATGAGACACTGTTGCCATACACTGAGGCCTTCCCAGAGGAAAGTCTGTCTTCCTGGATAACATTTTATTTGCTTTTCTAAAAGTGTCAAATTATGATCATTAATGCATCATTTATTTTGCTTGCTGTTGAGTGGCTCTCATACTGCTGAATATGTGTGTGTGTGTGTGCATGCACAGATTTTTTTTTCTTTCAATTCACAAATATTTATTGATGGTTTATCTGCTAGGTGGAAGCTACAAAGATTAATAAGTTAGAGTCTCTATGCTTAGGCAGTTCAAAATCTGAATGAATTTTCACTAGTAGGTAACTGTATTATAATACACTTGTTCTCAAATTGTGGCCCTGGACCAATAACATTAGAATCACCTGGTAACTTGTTGGAAAAGCAACTTCTTGGGCCCAACCTCAGATCTACTGAATCAGAAATGGGGAGTGGGTCCAGAAATCTGTGTTTTATCAAGTCCTCCAAGAGATTCTGATGCACACTATATTTTGAGACTCACTATTTTAAGACAAGAAGGAAAAATATGAGGCTTGGGTGTAAATAGGCAAGTCACCATGGTGAATATGATATTTAATTTTTACATTTTTTATATTTCATTCCAAAATTTTTAAATTCACAAATAAAGTGGAAGTCTCTTTTTATCTCATCCCCAGGTATATTCTTATTCCTCTCTCTACTTTTAGAGGCAAGCACTCTTATGAATTCAGTGTGTATTCTTCCTGCCCATGGTTTTATAATTTTACTATATACATACATGATCACAAACAATATTTTGTATTGCTTTGTGCTTTAATAGTCTTTATACATCATAGCTTAGTTTTAACTTTTGAAATCTCTCCTTTTATATTTTTCTGTCATTTTAATTTCTGCATTATATTTCATTGTATAAATATATCAGAATTATTTATGCTTTCCTCTATTGATAAATATTTGGTTTTTTCAAATGTGTCCAGGAGAGAAGCTGTTGGTGTCTTTAGATATTTCTCAGCACTATGAGACTGGATGATCTGCTTTTACCAAAGAAAAAAGTTAAAGTCAAAATAATTCTGCTGGTCTCATAGTCCCTTTCATTCAGCCACAAGAATTCATTCCATGCTTCCAGTCAACTTTTGCATTATAACTTGCTACACTTGAAAATCTATTACATATGTATAATTAAGTCCATCTACTTCTTGCCTCTATGTTCTTATTGATCCCATCAAGATCTGGCCTCACTGAAATCGCTTCTTTGGAAATTGTCTATAAAGAGAATACTCTGAATCTCAGCAGGTATTTCTAAACACCCTTTATTCCAGTTAGTGTAAATTCCCATCATGTGATTCGAAGGAAGACAAAGAGCTGAACCAATCAGACACTAGTTTAAAAAATTGAAATGTGCTATTTCAATCACCATCTGGAAGGAGCTGAATCAAGACTAAACTGGGGGTTAAGTAACAAAGGCTTTGTCTGCCTGGGTGGATCAAACCACAAAAAAAATCAATTTTTCACTGGGACAGAGCCACAGACCATTACTGCCCGAAGCTGTTTAACCTGCTATAGGCCTCTTTAGGAATCTGGTAAATTTATATCTGGTGAATTTCATTATTGTAACAGTCCTGTCCACCCCCCAGGGGTTCACCAATACCATTCTGATCCAGACCTGAGCAACATGTGGTTGGACCTAAGAGAGAGAATCAAAGCATTTCTTGGGGACTTCCCTGGTGGTGCAGTGGTTGCGAGTCCGCCCACTGATGCAGTGAATACGGGTTCGTGCCCCGGTCCGGGAAGATCCCACATGTCGCGAAGCGGTGGGGCCCGCGAGCCATGGCCGCTGAGCCTGCGCGTCCAGAGCCTGTGCTCCGCAACTGGGTGCTAACCTATTACTCAGAACTTGAGCCTGCCCTTGAGGCTGTGTGCTAATCCATCATTCAATACCTGGGCTTGCTCTACCATATCCTTATCCAGGTGTCATCCAGATTCTGTTTAAACTCCTCTAGTGATGGAGGAGTCATTCCCTCCTGAGGTACTTTGGGGCTAGACAAAGTTTAATCAGTCCTTCAGAGAAAGCCCTCCAAATATTTGCAGAGAGCGCCCATGCTTTGGCCCCTGGCTTCACCCACATGCTCTCTTCCCCCTCCTAGCCATCCCCAATTCTTTCTATTATTTTGCATATGACGTGTATTCCAATTCTTTCACCCATCTCTACACACACTTGAGTGTGTAGTCTATCTTTTTTGTCTTCTGAGAGTAAAAAAAAAAAAACCCAAACACTATAAAGGTCTAAGAAAGAAGGATTTTAACTCTAGGGTTAAATCCATCAATTTTTCTTTTTGGGTGGACTCTGCCTCATGGTACCTTGCCTACATTGATTACGTATTAGTTGAAATGAAAGCTAATTTGTGCTAGCTTTTTGGTTTCATTACTGTCACCAAACCATGGGAAGACATTTTCTCAAATACCAAGAACTCATTTTTTTATAGATGACAAGAGTGAGGTTTAGGGAGGAAAAGTATCATATTCAGTGTTACATTCAGGGTTAAAACTTAGTTCTCCTGATTTTCTTGCTAGTGCTCCCTACACCATCTACAAAGACACTTGTAGGTATCAGTCAGACATAAGTTAATTGTAGAATTTAAGACAGTTTGGTGCTTTGGGGAGGTAGGGTTAGGAAGGTTATGCTGTCAACCTCTGCTAAACTAAGATACAATGAGTAGAGCAGGGTAGCTGGGTTTCCTAATTCTAGATGGGCTTAGTGTTTTTTTTTTTTTTTTTTTTTGGCTGCATTGGGTCTCTGTTGGTGCATGCAGGCTTTCTCTAGTTGTGGCGAGCAGGGGCTACTCTTTGTTGCGGAGCATGGGCTCATAGGCATGCGGGTTTCAGTAGTTGCGGCTCGCGGGCTCTAGAGTGCAGGCTCAGTAGTTGTGGCGCAGGGGCTTAGTTGCTCTGTGGCATGTGGGATCTTCCTGGCCCAGGGCTTGAACCCATGTCCCCTGCATTGGCAGGTGGATTCTTAACCACTGTGTCACCAGGGAAGTCCCTGGGCTTAGTTTTAAACCTAGTGCAGTGTCATATAGTCTTCAAGAAGGACTGGTGAATAACGTTTTCTTTGTATCTATTTAATGACAAGAAATACTGTTGAGTGCTGAGGCAATAAGAAGGTGCTATGGGTATTCAGAGACTCAGACCTTGACCTTGAGGAGCCCAATGTAGAGGGGAAGGTTGACATGCTCGTGGCTGAATGTAGGAAGTTCTACAGGTGAGGTGTGAAGCAGTTGCTACAGGACTGCAGCCAAGAGAAAAGGCGTTCCCGTTCAGGGAAACTGCAGGAGCTGAGCATTTGCAGTTGGTGGAGAGCTGACACATGTGACCGTTACTCCAAGTTGAGGCAAAAATACAGAGGTGGGAAAATGCAGGGAGTGTTTGAAGAATGATGAATCAGC
Source organism: Lipotes vexillifer (assembly GCF_000442215.2). NCBI lineage: Eukaryota > Metazoa > Chordata > Mammalia > Artiodactyla > Lipotidae > Lipotes > Lipotes vexillifer. The sequence continues at coordinate 649,881 of NW_006773582.1, read as the reverse complement.
TTGAAGGTGTATTACTCTGATCTAGACTTTTCCTTGGACCTCAAAGAACAATTTCAGCTGTTGCTTGTTCATGGTTGACGCAGGGAGAAAAGTCTTTCCCTGAGATGGATTGGGGATGAATGAATTCTCTTTTAAGGTGGTGTATGAGCATTTTTCATTGTCTTTCAGAAACTGAAAAGCATTTGCGGGGGTCAAAACAAAGAGGTGTTGCTATACCCTGCAGCTCCAGAACAAAAACAAAATGTTAAAGTAGATTGTCAAGATGATTTTTTTTGACAATTCAACCTTAAAGTGACTTTAAGTAAAAGACAGAGAGCCATTTGAAAGGCTGATCCATTAGCATATAGACTTTTATTTCTCTAAATTGCTAGCTATTTCAGTATTTGCTTTTCCTCTTGTGTTTGTCTTAATTTTTATGGAAAGTTTATAACTTGACAGTATCCACAATACATTTACATTCAGGACAAACCACTAGTCAGAAATTAGGAGGGAGGGGATCATCTAGAGAATAAGACCTTTATTTTATACATGAAGAATATAGCTTCTTTAAAAAATTCCATCTAATAGTGTGTATCCCTTAATAGTTTTCAGAGCACTTTTACAAGTTTCAATTCACTCACTCAAGATAAATGTACTGAGTGTCTCCTATGTATGAAGCTCTCCTCTAGTGATGGAGCTATAAATATGAGTATGGCATCATTCCTGCTGTCAAGGAGCTCATGGTCTTATCAGAAAATCTGTCTTGTAAACAAAGTTACGACTAAGTATGATAGCAAATATAGTTGCAGCTCATAGGCAGGAGTAAATAAATGTGTCTGTGGGAGTGTGAGTATTGAAAATTGCAAAGGAGGCCATGCTTGGTCTTGAGGATGACTAGAAATTAGTAAGATTCAGAGTTGGAAGATAGATTCAGAGGAAAAGCAGATGCTAAACACGTTGATGAGTGACTTAGACTCATTTAGAGGCAAGTATGAGAAACCAATTTCATACTTGCTTAAACAAGAATAGAAATGTATGATTGGGAACCGTGGGCATCCCATAGATCCCAAGGGCAAGGTATTGCCAAGCCACATGATGGGGCTGAACAAGAACAGAAGAGGGATCCCCAGAACCATAGGTGTCTAATTTATAGCTCTCAGTCTAAATACTTAACTTTTTGATACTTGGCCCAGCTTGGGTCCAGAATCTGCTCCAGCTCCACCAATATGACAAGAGTGGGAAGATGATGTGGTACAAACATGGTTTCCAAAGCTCTCCACTGTGGATTAAAGCTTCAAAGAAGGGAGCTGGAGGCCTGCAAAGATAATCCAAAAGTTATCTGCTATAAGCAGATCTGAGGCCTTTAATAGTAATTAAAATTTGTGGTAGTGTCCAAGGGTGGAGTGGTGGTAGTGGTGGGGTGTGTGTGTGTTTGTGTGTGTGTACCCTAATGGAAATAAGGAGCTAGATGAGATTGGAGGATTCACATGAAGGACATTGTGAAAGAGTTTTACTCTTGTTTTTTTAGATGATGAGGGACTTTTAAACATGTTGAGAGTAAAATGATCAAAATTGTGTTTTGGGTAGATAACTATGAGGTGGTGTGGAAAATAAATTGGAAAGGGATAAACTGAAAAAGGAGAAGATAAGTTAGGGGTAGTTGAAATAGTCTAGGTAAGAGACAAATAGAGCCTTAACTAGACAATGAAGATGGGTAAAATGGGATGAAATGGAAAAAAAGATTCAGGAGAAAGACATGACTGAATATTGTGGCCTATTCAACATGACAGGAGATTTAGGAGGAAACTACCATGGTTCCCACTTTTTAAAAAAATTTAAGTAGAACTGATTTACAGTGTTTCAGGTGTACAGCAAAGTGATTCAGATATATGTATATATATTCTTTTTCAGGTTCTTTTCCATTATAGGTTATTGCAAGATATTGAATATAGTTCCTTGTGCTATAAGTAGGTCCTTGTTATTTAGTTGCCAATTTTTACATGTAAGCAACAGAGTAGCATGGGGTGCCATTCACCAAGACAACAGAGGAAGAGAAGGCCTAGGGGAAGCATAACAGGTATGTGGTTGGTATGTTGAGTCAAGGTACTGAGGACCACCCAAGGGGAATGGTGAAGAGACACTCTCCCCTCAGGAGTGAGGTCTGGGCTGGAGATGAGATTTGGGAATCATAATTTATGGATGGTAACTGAAGCTGAGGGGTGAACTTTTCCAGGAGTAGTGTACAGAGTCAGTGGAGAAATGGAGGGAGGATGGAGCCCTGAGGGGAGCCCGCAGTAGGAGGTGGTGGAAGAGAACGACCTCAGAGAGGAGGTTGAAAGGAATGGACCAGAAAAGAAGGGTGTCCTGGAAGCCAAAGATGCAGAATTTCAAAAGACGGGAAAGTTGTTAATCACTGTCCTGTGCTGTAGCTCAGGTAGATATTATTTCCATTTCATGGGGAGAAAACGGAAATTTGGAGACAAATCTCTCATTCAATTATGTAGGGCTGATTAGTATCAAAGGTGACTGGAACTGGGGTGTTTTGACTTTCAGCCCTGGGTTCTTTCAACTCCAAAACACGATCACAGAGAAATGCTGGAGCACCACCCAGCTCTCCTGGGGAGAAGGGACGGGAGCGGGAGAAGTGATGGAGCTGAAGAACAGGTCCCGTATATGCTGCTGCATTGCATCCTTCAGAGGCCAGCTCAGACCCAGTGGGTGGCCCGGTGGAAGCGCCAGCCTGGAGGCCAGCTCGGCCTTTAACTGGGGCTGTGACTTTAGCCAGGCTGGGCCTCAGTTTCCTCCCCTATAAAATTGGAGAGACGTTAAAATGTACAATCTCCCACCTTGAATTTTATTCTTTTTTTTAAACATCTTTATTGGAGTGTAATTGCTTTACAATGGTGTGTTAGTTTCTGCTGTATAACAAAGTGAATCAGCTCTACATAAACATATATCCCCATATCTCTTCCCTCTTGCGTCTCCCTCCCACCCTCCCTACCCCAACCCTCTAGGTAGTCACAAAGCACCTAGCTGATTTCCCTGTGCTATGTGGCTGCTTCCGATCTCCCTGTGCTACGCAGCTGCTTCCCACTAGCTATCTATTTTACATTTGGTAGTGTGTATATGCCCATGCCACTCTCTCACTTTTTCCCAGCTTACCCTTTCCCCTGCTCACGTCCTAAGACACAGACGTATTATTCTTTTTTATGATATGGCTTATTGGGTTTTTCCTCACTACAGAGGGAACATATCCTTATAAACTTTCAATTCTGTCTCCAAGCATGAGGCTGAGAGGGCGATGGGAGGCACTGAGGAAGAAACACAGAGCTTTATCTTTATAGACACACATAATTCGGAAATTTACCAGCTTCCATAACACCCTGTGTGAATACGATGGGGGAGACAGAAGAGTTAGGTGAGGAGGCATGGACTGGTGGAGTGTGAAGATTGAAAACAAATCAACTACAGTGATAACAGTAAAAAAAAAAAAAAAATGAAGCCACACTAATTAAAAATAGCTGAAGTCCCAGAGGTGCGTTTAAAGGCAATCACACTAGATTGTTCAAATTAAGAACACCAAAGAAATGGCTATGCTGATTCACTCCATATTCGGGAATGCCTTTCAAAAACAATAATAAACTGATATTAGCAAAAAGCTTTTCCTCTTGTAAATTTTCCCCGTGTTGCAGAAAGAGAAAAACAGAAAACTTTCACATCATTTTCCTTTAGTCTTTGCATGCTGGAAGGAAAGGAGAATGAAATTAAATTCGCTTTAAATGTTTTCCTTCCAGGCTGTAAAGCTGCTGGCATCATTTATCCTAGCCCTGGCACTTATATAATAAGGGTGCCATGGGAGCCCTTGGAAGTCCTTAAATAAAAAGAAGACATCAAATAATAGAAAAGGAAAGCAATTAAAATGCTGGACCCAATAAGATAGTCAGACGACTTGATTTAAATGCAAGTCCAGGACCCAGAATACTGGAAAGTCAGGAGTGAGGGGATTCAACTGGGAAGGATAAAGGGAGTTAAAAGAACGCCTTTAGGAGTGGAAAGGGGACCATGGCTCATTGTTGACCAGGTCTTCTTTCTTTGTATAGAGGAAGAATGGACATAGGCAACCCGTGGACTCTGGTAGTTCTAAGACTTCCTGAACCTTAGAAGGGAACTGGGTATTGGGCAGGGTGCATGCGGAGGGTATAGATCTCAAATGTGGGCATACACTGGGATGGGACCTGTTATGTGAGAGGAAGACATCTTAGCCTGGGAGATAAGACTTAGAGGTTTGCCTTCTTTTGTTTCTGTTTTGTCTGACTCTGGGAGTGGGCCCTGGGGTCTTGTGACTAAGGCTTTCTATTGGAAGGTGCACTAGCTCAGACAAACGGTTCTGTGTGCTGTAGGCTCCAGGATCCCAGATTCAGACCTTTCCAGTACAGACAGGGTCTGAAGTTACCCTAGAAAGCACAGGATCACCAAACATGTTTTCCAGAAGGTCATCTTCAGGGCTCCAGCACTGAGACAGCGCCCACGTGTTTCAGGATCTCATGGGGTCTCTGGAATTCCCCCGTCACTCTGGTATCTGCCCTTGATTGTTCCTGGGACAATGTCTCAAAACTGGAGGGTCCAGCATGTGATACACAAAGCTCGCTCTTTCCCACTCCCTCCAGGGTAGGTGTAGAAGCAGGAAAGACCAGAAACTGTCAATACGTTTAGGAGGGGCTTAAAAGCCAAGTCTGGGTCTTCCAGGAAGGTCATAAACCCTTAGAAAATGAGTGTGAGAGGCCCTAGTGCACAGACCTTCAGGGTACCACCACTCACTGAGGCCACGGCCCGAGGAATGTGTCTATCTGCCAATGGGCCACTCTGGGTCTCCATTCAAGTCTCACTCCTGCTGGAATAACCTTTGGAGACACTATGATAGAGGGTGTCTGCTGACTTCCTGACCTTAAGTCACACTGCTGAGCCCTCAGGTTAATTTTGCTTTGGAAGGTGTCAGATTCATCACTTTTTCTTGCTTCCTGGGATCCTCCACCCACTCCCACATCTGACGAAGTCAAGGGCACTTGTGATAGGTTGAATGATGCCTCCCAAAGAGATCCACATCCTCGTCTTGGAATCTGTGAAAGTTACTTTGTATGGCAAAGGGGACTTTGCAGATGTGATTAAGTTAAGGATCATGAGATGGAAAAATTATCCTGAATGGTCTGGGTGGACCCTAAATGTAAGCACAAGAATAATTATAAGAGGGAGGCAGAGGAAGATCTGAGACAGAAGAAGAAGGTAAGGTACTAAGCAAGACACTGGCTGCTGGCTTTGAAGATGGAGGAAGGAGACATAGCCAAGGAATGCAGCTCTAGAAGCTGGAAAAGGCCAGGAAAAAGATCCTCTCCTAGAGCCTCTGGAGAGAGCACTACCTTTCTGAGACCTTGACCCTGACCCAGTGAAACTGATTTTGGACTTCTTAGCTCCAGAAGTGTAAGAGAATAAATGTGTGTTTATTCTCCTGGGCACAGGAGTAGAGGGTCCAGCATGTGATACACAAAGCTTGCTCTTTCTTGTTTTAAAACTCCAAGTTTGTGGTAATTTGGTACAGCAGGCCCAGGAAACTAATACAGGGTACTCCTGCCACACTTGGCATGTTTTTAGGACAAAGGATGGACAGAAAAAAAAAATTTCTTTTCAGCCCCGGGAGTTAGGCATGGGTTCGATTCTCTTGGTTTTTGTTTCTATCATAACCTATGCCAAGCACATGGTTTCTCCTTGCTTAAATACAGGTCACCATATTCCCTGACATCCATACCAGCTTGATTTGGGATGAACTTCGCTGTAATAATATCCTGATGCTTTTCATTAGCCTCGAAGACAACGTTAAAGAGAAAAGCCTGAGGGACAGGCTACCCTTTTCACTCTTTCTGGATGGGTATGAGGGAAAAGCAGGGGAAAACAACCTGAAAAAGTGGCAACTTGCAGGGACGTTAGGGACTGTACTGAGCTCTACTTTTGTGGGACATAGATGTCCTGAGTTGATCACAAGGTCTCTTAAATCCTTAGGCTTCACTGGAGGAGGACTAGGTGTGGGGACAGATGGCCACAAGTGCACGAACCTACCCTTCTTCCTGCCCATTGCTTGCATTCTCTAAGCTCACATGGGCTGTCAGCTGTCTTCCGTTGGGAGGACCTCAGTTCTGGAGGTCAGAAAGGTTCCAGGTCTGAACACTAAGGGCTAGATTCTAGCTTAGACTTTAAAGGATGGGTTTCAAGGACTCATGTCATCAGGCACATCCTGTCATCAAGGAAAGAAGGTAGATACTGAAGGGAAGAACAGGATCCAGACAGGAAGCAAGTCTTCAACCTGAGTGTTTTCTGTGACTTGGTGGGAAATGGTCCTGGCAAAACTAGGCTAAAACTCTCTGGCTACTTCAGGCTGTTTCTGGGAGCAGAGACCTTGGTCTCCCTTAGGTGTTTCTGAGTCAGGAGAGCACAAGGCTCCTTTTTCCAGCCTCTAGGAATCCTGGGAAGCATTGGCTTACAGCCTTTTAATTCAAGTAGGCAGACTGGCCCCAAAGTTGGAGCGAGCTAGGGAACCTGCCTAGCGAGCTTGATGTCTTGGCATTTGAAAAGCATCCTAGAGCTTGTAGTTGTCCAGAGCTAGTCCCTTTCATGAGGCAACCCCTGACTGCGTGGTTTCTGAATTCTATGAGGTTGCCAGTCATGGGAGACAGAGGTCATGGTTGATAGTTTTGACTTAGAGCAGCTCTAAGATGACCAGGACAATTGTTTTACACATAAGTCAGTTACTATTTTTACTATTCTTCCCTAATTAAATAAGCTTTATCCTTCAATTCGATTTTGTACAGTTTTCAACTCTAAGCCAAACTCTCTCTTTCTCCCTTCCCTCACTTGTTCCTTCCCTTTTTCTCTCTCATAGTTCTTTGCAGCATTGGGAACCTGAAGACGATGAAAGAGAAGAAAGCGTTGGATGGAGGCCCTTGTCTCCTATCCTTTACATACAGATCTTGAAACTGAGGTCAAAACTCAGTCAGTGACAGTCAGCTACTCAGATTTTAGTATAAGATGATCTTTCTTTTGCACTACGTGGTGACCCAGGGCAGAGATTATCACTGAAGTGACTTGTGGGAATCACCGGCTGCCCTGCTTTGTTCTCATTCAGCTCACAGAATAAGCCCCCACCCTTGGATCCTATTCACTCTAGCACCGTATGGGTGGCAGAATAGGACATCTTCTCGTTGACTCTGGGGTAATCAGTAAGTAATTAAGATTTCCTGAGTCTGAGAGGTCCTTTGCCTCAGTTGCTTGGGTAAATTTCGCAATTTGAGAGGTTTTGCTGTCGTTTGTTTGTTTGTTTTTCTATTTGAGAATGCACATGACATAGTTAAGAGAGCCCTGAACTTTAAATGATGACCACGGGGCTTCCCTGGTGGCGCAGTGGTTGGGAGTCCGCCTGCCGATGCAGGGGACACGGGCTCGTGCCCCGGTCCGGGAAGATCCCACATGCCGCGGAGCGGCTGTGCCTGTGAGCCATGGCCGCTGAGCCTGCGCTTCCGGAGCCTATGCTCTGCAACGGGAGAGGCCACAACAGGGAGAGGCCCGTGTACCGCAAAACAAAAAACAAAAAACAAAAAAACCCCAATAAAAACCTGATGACCACGGCCCCCATTCTCTCATTTAACCCTTCCAGCCCAGTGAAATAAGTGTTACTGTTGCCCCTACTTTACAGGAAGGCTTAGGGAGGCGGTGGCAGAGCTGGCCTAGAACCTAGGTGCGGTTCTCCACATTACATAACAGTCATAAGCCCCGGGCATCTCCTCCTGTTAGACTTGGGTGGGTTTAGGAGTGAGACCTTGTACAGGCCAACTTTTGGGAGGTCTTGTTGAATAGGATCTGTAGGAGATCAATCCAGTCGGCATAATTATTAAGTAAATAGTGGAAAAGAAAGAACAGATTGTAAGTTAGTTGGATACATTGGACATGGTATGGAAATCAGTGTCAACTCATCAAGGGTCATGGATAGAGGAGTGAGTGCCTAGGTCTGCGGCCAGGCAAAGGTCAATAGACAGAGAGGCCACTTCCAAAGCCCACCCCCGGCATTCGCTGTTTGAATTCAAGGTGACCTGGTGTCAGGGAGACCCAATATGATTGCTGGATTGTGTGAGAGTTGGAGGCCTGATCCAGTAAGGGAATAAATCCAGAGACATTTTGGAAGAAAAAAACATGACAGAATTTGATGACCAATTAGAATAAGACCTTAAAGAGAGTAATGAGTTGAGTGACTCTTCTATTCTCATTGAAAAAAGTGAACACGTACAGACTTCTTTTACATCTCAAAATCGTACTAAGACAAGGAGTCCACAGGAACCAAGTAGGGCATAGCTCAAGGATTTGAAGAGGATGTCAGAAAATACTGTTCTCGGGAATGGAATTTAACAGAAATTTACAACATTCATCAAGTGTGGAATGTTTCCAGGAAATAACTCACTTGGAGATGACTTCTGAATGTTGTTAGTGAAACTATAGCTCTTTTTTCTAAATCCCTCCAAGGTATGTCAATGATATCAACTTCAGATGTAATTAATACAAGATGTGTGGTAGTTCTGATGCTCCTAATTGCTCCTATCAAGAAAATGTGCTTAGGTGTGGCCCTGACTGATACAAGAGGAAAGGTGTTTTTGTGACTGATTGGGCAAATCATAAAAGAAAACCAGAGAGGGAAAATTGCCTAATGATTATAGCCCTTGCTAGCGTGAGAGAATCTATACTTCAGATGAACAGCGGGAGCATCCAGTAACAGGCCAGGGCTAATTTATTAGGTTTTAACCATACTAGGAAAAATACCTGAAGACATAGTATATGTTCCTCTGCTCTGATTTTTCTACTACTAAGCAAACATCTGATAATCAGTTCCATCCTATGGTAACCTGATCCTCGAGATGGGGTGAATTAATTTCTGGATGAAATAATGTTAATAATTAATAAAATTAGTGTCAGTTTGGGTTCTTGGACTCTTGTGAATTTGGGTAGCTTGAGTCAGTCCCCATCCCTAGGTGAACTCATCCAATTCAATTAGGCATAAATTTATTTTATTATTACTATTGATAGTGTCTTGGCTTCCTATTGCTTCTGTAACAAATTAGCACAATGCATTGGCTAAAAGTATTATCTTGGCTGAAATTTATTATCTTACAGCTCTGGAGGTCAGAAGCCTGAAATCAGTCTTATGGTGTCAACAGGGCTATCTATGTTCCTTTTAGAAGCTCTAGGGGAGAATCGACTTCCTTGACTTTTTTCAGCTTTTAGAGACTTGTCACATTCCTTGGTTCATGGCCCTATGTCACTTCAACTTTCACGTGCATTGTCACATCTCCTTGTGCTTCTCTGACTCTGACCTTCCTGCCTCCTTCTTACAAGGACCTTTGTCTTTGGGTCCATCTGGATAATCCAGGATAATTTCCTCACTACAAGATCCTTAACACAGTCACATCTGCAAAGCCCCTTTTGCCACATAAGGTAACACATTCATAGGTTCAGGAATTAGGACATACATTTATTTGGGGAGAGCTGCTATTCTGCCAACCACAACTACTATTTTACATTTTACCAAAAGACAAAGGACAGTCCTCAGTTTTATAATGTTTCTAACCATGTTGTAGGTGTATTTTCCAAGGTCTGGCTCTCTGACACGGGACTTGACCTAGCAGGTTGATGACAACCTTAAGATGGGTCATAGAAAATTCATTGCTCATGGCTAAATAGGAACTATGAATACAAATAAGACTGCACCCAAAGGAGGGTAAGCAGAATGGTGACATGTTTTGGATATTTGTCACATGATGTGCGCTTGAAAGATGTTGGCTCCCAGCCTTTGGATCTGCTCAAGCCGAGGCCAGATTTTACTTGGTAGGGATGTTAAAAGGAGGTTCAAATGATGGCAGGATTCAATGACCTTTGTGATTCTTCTAATCTTGAACATCTATTGGTTTATTAAATTAACTGGATGGGGAAGTTTCATTTTGTTCAGGAACCACTGTTCCTTAGTAGTCATTACCCAATGTATATTTGTAATGATGAGTCAAATTAAGCTCCTAAAGTCACCAAACAAGAAGCAAAAGTCCCGGAGAACCAAATGGACTTCATGTCCACAGCTTCCATTAAAGTTAATGAGTAGTTAATCATGTCTACAGAAGTGACATAGTAGAATCTTGAGAAACTTGGGAAACAGAAGGCCTCGAAATGGTATTGGCTGAACACTAATTCAGATAACTCAACTCCACATGGAGTGGGGAGGATAAAAGACAGTGAGAGATTGTGTTAATGCTTTGCAAAACACTTCATCTCTAGCTGTAGCAACATTGCCTCTTAGCTTGAAGTGTTTGTCCCAATGAACCACTTCATTAAAAAGGAGTGGTTTGAGCTGTGTAATAGCTTCACTATCAAGTCATGAAGGCCTTGAAAAGGTGGCCTTGCCATTAAATTGTTTCCATCCTGTCTGCAGAAATGCCTGGCCTCCGACCTCAGTCTCCTCCTCTGCTTTTTATACTTTTAACCCTTTACTAATATTTTCACTTTGGGATTATTTCTTGTCATTTTGTTGTTTGATCCTATCTGCTTGTGTATAAATGAAGGAGTAGAAGGGGTTAGAAAGGTGTGTGCATAGGCAGTTGGCAGGGTGGGTGGTTCAGAGAGGGAGATATCCCCGCTCTTGGCAAAGTCTTGGACACCCAGAATGCCAAAGCTGGAAGGGTTTGGGGGGGATCATCTACCCCCAATCTCTTATTTTATAGTTGAGGCAAATAGGTCGAGAGAAGGGCAGGGAATTGTGAAAGGACTCACCAGGACTAATGAAAGAAGAGCGGGGAGATCTCATTCCGTTTTGCTGTCAGGTTGGTGTGTTCTTTCTACTGATGACATATTCTATCTTCTGGTGGTGGCCCATGGCTTCCCTACCCTTTCTGGTCTTGGAGAGTGCTTCCTGGTACCACCCGGCATTGTGAACTTAAGAAGGCCCATTCAAATTTTGTCATTCACCCACTCTCATCCCCCCGCATTCACTTCTGTCTCCCTGCTTGATGTTAAAAATTAATTGACTAGCACTTTGCATTACTTCTCTTGGTGGAAGTCCTCTACCCTTTCCTCTTTCTAGGCACTGGTTCACACCCTTCCCTCCACACAGAATGTCTTCCCAATCTGGAAAACATCCCTCATTTTCCCCACTGGAAAGTGTTCTCATTCCCTCTGAAACTTTACAGCTTTTCTTACGTTTCTCTCTAACACTCTTACTATTTTATAAATTGTATTAGTTATTTGTGCCAATGTCTTAATGCACGTGGTTGATGAATTTCCTGAGAACAAGGCCTAAATCTGAGTCACCCCTATATCCCCCATAGAGAGGCCTGGCACACGGAGAAAACAAGCAAATGCAGAAACTGTTTAAACCATTTTACGTTTATTCAATCATTTAACCTCACAATAACTACATGAGGTCAATTTTTTAATCTCTACTTTACAGATGAGGAAACTGAAGCATAGAAGGCTTGGCTATATTGTTCAAGGTTTCCCAGTAGTAAGTAATCTATTTACTAATTAATCCCAGAATCTGAACCAGGAAATCTAGCTCCACAGGCCAACCCTCAGTCACTACACAGAATAGCCTACATATGTTTGTTGAAATATCTATACACCTATATCTACAACTGTGTCTATTTCTGTGTCTATCTCCCTATCTACAGCTATGCCGACAAATACATGTATAACTCTAAAGGTGTTAATGCATGGCATTCACTCAGATAACCACTCATCTTAATCATTTAAAGCTTGCACTTTTATTATGAACCAAAGCAGTGAGTATTGTGCTGTTGAAGCATCAGAGCAGGCTGAGAGAGAATAGTCCAGGGGCAAAAGCACAGTCTTTCTCTCCAAATCATCTCAACTAAGATATATCCTGGATTTTCTAGGGAGTGAAAGTGAAAACAGTACTTTGTTTTTAATTGCCTTTAAATGCTCCTGGACTTTCTATTTACCTTGGGAGACTCGAGACCAAATACTAAAAGGTACAGGTACGTGCAAGCTATAACCGAGCTGTGTTTTCACATGAATAAATGTTAACATTATCTGGTTTTCCTGTTACCCCATCAAGATAGATTCTAGGAGCTGTAATAATTAATCAAATTAGGACCTAAAAATCATTCCCCTTTTAGGAAGTTTGTTTCTGTTAGCTATCAATTAACACTGATGACTTCAGCTCCTCTCTCAGCGTGTTCCCAAAAATGGGAAATGGAAAAGCGCCACAGTATGTTAATGGAGCCGTAATACACATCGCCTAATGAAGCACGAAGGCCTTGTTTACTCTGAACGCAGTAATTATTTAAGAGCTTTTAGAGCCCAGTGTCAAACCTTGACTCTGGCCTATCTCTTTCTCATAACTGGAGTGAGGCACTTAATGTTTTATCTCAACTCAGCGGAGGTGAACTGAAAATAAACAACTAATTATGCGTTTCCATTTGCCAAATTCTTTCATTACCATGAAAAGCTCTTGCCAGTCTGGGCTCTGTCATTGAGAGATGCTTCACAGCAACATTCAGAGCTATGATTTACTGAGGGCCTACTACGTGCAGGGCCCTGCAAGGGATGTCCTGCATCATTTACCCCGTGAATCTTCACCACCACCCCATGAATCACCGATGAGGTGTGTGGGACCCAGCTGTGGACACACAGGAATCAGCAAGTAGACCTATTGCCTTCTGAGCCAGCAGAGCAGGGTGTCTACATGTACAGGTCTGAGTCAGACTCTGTGGATTTAAATCCTGGCTCCACTACTTTCTGACTGTGTGACCTCAGGCAAGTTACTGAACCTCTCTGTGATGCGTTTTGTTCATGTATAAAATGCGGGTGATCATAAAAATGGACCTCACTTCACAGGCTTGCTGCTTGGACTAAATGATACGCCTGTGAAACATTCAGAACAGTGCCTGGCACATGTACAGGCTCAGCAAATGTTAGCTATTGATATCACTTAACTCTTTGCCCTGCATTATGCGGCTTCTGAGAAATGTCAATACTCACTGTGTGCATGGAAGAGGTTGGGGCCAAGTAGTAGAGAAGAAAGATCAGGGGGCCAGGAAAGGGAATTTTTGTCATCTGCCTTGTCTCTGCACTTACCTCGCTGGCTGGTACCTGTGAGCAAATGTGTTCTCCCTATGGGCTTTAGAGCCCTCATCTGTACAGTGGGGTGGGCTGGCCCTTGATCTGGGAAGATTACAGGGCATGTCAGTGAGAGCGAGGGATTTGAAATCTACTGGTGCCTGGTACCCTGGTGTAAGGGAATGTGAGTGCAGGATGCGCTCCTGTGTGCTCTAGGAGGTAAAGGCCAGGTAAGACTTGTCCCTGTCCTCTGAGGGCTTGCCACCTAGTGGAGTGTCCAGGCTGACTTAGAACACCTCGTCAACAGGCACAAGGAACCGAGGAAGCAGGAGAGGCTGAGTCCTTTGAGGTCAGCAAGGGCGGTTTCCTGAAGGAAGTCACACTGGGGTTAGGCCTCAAAGGATGAGACATCCAGACAGGCAGAGAGTAAGGAGAGGGATGCCAGGGCAAGGTGCCAGGCATCAAGCAGGTGAAAAAGACGTTGTGCACATTTGAGGGATGGTGTGTTGCACAGTGTGGTTCAAACCCAGGGACTATCTAGAAAAACAGTCAGTGCAAATGATTTGGCTTTGGTTTGAATCTCAGCTTTAACTTAATGACCATGAGATTCATAGACAAGCCTCTTGCCTTTCTCTACCTCATTTTCCACATCTGTAAAGTAGGAATCATAGTCATACCCAACTCACGTTTACAAGGATCTCTGACTTGTAAGGAGGAACTTGGAGGTTCCTTCTGTCCTCAGGAAGGACAGTGGCAGACCACGTCCTAGTGGGTTTAAAAAGTCTGGCGTATGGGGCTTCCCTGGTGGCGCAGTGGTTGAGAGTCTGCCTGCTAATGCAGGGGACACGGGTTCGAGCCCTGGTCTGGGAGGATCCCACATGCCGCGGAGCAACTAGGCCCGTGAGCCACAACTACTGAGCCTGCGCATCTGGAGCCTGTGCTCCACAAGAGAGGCCGCAATAGTGAGAGGCCGGCGCACCGTGATGAAGAGTGGCCCCCACTTGCCACAACTAGAGATAGCCCTTGCTAAGAAATGAGCAGCAAAAATAAATAAATTAATTAATAAACTCCTATCCCCAAAATCTTAAAAAAAAAAAAAAAAAAAAAAAGTCTGGCGTAGCCTGTACCTGCTGCTCAAGGGAAGGGCTGAGGTCTCAGGAGGCGTGACACTGTGAATGTTCCCTGGAGACAGATCCCTTCTGCTGCCCTGTCATCTTCCAGCCCCAGATGATGTTCCCAGAGTGCTCTGAGGGTCCTGACAATCGCAGGCTCACACACTGTCAAGCACCTGGCCAGGGATATAGGCAGTGAGTACTGATGGTTGTACTGACTTTCAGCTCCTTGAAGCCTGTTGGAACAATGAAGTTCCACCAGGTGATGTTTCTGTCTTGTAAAGAAGTACTCAAGAATATATCCCTGAGATGAAGAGGTTTATACAGCACCTTCCTGACAGGCCCTCCAGAGCTCTCCAGACTGTGAGCAAAAATTCACAGGGCTTTGTTCAACTGCGGGGAGAGGAATGTGATGACATTTGGGAAAATCTTTTATTGTACCTTGAATTGTATAACTCTTGACATGCTTTTCAGCTGAAACTAAGAGATGACTGCTAGAATTTAGGGCTGTATGTCAGTGTCCGGATGAATTCCGAGATTCATTTGTAGAGATCTGACGTTGCTGCCTGTCCTTCCTGTACCATCTGGGTCCTAGCTCATCCCCTCAAGCACAACCTGTGATTCTTCATTGTTTCCAAGGTGCGGTCCCAATGTCAAGCCCTGCACTTTCCGAGCTCGATCCTTCTCCTGCTGCATCTCGCATCAGTGTCTTCAGTGTGCCTTAAGCTTCACATACTCTCAGTCTCATTTTTACCACTTTGCCTTTCTCTCATGCTTCTCTGCCTGGAAAGCCCCTTGGCAACATTGGCTACCTATGATAATCTCCCTCACCGAAGGCTGCATCCTCCTTGAACCTTCTCAGATCACTTCCCCAATTAAAATGATGCTCTCAGAGCTCTCAAAGACAGTAATTTGCACTCCAGTTATTGGCTTCTTTTTATTCATTTATTTAATCAGCTATTCTATGTTCCCCAAAGCTACTATATTTATAGCCCTGTGTTGGCCTTTGTGCAGGGGTATGGTGATGAGTATTAAAGAGAGAGGCAGACAAAATGTCAAGAGAGAAGACTGTAATGATACAAGAGCTAATTGCACAAGTGTCATACCTTCCCTCAGCAGACTGTATATTTGTGGGAGACAGAGTGTTAGAGAGAAAAAGTGTTTGGTCATTGTAGCCAAAAGAGCCTGGGTACCATTCACATTAACTGGCTGTGGAACTGAACTTCAGGTACCTCTTCTGTTAATGGGGATAATAATATCTCCTGGGAAGTATGTTGTGAGATTGAATTGAGCAATAAATAAAATGTGCTTAGCTCATGACGCGAGCTAAACTAAAAAACCTTCGTGCCGAACTTTTCTAAACAGTAAATGTTCCAGTAATCAGCATTTAGTCTACAGAAAACAAATCAGATGTTGTCTGTGAACCTGAAATTAAGATGATAAAAATCCACCCACAATGAGAACAAAAGCAAGAAAAGCATCATGTAGGAGATGAATTTTCAGGGGATATTCTGGATGATTACTATTTACTACAATCTAAAAGATGTCAATCCACCATGATTTACTAGCCTATCATGTGCCTAAGCTGGGTACAAATTGAAAAAAAACAAATATATAAAACTGAAATAGTCTGGAAGGAAGAAATATGGACCCAGAAAAGCAGGTTCTGGGACAGAAGGGAAGTCGATTTCTAAGGTGAGAAAAACAAAGTGCGTATGGATTGGAAGGAAATGATGAAAGAAAAGAGTAAACAAGCCTTTAAGATGAAAAATATAACAAAACTTAAGCCAAACAGAGAAAGACAAATACTGCTTGGTATCACTTATATGTGGAATCTAAAAAAAAAAAAGTCAATCTCAGAGAAACAGAGAGTAGAAAAGTGGTTGCCGGGGGCTGTAGGGTGGGGGAAACAGGGAGGGGTTGGTAAAAGGGTACAAACTTTCAGTTATAATATGAATAAGGTCTGAGGATCCAATGTAAAACATGGTGACTATAGTTGATAGCATTGTATTGTATAACTGAAATTTGCTAAGAAAATAGAGCTTAAATGCTCTCACCAAAATGTATGTGTTAAATAACTGGATGGTGGGAATTCTTTCACAATGTACAAGCATATCAAATCATCACAATATATACTTTAAATATCTTACAATTTTATTTGTCAATTATACCTCAGTAAAGCTAGAAAAAGTATAACAAGGCTCTTCACCTTAGTTCCTTTGATTGTCAACATCTCCAGGATGGTACTTAAGGGCACTTAAGGGCAAGAAGCCCAACACAAAGCAGCAACCACTTTCTTTACCCCATAAATTGCGGGTGGTGGGGGGTGACATCCTATCTTACTTCTAATTTAGAGCCTATTACCTTCAAATGTAAATTACTGTTTCCTCTCTCCTGTTGGACGGTGAGATCCTTGGGAGCAGAGGACAGGATTTCATTTCTGTCTGCTCTCCCAGGGCTTGCCCTGGGACAGCAACTCTAAATAACCAGAGAAGAAAGGGAGAGGAGGCAGAGAGGAGTGAGGAGGTGATTAAATTAGGGAAAGTGGGGAGAAACAGGAGGATTTCCTCTCTTTTCTTCTTTTTAGAACTTCACCTGAAGTTAACTTAAATTGTTAAATTTGAAAAGAATTTGCAGACCCTTGCAGAACAATGACCTCAGCGGTTCTCCAATATGGATGAGTAGACAAGTCCCTCTGCGCCCAGGAATCTGCATTTAAACAAGCTCCCCACATGATCCGATCTTGGAGCAGGGAGTCCCAGACCGTACTTTAAGAAATGCTGCATTACCCCACCGGCCTGGACTACCATTCATGCAGTCAAGGAACATTTATTGAGGCCTATTACACGCCTGTTGCCATGTTAGAGTCTTTTGTGGAGCTTATAACTGACGGGGGAACCCGTGAGAAGTTCTGAGATAAATAGGACGGGCAAAAGCCCTTCTTACTCATTAGGAAACAGAGACCCAGAGAAGCACTCTTTTCACTCCACGTCAGAGCCTTCCTGACAAAAAAATAAAACAAAACATGTAAATATGTAAACATAAAATATACTTCAAGAACCTGCTTTCTTTTTTCTCATTCCAGCCATTTCCCTTTGAGGAAAGGAGAGGAACCCGCCAGAGGGTTTTTCACTGTGGCTCTCAGAAAGTGCTGTGACTGTGTTTTTTATCATGCCGCCTGCCCCCTAGGTGGATGGCCTCAAAGTATGAGGCTGTTAGCAATCTTCTCTGCACTGATGATTCTGGCCCTGACACCCTGGCTTTAGCACTTACTAGCTGTGTGATATTGAACAGGTCACATAATCTCCAAGACAAGGTCTCCTCATCTGCAAAAGGGCAATAAAAATGGTACCTGACTAATAAGGTTAGATCAGTGAATTCGTGCAGAATGTTAAACACAGATTCTGATATAATGTGTTCAACAAATCTTAGTGTTGATTTTTGCTGCTGCTGTTATTATGTCAGTCTCAATGTCCTTCCAAATACTGAGCTCCCTGTGGAAGTCTCCCCATGTGTGTGATGCCTCTCCCAGGGGCCCATTCTCTAGAGGAACATTCTCTTCTTCCACTCAACACACCTGCACTGACACAGGCTTGGTACCCAGCAGGGTGTCAGGTGGAGGACATTGTTTTTAGGAAACTCACAATCTGATGATGGAGGTAGGCACCTACACAACAGACCATTGCCCACAGCGGAATAAAGTCAGTGCTAAGAAAAGGCATCAGCACAGTGTTGTGCAGGGATAGGAAGGCTTGGGTGGGTCAGGGAAGTCCTCACAGCAGAGGTGGCACGTGCACTGTGGCAGGATGACAGAACTGGAGAACAAATACAAAAGCAGGCAAAGGCCATTCCATGCTTAGGATTTAGGGCTTGGTTCTTCAGGACAGAGACCATGGGAAGTTTTTAAGAAGGGCCCTAGAAGATTAAAACTGTGCTTTCAGACAATAATGTAACATTGAGGGATGCGGTGAAATGGGTTTCTGTTCTCTGTACTATCCTATCCTTATTGATTGTAAGTGTCACAAAGGCAGGGAGAGGTGAAAGAACACAGTGTCTTTAGGAAATGACTAACAGTCTACTCCACTGTCGGGACTTCCCTGGTGGCGCAATGGTTAAGAGTCCACCTGCCAACGCAGGGGACATGGGTTCCAGCCCTGGTCCGGGAAGATCCCAGATGTCTCGGAACAACTAAGCCCGTGCGCCACAGCTACTGAGCCCACGTGCCACAACTACTGAAGCCCGGGAGCCTAGAGCCTGTGCTCAGCAACGAGAAGCCACCGCAATGAGAAGCCTGTGCACCGCAATGAAGAATAGCCCCTCCTCGCTGCAACTAGAGAAAGCCCACGCACAGCAACAAAGACCCAACGCAGCCAAAAAATCAATCAATCAATCAATCAATTAATTAAAGAAAGAAGAAACAAACAAACAAAAACAGTCTACTGCACTGTCAATGTTGGGCTGTGTGAAAAGAGGTGATAGGAGGTAAGGCTGGAGGGCCAGGCTGAAACCCATAGAAGGCCCGTCTAGGAAATCCACTTCCTTTCTAAAGCAGGGAGGAGCTGTCGACCGTGTGTAAGGGGCGATCCCACGACTACCCTGGATGGTATGTTCAACATACACATAGACATTTGGACAAATACAGTACACTGAGATTTTTAGAAAATCTATTTCAGAGCTCTGAGGTTGAAGCCAGAACACAGAAGGTTTCAAATCCACGTTGAAACGTTTGTACCTTATTCTGCAGAATGAAAGAAAAGCTTCATAACAAGGAGCATAACAAATACTACAGTGGCTGCTTTGGTGCCCTACCCAGATGCCTTTGCAACCCATGCATGTATCCCCAGCTGCTGTGTGTTGGTCATAATATTCACAGCTGCGTCACATTGCAGAAGGAGAACCTTTCCAGGGACAGACCTTAGCCCTGACGAGTTGACACAGAGTGCAGAGGGCTAGTTCCCTTGCCTCAGGATTGGATTCGAGGGGACTAACTCTGGGTGATTTGTGGGATTGGATAATCTGAGTTTTTCCCCTGCCTTATCCTGCTTTTCTCACTCCCTTTACCCAGAGAGCACTTCCCCCAGTAAATCACTGGAACAAGAATCCCAGCCTCAGACTCAGCTTCTAGGGAAGATGACCTCAGTAAGACATATGCTATCCTGCCTTAGGAGATGTTAACTCTCTCAGCAGTGTGTAGGGCAAATTGAAGACAGAGATTGTAATCACATTTTCTTCAAATTCTAGTAGGAGTTTATAACAATGACTATCCATCAGCATTTGCTATCCTGAACTGCCCATTTTTGTCTCTTCTACTAGTCTTGTCATTTATTTTATTATAAGCAGCACTTTTCACAATGTCTGCAAAGAGCTAAGAAACAAAAATGTCCTGGCTATCTCTGGGCAATACTTCTAAGATTTTGAACATTCCTCTGAGAAGTAAGCCAACTCGTACTCATTGAAAATCTGAATCTCATTATGTATAAACATGCACACCCATAAACACCCAACCTTCGTCAGCCTAACATTCTAGTACAGCGCTGATAAACATTTGTGTTTAATGGCACTTAGGGGAAGCATTTTGACTTCTAAACATTGGCTGGTGAGTAATGATTTTTGCCAAGAGCACAGCAAGAATTTTGCAATCTTGACTATTCCTAGGCTTATGATGACATACAATTACTCTGAACTGCAGAAAGAAGTGGAGAGAAAAATTTTTAAATAGCTTGTCACCAGGGAATCATTTCATCAGGAGTAAGGGTGGGAGAACCAAATGAATTCCAGGGAAGTACAATTTTGCATTTTAACAACCATTCTTCTTGCTTTTACCTAAACATTTGAACCTTCTGAAGGGCTCATTTTCTGCACTGGGGCAAAAGGATCAATGGTGGGTTTTGCCCCTGTTCATCTCTGCCGGGCTTTAGAAGAGCACCTACTTTGTAGTCAGATAGACCAGGAGATGAATTCCTAGTTGTTGTGTGAACTTGAACAAGTGGCCAGCCTGCAAAAGGGAGCAGATGTGTGAACCGGGAAGAATGTAGGAGGCTATGGAGGTCGGGACACCAGGCTCTGTCGGCTGTGTCACTTTGGGTGAAAGAGTTCCCATCCCAGCATCTCAATTTTCATAGATCTGAAATGAGAATTATAATACCTCCGTGGCAGGGTTGCAGTGAGGATAATTGAGGTGGCCCGTATAAACTAGCACAGCGCCCTTCACAGAAAGACCACTTGACTAATGTGGGCTCTTCTCCAAGAGCCAGCTTCTGAGTCAAGCTCTCCAACTCCAAGTCTCTTGGAGTCACAGAGTCTCTAGGAAAGCCTGCAGTGTAGTTGAGGGGCCCTGGCTGGGGACACTGTGAGGCTGTGGTCCCCTCTCTCTGCCACTCATGTGCTCTGGATATTTGAGAGATACGGCGCCTTCTGTGAAACTTCCTTCATATCTTCCTTCCCCCTCTGTGTGTTCAGCCTTCAACACCTCTGCTTTCTGAGCCCTTATTTGTCCTTGAGCATTGGCTGCCTTGTTTCAGTTATACTTTCAGATGCACATGTCTTTAAGTCCATAATCAGGATATATATAAACTTCTTGAGGTTAGGGACTAACCATATTCATCTCTGTAGCCACATCCCAACCTCCAGTTCACAAAATGAGCCCAGCATCCACTGAATGCCAACTAAATATTGATGGGCTCAGTTTCTGTGAATTAGACTCTTGCTTTAGAATATGAGGTACTCATCGATCATATTTGCATTAGACAGTTATCTCCTGTGTACCTGTTGTGTGCTAGGCCCAGTTCTAGGCCCTGGGAAAATAATGGTAAAGCTAATACACAAGGTCTCTGCTCTTATGAGCTTGTATTTTTGTGAGGAAGAGACAATTAACAAATAAACAACTCTGGAAGAAACAAGATAGAAAATATTTGATGAAAATAATGCAAGGTGACTTGCTGGTGTGGTAGGAGGGAGTTGGCTGGGTGGTCAGGGAAGGCCTCCCTCCGAGCAGGTAGAATCTAAGCTGAGCTATGGGTGATCAGAGCAAGCCAGCCAGCAGACAGAACAGCTAGGACTAAGGTCCCGGGAAAAGTGCTCATGCAACCGTCTTAGCTTGTCAAGATAGAGCACCAGAAAGGGGGCAAATGTGGGGGGAAGCAGAGGGGGACAGTGCCTGGGGGTTCTAAGTACTCAAGAAAAGGAGGTGACCCATTTTTCATGCACTGCCATTCTAGCTTAGTGGCTTAGCACTTATTCTTTTCCACACTGGGCAGGCCGTACTATTTTGACATCCTTTCATTCTACACTGAGAAGGAATAGCCCAAGGTTTTTATTATTCTTTCCTCCCCTTGAAAAAGGAATCTACGGGCCATACTCGCCACTAGATTTGCCTCCCTCCCTTTCACTTAGATTCTTTGGAATTTGTAAGAAGAAAAGCAAACATCAGTGGAAACAGTGTGAAATTGGTAATTATCTACTTATTTATGGATTTATTTATTTCTTATATTCCACCAAAGGATTTGTGGTTGCCTACATTAAAAAGCACAGATGTGATTTAAACAAGTCAAACAATTTAAATGAAAATTAAGATGAGCCACTTGGTACCAGACTGTGTTGGCGGCGTGGTGGGGAGCTGTTCACTGTGTCAGAGGAGGTAACTGAGGAGCACAGCTGAGCTACCAGGCAGCCAGGGCATGAAGGGCATCCTAAGAGATTCGTGGTCCACATCGACTTGCAGTCTTGAGTCTCATGGCAGGGTCTGGCTGCAAGGCTCAAGGTAGCTGGCCTCCCCTTTGGCTTCACCTGAAAAATGAGTGCGTTATTAAGTGAGACAAATTCTCTGGGCTCGTCCCACGTTAACATTCTGTGATTCCAGGTGGGGCTTGTCTCACAGACAGACCAGGGTGGAGTTGCCAGGTGAGAGAGGGCACCTGGAGTGAGTCGACCCTGCTGCAAGAGATGATGGGTCTTCCCAAAGGGACCTTTTCACTGTTTAGGTGGCACAGTGTGGTGGTCAAGAGCCTGTGCTCTGCCAGGTGGGCTCCCTAAGTCTGTATCCTTGGTGGAGTTACTGAATCTCTCATTGCGTCAGTCTTCTCACCCGTCAAAGGGGAATAATGGCATGATCAACAGCATTACTGCATCTGAAATGGGGATAATGGTCGCTCTTTGTGAGAGGACTGTTGACAGAATCAATGACATCCATCCGTTGAGAACACTTAGAATGATTCCGGGCAAAAATAAATATTCAGGAAATGGGACTGACTGCTATTATTGTCACTGCTATTGTTCAGTAGCTGGAAACTCTTAGAGGAGGGGACGGCATGTCTCCCCTGCATCTTCATGCCCAGAGAGTTACTCTGATGAAGGTGACAGGACAACGTTAGGCCAGATAATTCAGCCTGAACACGCACTTCCTGGATGTGACACAGGAGTGAACAGGGTAATCAATAATAACTGCTCATGTGAACTGAGCATTTACTGTGTGCCATCACATCCACTGTAATGGCTACCGTACTTGTCTTTTTACATAATTCTGTCCACAACCTGTGGGGCAGGTAAGCACTCTGAGGTTCAGAGCAATCGATCGCTGCTGGAATCTGACCCCAAAGTCCACGTTCTTTAGGCAAGTCCAATACTTGTGGAATTAAAAAGTCTTATCTCTGAACGCCTCGCTGGAGACAGCCAGTCTGGGGACTGCCAGAGTGCTTGCTCCCTGACGTATGAGGGCACTAGCTGGGGACTTTGGAACTAGGTGAAGACTGCAAGGGAAAGACAGTTTGGAAGGTGTGGGATTAGTGGGGGGAAAAGAGTCAATATCTCTTTCTCCCCACACATCGACCTGCATGCACACACACACACACACACACACACACACACACACACCCCGTATCAGTGGCACAAAGCATTTCATTTAGAGTCATTAAGCCTGGATTCAAGTATTTGCTCTTTCACTTACTGGGGTGTGACCTTGGGCCAGTCATGTGCCTCTTAGTTCTGTCTTCTCTAAAACGGAGAGCCAGGTGTTTTTCAACTTCCTCATAGGTAGTGTGAGGCTTACATGCTACAGATAATGTATGTGAGTGTTCTTTGTAAGCAGTAGAGCAGCACAAATGGCATTTCATTTTTTAAAATTGTTTTATAACCCAAACTACCAAGATTTTGGATTGCCTGCCTCCCATCAGACTTCCCTCCCTTCTCGGGAAATCATAATCATCTTACCAATGATTCTGTCTCTTGAGATGCTGGGGTGGAGCAGTGTAAGGACAAATTGCCTTAACTTAGCTCCAAAAATATTTGAGCAGATCAATTTCCAGAGTGTTGTCAAGTGTCGAGTGTGTGGACAATGAATTTTAGTGAAGAGTAATGGCTCACTTCTGTCAAGAGGCAAAAAGGCAGGAGGTGGGGATGGGAAAGCTGCCAGCCCAAGTGATCGTCTCTGCAGCTAACCAGGCAAGGAGGCTTCCATTAAAGAGAGAAGACCTGGTGGAAATACTTACTCCTCACGTTTTTGTTTTTTGGAGCAGAGCAATTACTGTGTTGACCTTATTCTGGCCAGCCGTTCAGGTTGTTGACTTGGCAATTATTTCATCCCTCCCTTTGTTTGCTCTCAGCTTAATGGGGTGATTAGGCCTGCAGGCAGTCATCAAATGCCATGGGTACCTAGGAACTTGGCCTCCCTGGAGGGCAGGTGAAGTGACATGCCAAGAGGAACCTAATGCAGGGGTGAGGGCACACTGCTGAGCATTAAGGCTCTTAGCACTCCTTCCTGAATGGGAAGTTTCACTCATTACTGTGTCTGTTTCTGAAATGTGTCTCTGGAGAGCACAGAGCGAGGCAGCGTGAGGAGAGCCAGGTCTGCCCCTTCAGCCACTTGGCCTGGCCAGTTGACCTCTCTGAGCCTCCTATCACCTCGTCTGCAAAATATCGATGATAACGTCATCTGTTCCCCAAGGCTGTTGGGAGAATCAAATACACTCATTTATTCCTAGAGTCTTTCAACATGTGTCAACTAAGCAACTAGTCTGTTTCGGACACCATGTTAGGGCTTGGGAATACAGCAGTGAAAGTAACAAAGATCCCCGCCCCCAGGGAGCTTACATTTTATACATAAAATGTATAGTAAGTCAGTTGGTGAGGAGGGCCACGGAGGAAAAGTATACCATGGGAGTGCCAGGTAGAGTGAGGGCACCTATGTCACTAGGAAAGGTGACATTTGAACAAAAGCCTGACGGAGGTAAGGAGCAAGTCAGGTGTTCCCAGTAGAGAAAAGAGCAACTGCACAGTGAGATAACGTGTGAAAATACTTTATAAATAGTAAAGGATTGTCTCCATCTATGTCGCTATAACTCTTGAATCCAGTTAGTCCGATAGCAGAGATGGAACTCTTCCCCAAGTGTGTTCCTGCCTCAGTGCTACACAAACCTCTCTGTAGGTTCATAGCAAGTCAGCACCTCAGCAATTCCTGGAACTGCTTGGAGAAAGGCACAAGGGGTCTCCCTATGGTTTTTATCTGTATATCATTTTTCCTGTTATTAACCATTTCGGAGACCATGTCTAAAAGAGCTATGAGCAACTAACAAGACAATAAAATTTTTTTAAAAGTCAGATCAATTTTGCAAAGAGAAAAAGAAAAAACTAGTTATGGACCGTTTTTATTTTTCACATTTAGTTGTGGTGGAATGGCAAAGTCTGCCTCTGTGGTATAAAGTGTATGTTTTCTACTGACATTTAGAAATGGATCTGAGAGCTTCAGACAAAAGGTTCTCTAGACGTGCAAGAGGTTTCAATTATTCTGCTTGGGAAAATCATTTTTTAGAGATGCTTTTTAGTGTCGGGAGGCCTCAGCTGAGGCAGGTGGGAGAGTTAATGAGTGGAATTGATAATGACAGGTAGGAAAATTGGTTGTCAGTCAAGAAATGGCAGGAGTGCCAGCAGGGAGATTGTATAGGGAGAGGGAGGATGGGGTTAGAAACGAGAAGCAGAGATGGGCCGTGGTAGGGAAAAATACTTTAGCTACTGACATAAGACAGTGCCTGCCTGAGACTGGGGGACAGAGCTCAGACACATCATCATTTAGGACTTAAGAGACCGCAAGGATTTTCTGATTTTATTATTTCTATGTTAGTTCTTACTTTACAACCTCAAATGAATTTAGGGCTGGTAAAGGATGTCAGCCAATATTGTTAAGCCTGGCATTCTCTGCTGAGCCCCAGGATAAGCTGGTTATTCCCAGGTCTTTTTCTTCCAGCTTTTCTGTGGCTGGTAGCAAAGATAAACTTATCCTATAGCCTTTCACTACTGAGCTTGAAAGAACCTCTGGCCCAATAGTTACATTATACAAGGGAGGATAATCACTGCCATGAGAGGGAAAGTGACTTTGCCTACAACCCTCAGGGATTTGGTGGAAAAGTCAGGACTACGGCTCATGTTAGGGACTTTTTCTATCATTTATGCTGCTTAGGAAGCCTACCCCACGTTCAGTACTTGTGATTCACTGAATGGCCAGTTCATCAATGTGAGGAAGCCTGTAGAGACATCTTGGCCCTCTGACTAATATTCAAATGATAGCTATACCTACACCTAGGACAATTGGATTCTGAAATCTTTGGAGAAGCAGGTCAGTAGAAGTTGGTGGGATGGGTGAAAGAGGTACCGGAGAAAGTAGGAGTTGGAAGACACGGGTTCACATTCCGACTGATCACATCCTGGCTGTTGGGCTTGGGGTAAGGTGTAGAATCATGGATGCCTGGGGCCAGGGAAAAGCTTAATGGATATCCAAGCCAATTCTTCTTCCTTTCATAGACCCCTGTACCATACCTCTGAGAGATCCTCTGGTCCTGTGATGGGGGAGGGAGCTGGAAAGGTCATTCTTATGCCAACCCAAACTCATAAATTCCTCTTGAATAAATTCCCCCAATATTACTCCTCTGGACGACAGTTTTTCCTTATTATATAATTGGGGATTGTAACACCAGCCTGCTCTGCCTCTCTGATGGGGTAGCAGTAAAGTTACATAACAAGATAAACAAACAATTAAAAAAAGCAGTAGTGATGTAGTCAAAAGTGCACTGGAAATCACTGCTATTTACTGTGAGGCTGAAAAGTCCCTTTGAGCTTCAATTTCCTGCTCTATGAAATAGAAATGGAAATACTTGACCTTTTTCCTGGTCGGGATTTTTGTTAGGATCCAACAAAGAAGGTAAGAAAAAGAAGCAACATGATCTATAGCCATAGGAACATGCTATAGCTCCCTGTGATCAAGAGAGGGAGACTTTTGCAGGTGTCTGATTGCCAAGATGAGCATCTCAGGCAAGCCCTGTGGGTGCTTAGGGCTGAATAATTACTTGTCTTTCACAGAACAAAAGGCAGTACTCCATTCTGGCCACACTCATGAGGAATTAAAAATAAGGTATAGTCAAGTCACTTTTCCCTCTGGGCCTCAGCCACCATCTTGCCTAATCACAATAATGGCCTTTTATTCAGCAATAGGCCAAGATTCAGACTGCAGCTCTTACGCACTCTTTGGATTAAAAATGTCAGAGCTGGAAGCAACATTTGATCATCTGGTCTACCTCTTTGATTGTATAGATGGGGAATCTAAGGCCTAAGGGAATTCCTGCCTTAGACTAAGTAATAGTTAATGTCATAGCCAGGCCTGGAACTAAAGATTTCTAACTCCAAATACAGTGCTCTTTGATTCACACCATACTGTTTTACCTCAACAGATATTGAGGACAAATTACCTGTTAGACACTGGCTCAGACTTTATCAGGTTCCAACAATAAACAAGACCTATCTCTGCCCACTAAAGCTTAGAGAATTCATGTAAACGAATAACTCTAGTCCAGGAAAAACTCTATCCCATAACCCTTTGTGTTACTATCTCCTCAAAAGCCTTCTGTGTACAATTTGGGCCAAATTTTCAACTCTTCAGTCTCATTTCTAAAATGGGGGCATTCATATATTCACTCATGCACTCCTCATTAAATATATTAACACCTACCCTTACTACATTATTTTAACAAGTTCTGCACATCATCAGTGGCACTTTAACAAAACACAGAAACTGAGGCTCCACCCCTGACAGACACGCTGATTTAATAGGTCTAAAGTAAGGCTGGAGCATCTGCATTGTGAACAAACTCACCCAGGTGACTGTGACAAGTGGCCAGGTTGAGAACTCACGGCTTACTGTGTATGAGATACTACACAAGACACAAGAAGGCAGAGAGAGATACATAAAGCCTACCCTTGCTCTCAAGGAACTCCCAGCTTAGCTGGAGATGGGAACTTGGAAAGACAAGCTAACTGGCTAGTATTCTGCAGTCTGAGGAATGCCATCCTAGAAGCAAGCATTAGTACCAGGGAATATAGCGCGGGGGCACCTAAGTCGTCTTGAGGCAGCTGGCTGAGGCTTCTTGGAGGGGAAGATGCTACGGCTGAATCTTAAAGGATGTATATGAGTTAGCTACTGGGATGGTCAGGGTGGTGTGGGCAGTTTAGGGACAGGGAAGAACAGGAAGGAGTAGCTTAATGTACTCAAGGAATTGCCAGAATGAGTGGGACAGGAGGAGGAGTGGTGAGACGTGAGGCTGATGAGGAAGATGGAGATCAGCCCTTTGGAGGGCTTTATCCTCTGGATGATGTGAAGGAGCCAGGGATTTATTTTAAGCAGAATGACAGACTCAACTTGATGTTCAGAAGGTAACTTGGGCCGCTTTGTGGAGGATGGATTAAGACTCAGGAGATCCATTCAGGGCAATCCATTTCAGACCCAGGGAAAGACAAAGGGAGACAGGAGGCAGAGGCGGTGATAAACTCTGCCTGTCGTCCTAATCAGGGCTGTTGGAGATCATGTGAGAGGATGGGAGATCACTTGGTAAGCAATGTCTTTCTTCAGAAAGAGGACAGGCGCCATTACTTTCATCCCTGCCATGACTTTCAGAGCAGAGTCGTGGGGGGAGAAGGGAACGACTGAAAATGTGGTTGGTGGAAGAGTTAGAGGAGAGGGAGGGAGGGAGGTGGGAAGAGAATGGAGAAGTGCTTGATGTCAAACAGTGTTTAAAATATCCTCTTTGCATCACACTAGCTCTTAATTGGCACCAACCACTGAGGGGCTGATTGATCCCAGCAAGGGTCCAGCAAAACAGATAATTTTTTACAAGCTTCTGAAATTCATGAACCCTAAGGGGTCCCACACACCAGCGCTTTGTTGTTGCTGAGGTCTAGGGCTTCCTTGAAGGGATAAGTATCCAGGGGTGGCGGGTTTTGGTTTTTCTTTTTTTTTTTTTTTCCTTTCAAAATGCAGAATACATTCTTGTAGTTAATGCCTGCCGTCTTGCTGAGCAGATGAAAAGAGGATAGAGCAGAGAGCTGGGCTACTAAGCTACTTGTTATGAATTAACTCTTAATGTAATGGGCTCATTAAAGAGATGTTGGGTCTGAAGGATGTGTGCAGGAAATCTAATTTTGGATTAAGGGCTTGATTCATATAAGATCTGTCCACTCTACACTCAGGGTTTGGGTCAGAGCAAGTTATTCTCTATAGTAGCTTCTCACTTAGGACCAGAGCTACATGCGATTTGCTGGGCTTCACACAGGGAGAAGTGAGTCTACATATATTGAGAACCTACTATTTGCTAGGTACTTTGTTTTTGAAGTTTTTGCCCCAGAATATTATTTCCTCTTTCTCAGATGTGAAAACTCAAAAAAAAAAGATCATGCAATATGTCCAAGGACTCACAGCTGGTAAGAGCTTTGGAGAGTCAGTCAGACCCCAGGGGTACAGAGCTTCTGGTATAAAGCATGCTTTCCACAACTCATGGAATCATTTTTCCTGACATTGGCATGGTACAGTCAAAGCATTTTATTTACTGGCAGTGTGTGAACATTGCTCCCAGCAGTATGCGCTTTACGAGGGTCCGCAGGAGAAAATGTTTCAATACTGAGATATGCTGTGCTGCTTCTGAAAGCCGGTGCGCTTTATCTCCTAGACATGCGTTCTGTACCTGTGGCTTACGTTCCTCTGGCTTCCTTCTCTGCACCTTGGCACATCAGAAAGCTGTGGGACTAACGCACAGGACCGTGGCAGCCACGTCAGACTACATAGGACGCGAGGGGATGCTTTGTGTGTGCTCATCCTGCTGTGGATTTCTCCTTAGTGTGTACTCACCTTTTTTCCTTCTTTCTGTTTTCCTGATTGATTTAACAACAAAAACAAAAACAAAAAACCTCTCCTGGCTCTTACTGTATCGATCTCTCTGCCTCATTTTTCCCTTGATTTGTTTACCTTTCAATATGCTCATACACACAAGTCCACACACACCTCTTTCTGTGCTGCTTTTTTACATTATACCCTGGGGCAGGCTGTGTGCCTGTGCATGTGTGTGCACTGTTTCCTCATTGATTTCAGGTAGATCCACAGTGAAGGTTGACAAATCCCTCCCAGGTTAGTTAGTGACTATACGACCAGTATTTGTATTCTGTCCAAAAAGTGAAATGCAATAAAATATTTGTATGTTTGTTCTCCGTGATGTGAAACTGAGTAACTGATTTTCTTCTCTTTGTACATCATTTGGTGCCATGTAGATCTATGCCTTTTAAAGAGACTCACAGGAAT
>NW_006773582.1:602546-619992 GCF_000442215.2 Lipotes vexillifer | reverse complement strand
AGGAATGCCCTGTTAATTTGACATGGAAACAGATAAGCCCTGGCCTCACAGTCCAGTAGGGAGACAGGCATGTATCAGATAAATTATGATACTGAAGGATACCAGAATACGCCACCTCAAAATATGCCTCTTTGGCATATGAATTATTTTGAGCTGAAGGCAATTGAGAGCCAGCAGATGCAGAAAAAAACTCTTCACCTCCCCCTTCCCCCTCCCCCTGCCTAAAAATAAAGAGTATAAATTTCTCCTTTTGTAAATGAAATTTACATTTATAAAGGAAATTTCCATTTGTAAAGATGTCTCCCTAGCTACACTGAGAGACAATTCTTATCAGCTGAAAGACTCTTATCTGTATAATAAGACAACCTTTATTTACTACAGTTTCTCTCACCTTCCCATAGCTTGTTCCCTCCCTCCAGAAGTCCTCAACCCCTCTTCCTTTGTTTAAACTGAGATGGTATATAAGCATCAATCTTCTAGCCAGCCACCTCCTGGAGCCACGTTTTTCTTTGTGATCTCTGGTGCATACGTAATCAAAACGTTTTTTTTCTCTTGCTAATATTTATCAGTTTGATTTGAAGACCGCAGTCTTAGAGGCTAGGAGGGTAGAGGGAAGAATATTTCTCCTCTCCTACAAAACAGAGATGCAATCAAGATATAATTTCAGTGACAAGAGAGCAGAGCACTTCTAGTTCATGTCACTTTTTCTTATTTTTTATTTTATTTGATCCTCACAATAACACAATAGGATAAGGATACCAGGAATGAGAATCCCATTTCACAGCTGGGGAAATTGAGGCACAGAGGTTGGTTAGGTTACATGTCCTAACTAGCCTGCATCGTGGCTGAGAATTGAACCAGCACATTTTCTCTCTTACATAGTATTCACTGGTTCCTGGGTTGGAAGAAGGAGATTCTTTTGCCTTTGAATGCAGGAAAACAGGCAAGAGGCTAAAAACTTGGTACAAGAACAGCCAACAAAACAATTTGGCTTAATAATAGATTTATTTCAGGTGTCAGGTGTTCTGCTGTTTTCACAGGGCAGATCAATTTCTAAGAGAATCTTAGCAAAAAGACCATCCATCCTGGCTTCTGTGAAATAGATTTGATTTTTTGCAACTTGCTTCTCTCCAGACCTTCCTCACAGAGTGGGCACCATTTATGATTGTTCCTGATAAATAGAATATTTATAAATGGAATATTTCCTGCCATATCAATAAACAAAGGATCTCACAGTCATCAAGGATTGCAGCCCTCCAGCATGAGCAGGTGAGCCCTGAGGAAACTCAGGGCTGAAAAGAATACCTGCCATCTAGCAGCCATCAGACTGCAGCCACTTGCTGCGGTGAGCCCTGAGGAAACTCAGGATGTGAAAACACAAGACACTGGCCCCAGAGAGCTGAGGTGCATATCAAAGGAATGATTTCAGTGAGCCCAGACTCTTGCATCTTCCCATATATAGAAAAGCACTAAATTCCTTAACTTGAGATATCTGGTTTTCTTTAATTAGCAATAATCTTTTGACATCCCGACTACCTGTCCTTTGTTGCAAAACTCCTCTGTATCCTGGCCCCTCCCCTCACCTCCTTGGAGCAGTTTCTCAGTTATCTGAAACGCTGTCTCCCGGGCTGCAGTCCTTAATGTGCCCCAAATAAAACTTAACTCGCAACTCTCATGTTGTGCCTTTTTTTAAGTCAACATTCCTCATTACTTTAATGGATGTCTCATTCAGTCTTAGTGATACTGTTACTAGAAATAGCAAAAGAGCAATTAATACTCTCCTCAACTTCTATGAGTTAGAACCCTCCCAGGAACATCCATTTCGGGAAATTTCGTTTCAAAGGAAATGCCATCAATAGAAAATAATTATTTAATTTCCAAGCAAGCGACGAGCTTTCCTATGCAAGTATGAGTAAATTATTATATTGATCATTCTGTAATAAAAAAAAATTGAGGTAGGAAACTGCCAAAGGATGAAAAAAAAAATAATTCAAAGAACCCAAGCCTAAAATATTTCTTACTGAAAAAAAGCACACTTCAAGCAGATCTTAACACACGAGCCTTTGAGTTTGGGGGCTCCCTGTGTGACAAGGATAAATATTTGCTAAGAAGCTCTGTGACATCATGCAGCCACCTCCACATCTTGTCCTGAAATAGAAAGAAGAGGAGTGAACCTGGAGGGGCAGGAATTTTGTAACATTTAGAGCAAGATTCTGAGGCAGATTCTGGTTGCCAGTAAATAAGACTGTGAAAATGAAGATAATGTTACTAATCTCATCAGACTGGGGCAAAACATGCCTCTCCCTAGACAACTTATGTTGTTTATATCAAAGTTCTCTCTGCCAAAGAACACTACTGGTTTTGCATCCAGCTGCTGTGAGAACATAGGTTGCAAAGCTTACTAAAGCAGCTAGCTACCTTGGGAG
The DNA here is from genome assembly GCF_000442215.2 of Lipotes vexillifer. Classification (NCBI taxonomy): domain Eukaryota; kingdom Metazoa; phylum Chordata; class Mammalia; order Artiodactyla; family Lipotidae; genus Lipotes; species Lipotes vexillifer. The sequence goes on along the minus strand of NW_006773582.1, from coordinate 617,566 downwards.
GTGTTATTCCCTCCAGCAAGCACAAGAAAAATTCAATTTTGAAGTTGTCGGCATGGGCCAATAAGGATATTTGGTTGAACTTCATTACTGGCGAATTTAGAATTTGGGTAATATTTTTACTGACTTCCAGGGAGTTTCGACTGAGGCAGCTTTGGTCTGTATCATCAGACTTCTTCCTCAAACTCTGTGCTGTGATCCTAGGTAAAGTAACCCTGGCTTGATTGGCAGTTTTGTCTTCTAGGTATTTCCTGAAGGAGATGCTGCTTATCACTCACAGCCATATTGCTGGGAGGACATAAATCTGTGGTAATGCATGGGGACCATTTCACATAATTGACTGGAGCAGGTACTCATGCGCCTTCCAGCCCAGTTCCCTTAGAAGACAACCAAACACTGGAGGAATAGCCATTTGAAGTGTAGAACTCCCCACCATGGGCTATTCATGAAGCTTTGGATGAACAAAACTTTTCTCTTGCAATAATTTCTGAATTTCAAATATCTGAAGTGGTTTGTTTTCAGAGGACTTCAATCTGATGTTGAATGAACACCTAAGGATGCTGGCTGGAAACCCAACTGTAAGTGTCCCTCCATAAGGTCTTATGAAAACATTATCCTGTGATTTCTTGGTCTAACTCTGCTCTTAATCCGAGGTAATCTGAATAAATAAATTGGAAGGTCCTCTCCAACTTGAGAATTGTGTGGTTGTTCTATTCTTTTAGATTCATGGAAAGTATTGCCTAGCTGGTAAGTTCCTTGCAGACATGTCACACTCACCTTGGCACAATTGATAATCTCTTCCTCAATAGAAGCTCAGCATCTTCTTCATGAGAAGACCTATTAATATGATACCTTTTCTAAAAACTCCAAGATAAGAGAAATAAAAGATTATTTTCATGTGCTTTCACTTCTTAAACCTTATAGGATTTCAATGATCAATATAAGCCTAGTCCAGATAATGTGGAATATAGAGAAAATAAACAAAATTCAGTTCAATTTCATCACCATGACTTAGCCATGAGGGCTTATCTATCTTGTTCATATAATACCCATAGGACCTAGAACAGTGCCTAGCACAGAGTAGAGCCTTAATGCTGTTTGGTAAGGGAGTGAATAAATTATAATTTTGATATATTTTCTTCCACCTTTTCCCCTGCCATTCATATTTTTCATGGGTATGTTCATGATGCCTATGTAGGCTTTTTTTTTTTTTTTTGCGGTACGCGGGCCTCTCACTGCTGTGGCCTCTCACGTTGCGGAGCACAGTCTCCAGACGCGCAGGCTCAGCGGCCATGGCTCACGGGCCCAGCCGCTCTGCGGCATGTGGGATCTTCCCAGACCGGGGCACGAACCCATGTCCCCTGCATCGGCAGGCGGACTCTCAACCACTGCGCCACCAGGGAAGCCCCTATGTAGGCTTTTGTACCTTGCTTTCCTTTTGTTTATTTGCCCTTATATACAACATGTTCCTTTGGGCCACAGAATCCTCCTCATCATTTTTCATAATGACTGACTAATATAGGAGGCACGTTCTAGCACAGCAGCCTAAAAGTTGAATCTGTTGCTTAAAGAACTAGTGTTTTCACTACCAAATGTAAAATAGATAGCTAGTGGGAAGCAGCCTCATAGCACAGGGAGATCAGCTCGGTGCTTTGTGACCACCTAGAGGGGTGGATAGGGAGGGTGGGAGGGAGACGAAAGAGGGAGGGGATATGGGGATATGTGTATACGTATAGCTGATTCACTTTGTTATACAGCAGAAACTAACACACCATTGTAAAGCAATTATACTCCAATAAAGATGTTAAAAAAAAACAAACTAGCGTTTTCTTATCTCTACAGGTGCTCACACGTAGGTTGGATGTTCAGCTATCAGATATGAGTTGAACTAGATGCATTGCTCTAAGACCACTTCCCAGGCTATAACTTATGAACTTCAGAGACCAGTCATTTGCGAAGCTAATGGGTTTTCATAAAACATGATTATCATGAATCAAAACTTTTCCCAGAACCATTCTTCCCACTCATACGTGGTATTCCTTGATACCCATTACTAAGTTTGTAAAGTAAACTTGAAAAATAATGAAGATTTACTTCCTTGGAAATAGCCACTAGTTCAGAATTTCCATTCAATTAACAAGTAATAAGCAAGTTCCTACGTGCCGGGCACATTTTGTGATGACTAAATCTCAATCTGATCCCATGGAATTCAGTTCACAGTTTCTAACACTGTATGAGGCATTGGGGATAAAAGGTGGAAAAAATACCTTCTCTGTTCTAGTGGAACTCAGGAATGGTGATGGGAGGAGGAGGGGAGGACTGACCTAAGCAAATAACCACGACGAAATGAGGTAAATGCTCCAGGAGAAGCATGTAGAAGGGGCTGCCTTGGTACCCAAGAGAGCAAAGTTAATTCTGTATGTTGGAGTGGTGTCTGAGGTCAGGAATAGACCGACAGCTTTTAACAAGGCAGAAGAACTAAATGTCTCAGAAGAGGACAGAAAACATGGAGTTCATTCACACAGAAGAGAGAGGTTTTTCCTGCTGGGAGGAGGTCAGAGTGGACTCCTGTGGGACTGGGAATGCAACCATGCCTTGACAAGTGGTTACAACAATGGAGACAGGATTCTATTTTGTTAGAATAAATCCAGCAACTAGTGTCTGTGTTCAAATCCCTAGGACGTGATGGTTGCTTTTTGTTTAGTGGTTTAACTTTTTAATTTGTTTTTGATCTTTTAATAATCTGAGGAAGGATTCACAGCATAGCCAGCATACCTGGCAGTTCTGGTGATGGGCTGGGAATATGTGAGCCACACTGACCCGTCTTCAACTAATCTCTCTTCCCCCTGGAAATTGGGCCAGCTGATCTGGCATTAGCATTAAGACTGTGGCCAGGGTCTCCTCACTACTGCTGTGTGCCTATCTGCCCCTCATTCACTTTGTCCAAGTACCTCTCTGATAGAGGGCATGCAATGGCATTTCTGTCCATTGCACAGGGGGCATTACCTGTTTCACATCCAGGTGGAGAGCAGAGGGCTATTTAGAAGAATTCAGAAGGGCTGAAGTCCTTGGGAACAAAAGACCTTCTCTCTTTTCTGGAAGGGAAGAGGTGAATCCTGGAGGAGAAAGAGAAGCTTCCCAGGAAAGGAAGAATATTTATCTTCGTGAAAATGGCCATAGATGTTTATGGCAGGAAGTGTTCTTGGAGAAGGTCCACTTCAAACACCTATGACACAGATGAGTCCATGGAGGGCTCCAATAGGAAGTGGTTCATGGTAGGCCAGAGGCCTGAAGGTACTGAAAGGCACCCTGGATTCAGAAGCAGAAAATCTAGGTTCTAGTCTTCTGATTCCAGATTAAATAAGATACGAATGAGAAAAAGTAATGACAGCAAATGTGTATAGCATCTCCTAAGTGCCAGGCTCTGTGGGAGTACCTTTACATACATTAATCATTTTATTCCATTTAGTATTTGTAGCAGCTTTATGAGGTAGGGACTTTTATAATCCCTATTTTAGAGCTGATCTGTAAAAGTGATACCTGTAGAGGATAAAAGCATTTTTATCTAAAGCAGAAGGTAATAGTCCAAATGAACTTCCCAGAGCTTTTGGAGGCTTCAATGAGATCAAATTTGTGAAGCCATTTTGGAAACTGTAAAGTACCATACACCCATGAGGGACCCACTTTACATTATAGTTTACCCACATTTTCCTTCTCCACCTGTACTGAGCACCTGCAAAGTGAATGGTATGAAGGCATCACTGCAAGAAAAATAGATGGATGAGACCCAGCCCCTCCCTCAAGGACTGACCATTCACTAGGGGAGGTAAGACACCAGGGTGAATGACTTCAAAGTAAGGAAAAGTGTCAGGATGCTGCCTCAAATAAGATATATAAGATCATGTCATCTATAAACAGAGATTAATTTTATTTCTTTCTAATTTGGATGCATTTTATTTCTTTTTCTTACCTAATTGCTCTGGCTAGGACTTCCAGTATTATGTCGAATAGAAGTGACAAGGATGGGCATCCTTGCCATGTTCCAGACCTTAGAGGAAAAGCTTTCAATTTTTTACCATTGAATATGATATTAGTTGTGGGCTTTTCATATACAGCCTTTATTTTGTTGTGATAAATTCTTTCTATACATAATTCTTTTGAGAAATTTTATTGTGAAACTGTTGAATTTTGTCAAATGCTTTTTTTTTTTTTTTTTTTTTTTTTTTTTTTTTTTTTTGCATCTATTGAGAAGATCTTGTAGTTTTTTCCTTCATTCTGTTTATGTGGTTCATCCCTGTATCCCAGGGATAAATCCCGCTTAGTCATGGTGCATGATTTTTTTAATATGCTATTGAATTTGGTTTGTTAGTATTTTACTGAGGATTTTTGCATCAATTTTCAATGGAGATATTGATTTTCTTGTCTTGCAGTATCTTGTTTAGATTTGTTATCAGGTTGATGCAGACCTCATAAAATGAGTTTGGAAGTATTCCCTATTTTTCTAGCTTTTGGAAGAGTTTAAGAAGGACTGGTATTAAATCTTTAAATGTTTGGTAGGATTTACCTGTGAGCAATCTGGTCCTGAGCTTTTCTTTCTTGGGAGTATTTTAACTACAGATTCAGTTTCCTTATTTTTTACTGATGTGTTCAGGCTTTCCATTTCTTCTGGATTCAGTCTTGGTAGATTGTATGTTTCTAGGAATTTATCCATTTCTTCTAAGTTATCCAATTCATTGGTATACAATTGTTCATAATAGTCCCTTATTTTATTTCTGTGGCACTGGTTATAATATCTCCTCTTCCATTTCTGAATTTAATTACTTGAGTCTTCTCTTTTTTCTTAGTCTAGCTAAGGTTTGTCAATTTTGTTATTCCTTTCAAAAAACCAACTCTTAGTTTTGTTGATTAAAAATTTTTTTTACTTCATTTATTTCTTCTTTAATCTTTATTACTTCCTTTCTTCTGACAACTTTGGGCTTAGTTTTTCCTTCTCTTTCTAGTCCCTTGAGGCAACCCTTATGAAAAGTAGTATGGAGGTTTCTCAAAATATTAAAGATAGAACTACCATATGATCCAGCAATTTCACTTCTGGGTGTACATGCAAAGGAATTAGAATCAGAATCTTGAAGAGATATCTTCACTCTCATGTTCATTGCAGCATTATTCACAATAGATAAGACAGGGAAGCAACATAAATGTCCACTGATAAATGAATGGATAAAGAAAATGTAGTACATACACATAATAGAATACTATTCAGCCATAAAAAAAGAAGGAAATCCTGCCATTTGTGACAACATGGATGAACTAGTGGATATCATGCTAAGTGAAGTAAGCCAGATACAGAAGGACAAATGCTACATGTTACAACTTATATGAGGAATCTAAAATTGTCAAACTCATAGAGGCAGAGAGTAGAGGGTGGGACTGGGGGATTTATAGGGGCTGGGGGATTGGGAAAAGGAGAGGTATTAGTCAAAGGGTACAAAGTTTCAGTTATACAGATGAATATGACCTAGAGAACTGTAGTTTACAACACTGTATGGTATACTTAAAATTTGCTAAGTGTAGATCTTATGTTAAGTGTTTTTATTACAAAAAATAAACATAAATAAATAGAATAATAGGAAACTTTTAGAGGTGATGGATATGTTTATGGCATAGGTTGTGATGATGGTTTCATGGGTGTAAAATTACCCAAATTCATCAAGTTGTATGCATTACACATGTACAGCTTTTTGTACGTTAATCATACCTCAGTAAAAAAATCTTTTTTTTAAGACATGAATTTAGAGCTTGCTTCCTGATCGCAGGCTGGGAAGGACATTTCAGCAAAGGCCCTCTGGGGAGATTGTTTCAAAACTTAACTCTAAAAGGTCAAAAACTCAGGTTGTTTTGTCTCCTTCTCAATTCTGACTTCCTACTGGATGTACCATGACTTCTTCATATTATTTAAAAAAAGAATTTTTTTTTTTTTTGTATTTTACATTAACCTAAGGATGTGTTTGAAGTCCAAAATGAAAACAGCTCTGCCAGTCCTGTTTGGTCATCACAAATAGACCACAGAGGATTTCAGGGGTTCCATTATCTGTTTATGAACAACAGGCCATCAGGCCAATGAACCATGTTATTGTCATTCCATTTGTGTCTCTCAAGTCAGTTTTCATCTCAACTAATGAGAAGATAAATTTGATCCTTCTCCACCTTCTGCCTCTGTCCTCATTTCAGTTCCCTGTAGTTTCATGCTGGGCTGGGCTATTTGAAATCTGGTATAAGACACCCAGGAAGAGCTATAATTTTCAAATTTGCCCATAGGGAAATGGGTCTAGTAAATGTAAAGTACTAGCAATTTGGCTGTTTAAGATTTAATGATTTTTATGTCAATGTGCAGGATCTGGGGCAGGCACAATTTCTGAGGAGGAACCAGTATCACTGGTGGCCAGATCCAAGGTTGTGCATGGAGGTTACCCAAACAAGCTAGGGAAGAAGTGAGGCAAGAAAGCCAAGAGCTTTCTTGTGTGAAACTCAACATCTCCTCAGGGCTTACCCTGTGGCTGTTTTAACACAAGGCTGGGGAAAGGGGTCTCCAAGGGAACCACTGGCTGGGTACCTTCCAAGAATTCTGAAAGGATGTGTTCCTTCCCTTAGAGAATTGGTCATAGTCTGGCCCTCAGTCCTGCAGGCTCAGACCTAATTTTATGAGTGCTAGAGTGTATATTCTCCTCCCAGGGAAGACCTAAGCCAAGCTCATGAAGTTGATGTAAAAAATTATAGATTTCCAATGAAGGACCATGGCCACGGGGACTGGAATTCATAAATCATATGACAGAACTGCCTTGTCCCAGAGGAAGGTCTCCCTAGGAAGCTGAACCTTAATCAGAAGCTTGCTTGTTGAGAATGGAGTCATAGTCAGAGGAATCACACACATCGAATGGTAAGAGCAGCAGGCTGTCCATTCCACAAGAGTTCCAGATCTAGACTCTAAAGGCTTTCCATCCCGAGGATACTGCTTGGATGGGCACCACAGTTCTCCTTTCTGTGATGTTTTTTCACGGATGCATCTCTGACTAGCCATACCCCTGCCCTCATCCTTAATGTAACCTTCTTATTGCAGTGGTTGGACTCGCTGGCTGAACACTAAGTTCTGAAAACAACCTCAATCTCTGGTGGCTTGACCTACTTGATTTTGACATATTTTAGGAGAGCCTTGTCCCTCAGCTTTCTGTTTGCCCTGTCTATAAGGGATTGTCAGTGGGTCTGTTGGGGATTGTTTAGCACTGGGAAGGAGTCTGAGGGTCCCAACTCTGCCTCTAAATTTCCTGGTTGTCTTGGCTACAGATTGTGCAACTTTTAGGAAGTTAGTGGCTCTGAAACTGACTGAATTTTTGCCTTAGCAACTAGGAAGTTTAGAACCAAATTTGTGGTTTCTTCTGCCAATACTGTGAGGTCATGCAGTATCCATTAACTGTGCTGATCTGAGGTTCTCTGGCTTTTTGTTTTGCTTTTTCGTTCTTTTCCTAGAGTCTGTTCAACAATTGTTTTATACCTTTGTAGTTTTGTAAGTTGTCTCATTCTATAAAGAGACTCCAGAGCTCAGAAATCTCAGTGTGCCTGCTGATAATAAATTTCTGTATATGAAAGAGAAAAAGCTGTAAATTTCTTGGAACACTTGAGAAAGAAAGTACAGTTTTGTGCAGTTCTTTGAACTCCTCATATAGAAAATGAGGTTTTTATAGTCCTGTGTGAATGGAATGGCCTCATCTGCTAGATTTGGCTGGACTCCTGTATAAGTGTGTGGGAGATGGGATGGGAGTGGGGAGGACCTCATGAGCACATAGAGGACTCTGTGCATATGGGGAGGTGTCTCCCGGGTATAGTGCGCATTCTTCATGCACATTCACGGATGTCTCCTGGCAAAGGGTGGGAGTGTGCAGAGGGACGAGGGAGTTACAAGAGTCTCAGAGAGTCTCTACTTGAATGTGAAATACCCCAGGGAGGGGTTTCCCAGAAACCTCATTTCTAATCACTGGGAATGTGGGGCGTTCTTGCTTTGTGAGATTTATAGCCTAGTTGACCTTCTGCATTAGGACCATGGGGATCTCTAACCTAACCTTCCATCATACAGATGAAGAAACTGAGGCCCAGGATGTGACTTGTTCAAGATCACCATCTTTTAGGATCTAAAGATTACCATACTAAGTGAAGTAAGTCAGAAAGCGAAAGACAAATACCATATGATATCACTTATATGGGGAATCTAAAATATGACACAGATGAACTTATCTGTGAAACAGAAACAGACTCACAGACATAGAGAACAAACTTGTGGTTGCCAAGAGGGAGAGGGGCTGGGGTAGGGATGGACTGGGAGTTTGGGATTAGCAGATGCAACCTGGTATATATATATCCACAGAATGGATAAACAACAAGGTCCTACTGCATAGCACAGGGAACTATATTCAATATACTCTGATAAACCATAATGGAAAATAATATGAAAAAGAATATATATATATATATACACACATACATAAAGAATGTATATATGTGTGTGTGTGTGTAACTGAGTCACTTTGCTGTACAACAGAAATTAACACAACATTGTAAATCAACTATACTTCAATAAAATAAAATTTAAAAAAAGATCGCCATCTTTTAGCGGCCAAGCCAAGGTAGAGTTCTGATGGCTGATCTCCCAACACAGCTTTTTCCCTCAGTCGCAGACCTGACACTTTTGGCTGTGTCCAGTTTACTCCCTGTTTACTCCTGAACTGTAAGCATATTTCTGTCCTCCCCTCTCCTTACTACCAGATCCTCAAGGAGAGACCTTGATGGCTATAAATTTTGGAGATAGTAAAATGTCTTCAAGAAATATTTTCCCACTGGCCTATTTCATTGGTTTCAGTTAGGAAATGAATTCAACTGCTAGTAAGAGAAAAACAAATTAAAGTGGCATAAATAATATAGAGATCTATTTTTCTATCAAGCGTTAAAAAATCCGGAGTCCATCACTGGCACATCACCCATACATGTCAATGGTGACTCTAGGTCCTCTTATGCTGCTCAGAAATCCTGCTTGTGTGTGTGTGTGTGTGTGACTCTTCTTGTACTCAGGATGGCTGCAGGAGTACCAGCCATCATGATCTTGTTCTAATTAGGAAGCATGGAGAAGGGCAAGGGGCACAACTTGTGCCATGCACACAGGGATTAAGGACCAACCCCCTCCAAGTGACTACGTCACATAACCACCCTAGTTGTTGAGAGTATTAAATGAGATGGTGTATGTTAAATCCCTTAAATAAATCTTGGCACACTGTGAGTGCCTCAATGAATGGTCATTCCTTTTCTTCATAGAAATGTTAGATAAAGCTGGGAGACCAGGAAGGGGATGGTGGTGGGCACAGGATTCCTAAAGCAGTTACATCAATTTGTGTGGCTCAATCATTTTCGTGATGAGCTGTTTGAGTTTGAAAATGGAAAGCGAGTAGTCAGAGAGCTTTTTGAATTGACAGGAGACAAGCTAGTTCATAATCCATCATCTTAAATTGCTTCCCCTTGATCACACTGTGCTATTTTTTTCTGATGATTTCACCAGTAATGACTTCTATTAACTTTCTATGTGTCTTTTAAAATAAGAGATGATTTATAAATAAAAATATCCTCCCAGACTCTGTGACCTTGAAAATTACGTGAGATCTGATTTACACTTCAAACATATTAAAAAGTGAAGCTCAAGTTAGTTACTCCTGGTGCAGTGAGGTGGAATGGGAATTTGAAACTGTATGATTCAATTTCCTTATTTTTCAGATGAGGGAACTGAGGAGCAGAGAAGCAGGGAGACTTTCCTAAAGTTACCCGACAAGGCAGAACTTGGACTAGAACCTGGGCGTTCCACCTCCTAGTCTTCGTAACTTCTGTTACTTTACGCTCCAGTCTAATCAGTGTTTTAAGCACGTCACTTCCGCTTCCTGGGGTTTCGTCCTCACATGGAAGAGGGACTGGACCAGCAGGCTGCTCGGGCATTTCTTCACAGAGCCACAGTCAGACCACTTCCATGGGTCCGCCTTGCCCCTCCCTCCTCTCCCTTTCAGACCATTATTCTAGTGTCCGAGACCTATGGCCATGGGTAGCACAAGGAGGCAAATCACTGACCCAGTTTATGGTGAGCAAACTGAGACTGAGTGGTAACCTACAATTTTGTGCAGATACAGTGACCCTAGGAAGGGGTCACAGTGATGGGCAGCATCACACAAAGTTTAGAGGAAAAACATGTTGAGACTTGCTATTGTGTGGTGGAAAGAGTACTCTTTAGGCTGTGGCAAATTGGAATTCTGCTCTATCTTACTAGCTGAGCACCCCAGGCAAGTTAAGGCAAGCTACTTAGTCTCAATTGCTTCATTGATAGTAATAATACAAATACCTAGGTTGGAAGGTTGTTCCATGAATACTTGGTAAGTATTCAATACAGCAGCAGTAGTAGTAGCACATTAGCATATTAGCAAAAGTATTTTAAATGAAAAAGTCGGAGTGGATTGGTGATTCCTAACCTGTTCTAGATCTGGAAGTGACTGCCCTTCCCAAATACACATACACATGCAAACAATTTGGGGGTTTTATAATATTCCTGAAACCCATACACGGATCTTATGGTGGTCCATGGATTCCTAATTAAGAACCTATGGAGAATATCTCTATCAGGTTCCTTCCTGCTTTATCACTGACTCAGTAAAATTTCCTAGGCTTCTCTGACAATTGAAGAAGCAAATCTAGATGTTCCACAAACCAACTGCATTATGACACGACTTTTACTACTGAAGCCCGCGCACCTAGAGCCTGTGCTCTGCAACAAAAGAAGCCACTGCAACGAGAAGCCTGCGTACAAAGACTACAAAAAGACTCTTTGGCAGGGGCCTGAAACAGAGTAAGACTAGGAACTTTGATGGGAGAAATTAAGTCTCAAATTCTACATTAACTAAGAATCCAGTTAGCAGTTATCTAAAATTAAGGAATTAAGTGCTCATTATGATTCTACAAAATGAGAAAATGCCAAATGTGAGATGCTCGCAGTTCTTAGAGTCTGAAACCTAGAGAAGAAGGAGTGTCTCTTGGCCTTCTGGCCAGGCTGACCATGACGTGGTGGGGGGGGGACTCCATTTGCACAGGGATAGGGCTGCCAGGAGCCCCTTTGCAAATAAAGTGCTGGGTTCTGTTATTCCCCAAGGCGGCCTTTGTGGAGTTAGGGAGAGTGTGGTTACCTAGTTGGTTCATTTGTTTGTTTTCAAGGGCCTTTAGCAAACTCTGCTCTGAAGCTTCAAGGCTCTAGTCTGAGTGAGGACAATGCTCTTGGACACCCCTCATTCATTCTCCAGACATTTACTGAGACCCTCTATGTGCAGTGCTCTGTGCTATGAGGGATGAAAAGGCAAATGATTCGTTGCTTGTTTTAATGTGGACTGATTTTCCTAGCTTATACTCTTTCTGGCTATACTTCTGGCATCCTCTCTCTGGTGATACTTTCACTCCAATTATTTTATTTGCAACTTCCAGAAAATTGCAAGGGCTGTCTGACAGGGATTTTTGTTCCTATTTTATAGAAGAGCCTAAGCACAGAGAGGATGCAGCTTGCTCCGGGTCATAGTGGAAAGAAAGTTTATGTCCCCTGATTTTGAATTCAGTCACTTTCCACTGTATAGGATTGCCCATGAGTTGCTTGCTTTAATATGACAGAGACCTTATATATACACTGACTGTGATGCAAGGCAATAAAAGGAAACTGTGGGGTCAGAGATAAAGGGGATCCCTTTCAACTGGTCAATGGGACCAAGAGAGTCTTTGGGGAGTAGAGCTTGTTGGCTTTTTTCTTCTTGATGTCCCCCAGATAGATGGGGAAAAAAAAGGGACTCAGCAATCTCTTTACTTCTTCCAACCTTGGGAAGATTTGTAGCCGATCCATATCCACACAGCATGTACACTGATAGTTTTCTGCTAAACTACTTTATTCATTCCTGTAACAAATATTTACTGAGCACTCCTCTCAGCTGCCAGTCTCATGATGGAGTAGGAGGTTTTATGTTGACAGTATTGATTCCAACATATATACACATATATGTGCAACACATGCACATATACTTTCCTTTTCTTGCTGAGCCAAAAATTCCTGTTTAGGTACCCACTACTGAGTCTGTACTAGTTTCTTGGGGCTGCCATAACAAAGTACCACAAACTTATTTTCTCACAGTTCTGGAAGCCAGAAGTCTGAAATCAAGGTATTGGCAGGGTTGGTTCCTACTGGAGTCCCAGAGGAAGAGTCAGTTTCTTAAATCTCTTCTAGCTTCTGGTGGTTGCTGGCAATCCTTGACATTCCTTGGTTTGAAGTTACATCACTCCAGTTTCTGTATCCGTCTTCACATTGCCTTTTCCTCTGTGTCTGTGTTTCTCAAATATTCTTCTCATTTCTCTAATAAGGATACCAACCACCAATTTGATTTATGCTTCACTCTAAATCCAGGATGATCTCATCCTAAGATCCTCAACTCAGTTGTATCTACAAAGACCCTCAACTCAGTTGTATCTACAAAGACCCTATTTCCAAATGAGGTCACATTCACAGGTATAGTGGTAAGGACTCACATGTATCTTTTTGGGTGACATTATTCAACCCATTATAGTATCCAAATGGGACTTTTCTTCTCATCCTTGTTTTGAGGAGATTTATGCTTTCCAATGAATGTTTATATTACTTGTAGCAGTGACACATTTTAAAGAATGTGACCTTCCATATAAATGAAGGGAAAATGTGTTAGTTGAATGAACAAGGAGGGTAGATGACAATACACCACAAGTGCTGCACGTGCAGCAGCAATTGAAAGGATGGATTCATTCCTCGGCTATAAAGCACTCTGAATCCCTAGAAGAGTAGTGTAATTACAAGTGTCTAGGTATTACCTATTATGCAAAGACTCGGGGTTAATCTCATATCAAGAACCTGGACTTATTTTACTTAAGAAGTCTTAGATAAAATATTTTTTTGTTACACTGTACAAATCAGTGGGTATTTCAGACAGTGCATTCCTTCAAGCCTCAATTTTCTGAATAGAACAGGGGCACTTGAATATTATTGGGTAATAGAGATCTCATGCAAGTGGGTTGTATATAATAAGGAAGACAGATGACTTGAATATGAACTTGTTTGGGCATTGTGAAAGAGTAGAGATTCAGACGATCCAGTTTCAATTGGCAGCATGTTAATGTGCAATTGCTATAGATGTCTTCCTTGACTCAGAATATAAAAGGAAAAATTAAGTTCAGCTAAACCATCTTCAGTGGTTCCCATTACATTCCCATTACATCAAGGTTTATGGATCATTATTTATTACTTGCTCAGGATGAAATAGGAACTGAAACCCAACAACAATTTAGATTGGGATTATGGTTTCAATGTTTTAAATGATACAGACATTTCTTGGTTAAAAACTGATTACTTATAATAAATCAAAACTGTGCTCTCCTTTTTGAATCTGTCCAGGAAGACAGGTTTAGTAAATAAGTTAGCCTCTCAGTTTTTTGTTTGTTTGTTTGTTTGTTTGCGGTACGCGGGCCCCTCACTGTTGTGGCCTCTCCCGTTGCGGAGCACAGGCTCCGGACGCGCAGGCTCAGCGGCCATGGCTCACGGGCCCAGCCGCTCCGCGGCATGTCGGATCTTCACGGACTGGGGCACGAACCTGTGTCCCCTGCATCAGCAGGCGGATTCTCAACCACTGCGCCACCAGGGAAGCCCTAGCCTCTCAGTTTTTAACTTCTTAAATCACCCAAGTCAGAAAGTACACATGGCAAGTCTAATGCTTCCTGAAGTTTGTTTTTTAAGTGCAAACCACTTTTAGAAAACAGTTTATTTCCTTCACCTGAGGACAATAGGTTAAAGAGTAGGTAGCAGCCCTGCCAGTCCACCAAACATCTTCTGTCCTTTCTTTAAGGGATGTTGAATGTGCCTAATGGAGTCTGGCGTGTTTTCACTACCTATGACATATCAAAATGGCAAATCCTAACATTTGCTGTATCTAAGGGCACTTTCATACCTTATGCTTTACATTGTCAGCTTGAATTGATATCAAGCTGGGACAGGTCATGAATGTTCCCCCTGACTCCCTATCATAGTTCAAAACGCTCATATCAGCTCTTTAAATGTGTGGTGCAATGTGTGAGGCCATGGGTGTGATGGAGGATACACTGAGTTGCAGTCAAAAACCTGGGTTTTAGTCCCAACTTTACCATTTATCAGCTATGAAAGCCTTGGCAAACAGTAAAACTCAACAGATATTTACTGAACACCTACTATGTGCCAGGCTTTATGGAACAAGAGGACAGAGAGCAAAAATAGACATGGATCCCACAGAATGGCCAGATGTTGAGGCTCATGCATAAATAACTCCAGTGTGAGGTACATGAAGGCTTGAGCTGAAAGACAGGAGTAGATAAAAAGCCATAACAAGCAGAGGAGGGAGCAATTGCTTAAGTCTGGGTTGTGGGGGGAGCAATAAAGGAAGGTTTAATGGAGGAGGTTGATCCATGAGCTAAGACTTAAATGCAGGGTAGGATTTGGGCATGATGGATGGGGAAGGAGGTATAGGTGGTAAGGCACATGGCTCTGTGAAGTCTGATGAAGGGTCTATTAGCTCAGTACAAAGAAGGGTTTGAAAAGCTAAGGTCTCTGTTGAGGTTGGTCTAGTTTTAGAAAGACGAAGGAGGAGGAGGAAGGAAGAAGGGAAGAAAAGAAGGAAGAAAAGCTAGTGTAGGGCAAGCATATATCCCCATTCAGCATCTCTGCATGGTCAGTGAAAAAAAGAGGAAAATGCCCTTTGCGTGGACCATGACCTGTCACAGAATCAATCTGAATTAAAGACCTGGTGGGTCATAGAGGCCTGGCATTTCTGCCCAAGTCAGTTTGACAGGCTTCATGAGAGAAAACAGAATATATTTGCTTATGTGTAGATACATCCTAAGTCTGTGTAGGCTTGTCCCTACAC
>NW_006773582.1:598622-602058 GCF_000442215.2 Lipotes vexillifer | reverse complement strand
TACACGATGGCAAATGAAAAAGCACAGAAATTGTGTTAATAACATTGATCTGAGATTTGGTGGTTTACAACTCTTGGAAATCCATTGTTTACTAAAGTAGGCATTGAGATGATCCGATTTTATAACTAAGTAACCAAACAGATAAAAGCATCTCCTTTTGAGAAAGGTGGTGAGAGGGTGGTTAACTGCGCCAAAAGTTACCAAATTCTGACTGTGACAGGGCTTCAACTTTGGGACAATGTTGGTTACTTAAAAGAAATTCTTCACCTCAGTTCTTGATCAGAATATGAATCTGAGTTTTATAGTTAGCACTGTAAAGTCTCCTTGGGGAGTCACTTTCTCTCGGGTCATGATACTTCTGTTTTAAAATAAAGGATATGAACCTGATTTTTCAGACTTCTCTTTCTTTCCTTTGTATTGATTCAAGTATATGCCAGCACCAAGTCAAACCATCATCTAGATTTTCATCCACATGTTATAAAATATTCAAATAGACTGAATTTTCCTTTGTTTAAATATAGAATTAATGCATGCACAGAATTTTAAAGTATTCCAACAGTGCAGAAAGAACAAAAATAAAACATAAAATTATCCTCTATTTTATTACCAGTCCCTCTCCCCAGAGACAGCCACTGTCAGTACTCTCTTTAGTTTTACTGGTAATTATTGTTATAACTTTACATAACACACTTAGATCCCTATTTTTTGGTGTGTTAACTCTAGACAGAGCTATTAGTTCCTAGATACGAGGTCTAAGGAGTTTACTCACTGACATTATACCCATTTTTTCTTCCTCTTCCACTTCCTAATTTTTGTTAGCTTGATTATTATTTTTGGAGATTCTCTTAATTGTCTTCATAAATTTGAGTAATACCACTAAACTCTATTTCATGATTTATCAAACTTTAGACAGCTAAAATCTTCACTATAAAGAAAATGACAATGGTATACCCATCCAAAGCCAACTTTTTCTTTCCTCTATAATTATTTTTATTTGATAAAATTTATTACATCTACATTCTCTTCTATTTTTGTAAATACATCTTATGTGATTATATAATAGATGAATTATAAAAAGAAAATGAATGACCAGAATTTACAATATTATGGTTATATAAACATTATTCAATATAGAATGTGGAAGTATGTATTAAGCCATATAGAAGGAAATATTCTATGCCATTAATATATTTCACGTTAAAGGAGAATCTTCCAAATGTCCCATCTAATGGTTTCTATCTTACTTGATTTATAGTCTCCCTTAATCCTCAGTCATTCTCTGCTGTCATTGATTCTTGGATCCCATTTCATCCTCTTTTTCAAATTTCTGTTCTATTTTGATGGAGAACTACATCTCAAGTAGTATTTTTTAATCAGAGTATAAGGGCAGTGAACTTCTTGAGTTTTTGCACATCGAAAAGTGTCTTACATGTCTTTACTTTTAGATTTGATTGATGGTTTGACTGGGTATCGAGCTCTATGTTGAAATCCTTTTCCCTCTGAAGTTTGAAGAGTTTTCATTGTCTCCTAACATTGGAGAAGTGTTCATAGGAAGTCTAATAGTTTTATTCCTTTGTAAGTGACTGCCCCATTGTTCTGACATCCAGATTTTCCCTTTGCTACTGGAATTACCAACTTTTACCATGATGTCCTTTTCATGGTGACATCCCTTTCCACTAGTCCTCTTGGCATTCAGCACCTCTGTGGGAGTCAAGTTGATGATAGTGAGAAGCAATATGGTGCCCTGGACTGAACAGACGATCTGGAGTCGAAGACCTGATTCAAGTTCTAAATTTTGCCTCTCTTTCCATCTTTAACTGTGTGAAACCTTGCAAGATACTATATCTTCACTTGGGCTCTTTTTTTTTTCTACCAAGACGAAATGATAATAGTCTCAGTCCTGCTCTTTCCTGTCATGCCCCATTATTTTGCAGGATTATTGTCATTGTGAACTACTGGGGATAAAATTGTTTTGCAAATTGTAGAGCTGTATATTAGGGTCGATATTGTTGCAATGGTATGAGCAGGATGAAGAGTATGGTGTTATAGAAACGCTGGGCTCTTATTTGTTTTCCTTTATCACATGTCACTTTGCCTGGAGGTGTGGATATTACCACGGGGTCATTACTCAGGCAACCTTGAAAGGCAAGCTTGCTAGTTAGAAGACTTGGCCCCTGATACCTACCAGGCAGTTGTATAGGGCATCCCTCTTTCTCATCAACTCTTAAGGAAGGCATTGGATGTGCTCAGGGGGCCTGAGTGATAAGTGACTTGTCCATTTATCCTTCTCAGAATAACTCCTTGCTGTCTGGAAAATAGAAGTGACACACACACTGACATACTGTGTAGCTCCAAAGTTCTTGCACTCATAAATAGAGTAAAAGGAAATCATTTAAACTACTTTTTGGGACATTAGCTTGAATGCTTCTGGGAACACTATTCTTTCTTATTCAACATATTTTTTAGAGTTAAAACAAAATTTAGTTTTCTGAAGGATACTTCCAGGAAGTATCAAGCAATGATGTAAGCTGGAAGGGGAGAGAGTAAATTAGAGTCCAAAAATATCAGAAGAATCTTCCCATCATAACTAGAATTCCCATTTACAAATAAGGAAACTGAGACCCTCGCCAAGGCAGGGACTTGCCCAAGGTCACATGAGCTGGGTGGAAATAGATTCCAGGACTCCTAACTCCATTCCACAGTTATTTTACTCAAAGAGGTCTCTTAACAGTCTTTAACTTTCTAATAGATTGCTTTGAAATAGAGAGCAGAAAGAGTCCTTGCGACATATATATTCTTGAGTCTGTATTTAATGAAAGCCAGTAGGTGGCAGTACCTCAGAGCATTTCCTGTGACAGACCCTGTGCAGGGCGTGTTTACAGGCATCGGTCCAGGAACCTCTCACTGTAGTCATGGGAAGTAGGGATTTTGGCTTCACCTCAAAGATTTGAGGAACTGAAGTTCAAAGAGGTAAACAAGTTTACACACTTATAACATGTGCTTTTGATAAAGGGCAGAGACTGAATTTGAACTTGAATCTATTTTTAGTCACAGGACTGGTTCTCTAAGCAGAGTTGAAAAGAGAATCTAGGAATCCCAGTTTCCTCAAAACTCCAGATTGTTTCAAGTTTCTTAACACATGTGATAAGCAAAGGCACAGATACCACTTTAAAAACAGTCAGTTGTTGGCACAATTCAAAGGAGTTTTAATGGGCTCAAATTTACTGGATGGTGGATTTCAGATTTTTTGTCTGGCATATGGATCCCTTTCACATGGCCTTTTTGGAATATTCATGGAGCTCAGGAGATTTTTTTAAACTCTCAGAGGAAAACATAGGCAGAACAGTCTATGACATAAATCACAGCAAGATCCTTTTTGACCCAGCTCCTAGAGAAATGGAAATAAAAACAAAAATAAACAAATGGACCTAATGAA
>NW_006773582.1:586279-597461 GCF_000442215.2 Lipotes vexillifer | reverse complement strand
TCCTGCTCTTGCGCCTTCAGCCCTGGGTACCACTCATGATGAGGTACCACTCATGGTAATGGAGATAAGTGCCCAGGATGGAGAGGAGCCTGAGTCCAAGGTATGCAGCAAACCCTGGAAGGAAATGCACATGTTCAGCTCAGGCCCTAGCCAAGAAAAAACTCACGGGGTACTTGATAGCTGTGTTCAAGTTCCTGAAGGACCATGACACGGAGATCAAATTAGACTTGTGTCATGTGCCCTCAGTGGGCTGCTCCACCAACATATGAAAATGATCAGGAGCCATATTTTTAGCTTTCAATCCAAATATTTTACTAACAGTTGAGCTTTCTGAAGATGACCAGGCTACCTTTGGACATAGAGTGAGCTCTGTTCTGAAACAGAGTGATCCTTCCTCCCAGGGAATTGTGGAGAAGTTCTGACACGTGTTGGACTGGAGCCATCAGAAACATCAATCCAGCAGAGTGGCAATATTCCTTGGTTTAAGTCTTGTAACCCTCTGCAATATCACACACCTTTGTGCCACTCCCTTCTGGCCTGCAGAGTTTCTGCTGAAAAATCAGCTGATAGCCCTATGGGAGTTCCCTCGTAGGTTATTTGTTGTTTTTCCCTTGCTGCTTTTAATATTCTCTCTTGACAAGAGACTTGGGTGACAGTTTCCTTTCCCAGATTAGGGAAGTTCTCAGCTTTACGTTTTCAAAAATGTTCTCAGCCCTTTCTTTCTTTCTCTTCTCCTTCTGGGACCCCCTATAATGTGAACACTAGTGTGTTTGATGTTGTCCCAGAGGTCTCTTAAACTGTCATCACTTCTTTTCTTTTTTCTGTTTGGTGGCAGTGATTGCCACTACTCTGTCTGTCTTCCGGCTCACTGATCATTCCTCTGTATCATTTAGTCTACTGTTGATCCCTTCTGGTGTATTTTTCATTTCAGTTATTTTATCCTTCATCTGTGTTTGTTTATTCTTTTTTAAATTAATTAATTAATTTTTGGCTGTGTTGGGTCTTTGTTGCTGCACGCGGGCGCTCTCTAGTTGCAGCGAGTGGGGGCTACTCTTCATTGTGGTACGCAGCCTTCTTATTGCAGCGGCTTCTCTTGATGCGGAACATGGGCTCTAGGCATGCGGGTTTCAGTAGTTGTGGCTCATGGGCTCTAGAGCACTGGCTCAGTAGTTATGGTGCACAGGCTCAGTTGCTCTGTGGCATGTGGGATCTTCCTGGCCCGGGGCTCGAATCTGTGTCCCCTGCATTGGCAGGCAGATTCTTAACCACTGCACCACCAGGGAAGCCTTGTGTTTGGTTATTCTTTATATTTTCTAACTGTGTCTTAAAAACTTCTGACTTCTTGCTCCGTGCATCCATTCTTCTCCCAAGTTTTTTCATCATCTTTATGACAATTACTCTGAACTCTTTCTCAGGTAGATTGCCTAACTCCATTTCACTTAGGTCGTCTTCTGGGGTTTTAACTTGTTGCTTCATCTGGTATGTGTTCCTCTGCCACTTCATTTTGCCAAAGTTGCTGTTTGCATTTTTATGTATGTGGTAGGTTAGTTACGTTTCTCGATCTTGGAGAAGTGGCCTTCTGTAGAAGATATCCTATGTGTCCTAGCAGTGCACTCCCCTCTCGTCACCCAAGCTGTATGCTCTAGTTGTTCCCCCTAAGAGAGCTGCATGGCTCCTTCTGTTGTGGTGGGCTAACTATGTGGGCAGTCTGGTAGGCTTGGTTGGCCCCTAGCTCGGTTTGTTGCCAGGCCTTGCCTCATGCAGATGCTCTTGGCTGCTGGTTAGCAGGGCCTGCTTGAGACAGGAGGAAGGAGGCAGGGCACAACTTTTAAAAAAATGACATAGTCATTGAGGATATGACAAAAACTGGTTAGAAGCTACTAGGTCCAATATGGCAGAACCTTCAACTTCCAGTAGACCTTGAGCCTCATTCTACGCTCATTGTAATAATTAGCATGATAAATACACACCCACAGGCGCCATGACAATTCTGAGGCTGACCATAAAAGGGCAAAACGTGGCAGTGGTCCAATTCTTGGAAATCCCCTCCCATTCTCCAAGATAGTTGGAATAATCCTCCCCCTTGTTAGCCTATGAAATTACCCAGCCCATAAAAACAAACCACCCCCACGCCTCGGGTCTGCTTTCACCTTCTGAGATGGCCCATACTCTGTCTATGGAGTGTGTATGTCCCAGGGCTGCTCTCGCCTTTTGAGACAGACCGCATTCTGCCTATGGAGTCTCTCTCAATTCTGCTTTCATTGTACTATGGCTCACTCTTGAATTCTTTCCTGTGCAAAGGCAAGGACCCTCACTTGGCAGCTCATCCCGGGAACTTGCCCCAAACCTGGGACATGACCATCCTCTTGCACCCCATCTTCCTGCAATATCTTTACAAAGGAAAAGAAAGAAGGTGGTCTTCTCCCCTTCCCCAATTTTCCTTTGATTATAAAAATGTAGCCCTTTTAGGGCTTCCCTGGTGGTGCAGTGGTTGAGAATCTGCCTGCCAATGCAGGGGACACAGGTTCGAGCCCTGGTCTGGGAGGATCCCACATGCCGCGGAGCAACTAGGCCCGTGCGCCACAACTACCGAGCCTGCGAGTCTGGAGCCTGTGCTCCGCAACAAGAGAGGCTGCGATAGTGAGAGGTCCGCGCACCGCGTTGAAGAGTGGCACCCGCTTGCCACAACTAGAGAAAGCCCTCGCGCGGAAACCAAGACCTAACACAGCAAAAATAAATTAATTAATAAACTTCTACCCCCAACATCTTCTTAAAAAAAAAAATGTAGCCCTTTTGGTTCTTGGGGCAGAGCCCTCTTGCCTGCCCAGAAGCGTCCTATATTAATAAATCTACTTCTTATCTATCACTTGCCTCTTGCTGAATTCCTTCAGTGCCGAGACATAAAGAACCTGAACTTCATTAAGTCCTAAGACAAGTTGTCCGGTTTCATGGTCATAAAATGGCTGACTGCAGAACCCCAGGGTGCCTGGGTTTAGTGCAGGCTCTCTGGTGAGTGGAGTCAGGCTCCAGAAGACTCTGGGGCTGTTGCCCCCTGCACTGGTGGGTGAAACCAGGTCCTGGGGTTACTGCTAAACTACTGGCCGGCAGAGCCAGGTCCTGGAGTCTGGCTGCAGGGTCCAGGGGTCCCAGAGCTGATGTCAGATTGCTGGGGGGATGGGGATGGGGAACGGTACCTGACCCAGGTGGCTGTGGGGTGCAAGGTGTCCTAAAGCTTGTGTTGGCTTGCTAGTGGGTGGGGTCGGAGCCCAGGTGGTCCCAGGACTGCTATGGGATTGTGGTTTTCTTGGGTCAGGTGTCCGCCCCCTGGTGGGTGAGGCTGGTCTAGAGGTTAGTGAAGGCTTCCTGGAGGGCAGTGTCAGTGCCTGCCCCCTGGCGGACAGAACTGGGTCCTGGTCCTCTGGGGAGCAGGGCCATGTATAAGAGGTGTGTCTAGAGGCCTAAAGGCAGCTGTGGGCTCTTTAGTCTTTAGGCAACCTGTCTGCCAAGGGGTGGGGTCGTGTCCCAACCCAGTTAGCAGTTTGGGTTGGGCGCGCAGGCGCACAAGCACACAGGCTGTTGGGCGGGGCCAGGTCTTGGCCGTAAAGCGCTAGAGGGAGGGTCCCACGCCGGCTTTCACCAAGAAGTGAAAGGAGTTCCCGAATCTGGCTGCCGCCAGCGTCTACGCCTCCAGGGTGAGGACTCCCCCGACCTCCGGGAGACTCTCCGAGACCAGCAAGTAGGTCTGGCCCAGGCTCCTATCAAATTACTGCATTTTCCGTTGGTCCCGGTGTGTGTGAGGTTTTATGTGCTCCTTTTAAGCGTGAGGTCTTACTTCCCCCAGGCCTGTGAGACTCCCGAAGCCCTGTTGGCCTTCAAAGCCAAATGCTCTGGGATTCTTTATGTCTTTAGAAGATCTTTTCTGGTAGGTTCCGGTCTTTATCACCGAGGGTTGTTCCACAGATAGTTATGGTTTTGGTGTGCTCCTGAGACGAGGTGAGCTCCGGGGACTCCCTGCTCCGCCATCTTGGCTGCTCCCTCACAACCTATCCTAGCTACACGCACGCGCGCGTGCACACATATATACACACACACACGTGCTTTTTTCATCTTCCCAATACCAATAATAATTTAAATTTATTGAGCACTTACTATATGCTAATATATATGTTCATATCTTTCTGTACATTTTGTGCATTTTATCTTCCGCAGGGTCCTATTGAAAAGGTACTATAATTAAGCATTTCATAGGTAACATATAGGCTAAGTAACATGCTCAATATGCCATAGCCAGTTAATGAGGGAGCCAGAATTTCAATCCAGATGTGCCTGACACTGAGATCTTAAATACTCTGCTCTTCTGCCTCTTCTTCATGAAGATGAATACGTTCGAAGAACCAAAAATAACAGGGTTTGCACCCAAAATAACTCAGTAACAGTTGGAGGGGTGCTGAAGATAAACTAAAATAATATTATGATTTCTCTGTCATGGGTAACTGACAGCTGTGCTCCATTTTGCCCGAGGAGGTAAAATTCTCTGATTAATGAGTGAGAAGCAGTGATTCACAGCCCCACGGGAGAAAAACTTCCCAGCATCACTGGTTCTCTGTCACTGTTAGATGGAGAAGCTTCTTGATGTCAACACAAGAATGTCCTTGACATTGCTGCACAGGAGTGAAGGCTGGGGGAGGGAGTGGGGAACAGAGGGCAAAGTCGGCTTTCCGCCAGGAAGAACTTGCTTGACTTGAGCCTTTGGAAGTTTAAATAATGTGTGCGTATCATGGGAGTGTTTGTTCACGCGGAAGATTTTCTGGCCATGACTTCTGAGCATCAGAGCTGCTTCAGCACCTCCTGGAGGAGGAGCCAGATGACTGCACTTCAAATCTAATTACACTTTTAAAGAGAGAACCAGAAAACAGAGAAACTCTCCTGCAGCTCCTTCACACAGTAAGAAAACCAACACATAGAATTCCCTGGGTGAGGGAAGTTCGAGAGGCCTTTCTATCAGTTTGAAGTTTACAGCGGCCTGAAGATGAGTTTTCAAACTTTGGATTTCTCAAACAATTGTCAGTCTGCATTCCAAGAGAAGCTTCTCATTTTCTCTCCTTCTCTACTGAGACCACTTTCCTGTAAAGGATTCTTGAGGCTTGTAGTGATTTTTGATTCCACCGAGGCTCAGGAGCTCTGTGGAGGTAGCCTCTACTAAGAAGTGCAGGGGCTTCCCTGGTGGCGCAGTGGTTGAGAGTCCGCCTGCTGATGCAGGGGACATGGGTTCGTGCCCCGGTCCGGGAAGATCCCATATGCCGCAGAGCGGCTGGGCCGGGGAGCCATGGCTGCTGAGCCTGCGCGTGCGTCTGGAGCCTGTGCTCCGCAACGGGAGAGGCCACAACAGTGAGAGGCCTGTGTACCACAAAAAAAAAAAAAAAAAAAAAGAAAGAAATGCAGACATTTCCAACAATTTCCAAAACAGAGTCCTAGAGGACATTCATAGTTTCAAATGTTGCCTTAAAAATTAATCTGGACTTCTCTTCAAAATAATGAATTGCGCACAGACGTGCCTTGTCCTGAGGACACCGAGCATGGAAGAGGAGCCCACAGACAATGAGATGTCAACGTGTGTTGGGAGGTCTGAAAGCAGGTTAAAGACAGTTACAAATTAAGGGCCTTGGAATGGGATACTGTAAGGAGTGAGCCAACATGACCTCTAAGAGGTTCAGCCCTGGGTGAGAAAGTGGGGGGCAGGTTTGCTGGGGGTGAAAGCAAGATTAGTTGGAATTTAAAAAGAGAATAATTGCAGCTCCAGTTCCTTCCTTACTCCAGACCACTAGGAAATCCTCGTGCCCCTCAACACTGGAGCTCTGAGATTTGTCCCTTCAGAAAACAGAATCACTTAATTCTAAACTGGGGACAGCGCAGGGCTGGTGTGAGAAGTGTGGCCGAAAAAAGGGGTAAGACGAAACTCTGAAAACTGAACCCAGAGATTCCCACCTACCTTTCCAAGACCCACTCCCAGAGCCTCAGGCTGAGGTCTCAACCTCAAGGCAGAATGTTTTCTTCTGTGAGGAAATGGAAGGAATTCAGAGAAAAGACCTGTATGGATATTGATGTCAGGGATCTTTCAAGTTCAGTCTGTCTTCCCCAGCACATCCCAAAAGTTTACTTGGGATTAACCATGAGTCATGCTGGTTGAATCTCCTCACCATTTTGTGTGTCTGGTCACGGTGTCTCTTAAAGTGTGGCGTTCACCTTAATAATCTCTCTGAACTTCACTGGGGGAAGGTACGGGGCTGTACCCCAGGTGTTCTTGAAGGTCGTGCAGTCCCTGGGGCCACATTAACCTTAGTGAGGGCCCCCTCATGCCGCTGTGGTGGGAGATAGATTAGTTCGTGAGAATTAACATGGCCAGGGTGCCTGCCACTGCACAGAAGTTGCACATTATGAAAGTCTTGTATTAAAGAAAAACGAAGGCTGCTCTGTTATCTCCCAAGAGAGGTCATTCAGATGGAAATTGAGGATGAGCTTTGCCAGCAGGGTTTAGCAGAAAAACAATTCTCACAGACTGGCAGGGGGGACCTCAGCCTGGCTGTGACTCCCCTTCAGCCAGAATTAATATCATTTGTATGGCCAAGGATTTCTTTTTCTTTTTTCAGAGACTGTCAAGGGGTAAGCTTTTCTCACCCTCAATTCTAGCCCAAAACACCACCTTAAAGACCTCTCAGGATGCTCTTGAAAATTTGGTTCTCCAGGATACCAAGGCCCAAGGCATTGAAACATTGATTAATCCATTCTCCTCAGTGTTGTGTCAGGACAGGAAACAATGCTCAACCTAAGAGCCAGCCATCATTACCCGACTCCTTCTCGGAAAAAAAGGTGTTTAGGTCCAGCAAGATGAAGTAACTAGCTCAAGAGAAGTGGCGGAGACACCAAGCTAGAAGCTAGACTTCCTGATTGCCAGGACAGCACCCTTTTGAGAGAACAGCTAAGTGAAGGGGGCTTGTGCACTGGCTGAAGGGTAAGAGAGGAACCCAAGAAGGAAACCATAGATAAAATTTTCCTCCTTTATAACTTAACTGTGAGCTCACCTTAATCACAGAAATATTGTCATCTCCATGGAATAACTTTATATACACTTTATTTTGGGGGGAATGGAAGCCCCTTCATTGTCTTTGTGCAGGAATTTGGCCAGTTGGAAATTGTCATTTTGTGCTTGAATCTTTCACCTTCTTGTCCTTAACATGTATCCTCATGTTTTGCAATCCTTCCTTCTTTTCTAACCTCCTAAATTCAGTGTAAAAGTATTTGCTTTAAGTCTCCCAAGAGCCATAAAGAAGAATATTAATAGGAAAAACCTGCTTTTGTGATATTTTCTATTTACCCAATATTTAGATAATATTACTTAGTAGGCTAACGGCAGTAACATGTAGACCCTAATATTCAAATGCAATAGAAAATTATTTTTGACTCAGGAAATAGTACCAGTGAGTAAAAACTTTAGTGGGTGGCTTCTTCTTTGCTCTCATTCTTAGATTCAAGCTGGTGGAAGATCCGCCATCTTTAACACGGGATTCCCACGGCTGTCCTGAGCATCAACTCCATTCCTGTTAGATGTGGCAAAGAGCAGGGAGGAGTACTGCATGGAGGGGTTCTATGGGCCAGGCCTGGAACAGGCACACATCATCTCCCTTAACATCTCACTGGCTAGAACTCATCAAAATGGCACACTAAACTGCAAGCTTGAGTAGGGGTTTGTGGGAGGGGATTAGGGAACACTGTTCTAGGATGGGCAGTCAAGTTCCAGTGTTAATCCTACAGTAAAGAAGGGGAGTCATAAATTTGGATGGACAGCCAGCCATCTTTGTCACACGGGTGTTTTGTCAATACCTTTGGACATGAGACAGAGTAAAATAGGATGCTCTCAAGTGATGGGTGACTTCACTTAAACAGGATTTCCTTAAATAATTCTAATTCATTCTATTCTTATAAGCAAAAAATTACCATTCTGCACTCCAGCCAACTTTTATTTATCCTTTTTCTCTAAAAAAGTTGTATCAATTTTATTTACTACCCACTTTATGTGTTAAGCATCATACCAGATATTGGGAATATATTAATAAGCGAGGTGGACAAATTTCCTGCTTGCATGAAACTAAGATTCTAATGGGAGAGAGGTGGGGAATAGAAAAGAAATAGATTAAAAATGTATTAAATAATGACAAGTACTAAAAGTAAAGTAAAACAAAGTGAAGAGAGAAAGAATGGCTGGCACCATTTAGTTAGGGAGGTTAGGCAGGTCTTCTTTGAGAAGGTGGCATTTAAACTGAAACCAAAATGACAAGAAGGAGCCAGCCATTTGGGGATCTTAGGTATGAACTTTTCGGGCTTAGAAAATGGCCAGTGCAAAGGCCCTGAGGTGGCAGTGGGCTTGACAGTGAGACAGAGACAAGACAAGTATGGATGGCAAGCTGTGAATGAGTGGCTGGTTTGACAGGAGGTGAGGCCAGAACTGTTAACACACAACCGGGTTATACAGCATCTTGGAGGCTGTGCTAAGGAGGTGCACTTTTACTCCCAAGTGCAACAGGAAGCAGCTGGAGGGTTTGAAGCAGAAGAGTGAATCTTGCTTTCATTTTTGTTTTTTTTTAAAGCACACTCTGACTCTTATGAACTCTTATGGATTGAAGCCTGGCAGGAGAGACAAGGGTGGCATTTAGGAGGTCTTTGTCATGGTCCAAATAGGATGATAGCAAGTCTGGAATATGGAGGAAGTCACAGAGATGAACGAAGGCTGGAACTGGTGAGTGTTTTGAAAGTTCTTTGAGGTGGACTTGCTGAACGATTTGTTCTGGAGGGAATGAGAGAGTGAGAAATTGTAATTGCCTCTTACATTTGATACGTTCGGTTCTTATACTTTAATTCCCTTATTCAATCCTAGATATCCCCAGAAGAAAGCTTCTTAGGATCTAGGTAGGGGGTCAAGAGAACTGGTTCGTGTTTCCTTATTTGTTGTTTTATGTGCCTGGACAAACTCCTTCTTGCTCTTTAATTTTTGTAAGAAAATGAAAATAGCTTCTACCTCTTACCTAAGAAAACTGGTGATAAATTTGAAAAGTATTCCCTGTAATAGAATTCTGATAGGAACACAAGATGCTCTTCTGGTTGAGCAATATGTCCTGAGCATCTGAATTATTTAATCAGACTGTAACATATTTCTTTGCCCTTTTACAATGGTGATGACTAACTGGCTCCCATGTGAGTGAGTTTATATTTTAGACAAAGGAGGAAAAATAAAATAATTCTTGGCTTGGGGCAGTTAATATCATTTAATTGAGTCATAGCTGCATAGACTACAACTGAATGTGCAGAGAATTCTAAGGAGAGTTTTTTACATCAAAAGGATGCTTCCCTCCCTTTGCTCTCTTGTCCTTTTGTTATTCATACAATGGAATTCTATAGAACAATAAAAGTGGAAAAAACCTGTAGCTACACACACAATAAATGGGTAATCTAACATGAGATTTTGTACAAAGTCAGGCACAGGCAATGCATATTTTAAAAATTTCATTTGTATAAAGTTCAAAGCAGGCAAAAATAATCTATGCTGTTAGAAGTCAAGATAGTGGATGCCTTTAGGTAAGAGGGAGAGGTAGAAAGTGTAAAGGGGTAAGGGATAATGGTACAATTCTTGCCCTGAGTTGTCATTACACAGATGTGTTCACTTTGTGATAATTCACTGAGCTGTAAACCATTTTGTGCACTTGAGTAAAAGAAATTTCTAAAGCAAAGAGAAGGATGCTTCTCTCCCTTTGCTCTCTTGTCATTTTGTTAAGAAAAGGGTCTTTTATTGTCTTCTGATTTGACTCATGCTGCAAACCAGAAGCTCAAAAATGCATGTGAAGATATCAGCTGTTACTCTGTACAAGTGAGCAAACACTTCTAGGCCCCAGAGATCATGGAATTAAAGCTTTCGGTACACTGGAAAGCAAAGTAGAGTTACAGTTCACCCTTTCATATGTAAGAGTTTAAAGTCTGCAGGATCACACAAGATTGTAGACAGAGTTTAGTGATTTTGTACAAACTATTAAATAACACAGAGTTGCAATTTTATTCTTAGAAAGTAAATTTCTCCTTTGGGGGAAAAAACTCGAAGAAAATAAAAGTTCTGTATGTAATTGGAAAACTTTATCTTCTATGGTCTCTATTCCCAAATTTACATATGATCATTTAGTAGTGGTGCTCTCATTCATTTCCTTAAGGCTACTCTGAATTTTGCTACCTTTGTCAGTCTTGTGACATATATTTCTAAAACTGGTGTTTAAACCCTTATGTCTCTGATAATGACCACTAAATATTAGAGCAAGATGCATGGCTGATTGTACTACTGAGAGAGACAATTCTTCTGATTATTTGTCTGCTAAAAGATCATTTCTATGTCTTTTTGGTCTCATAACTTTCTATAAATGAAGAAATGTATTGTGCAACCACTATTTCTGTTTCCCCATGTTTTAAATTCCTTCTTTCATACATTTAGTGATTTAAAATAATTGTTATACTCTATAGCAGATAATTCTATTATCTCAAATTCTTGGGAGCTGTTAATCTGCTGTTTCTTAGGTATTCTCTCTGTGTCTCTCCCTCTGTCTCAGTGTTAAATTTCTTTTGTTTTTGTAACTTTCAGTTTGAGATCAACATCTGCAGGGCTTTATCTGTGGAAATACTGTGAATCCTGGGTTAGGGTTTACATTTCCCCTAGGAGGTGTCACTAACCCTGCACAACTTTTGTTTAGATAAACTTTACATTTTAGAATAGTTTAGATTTACAGAAAAGCAGTTATGATAGTACAGAGGTTCCCATATACTTCTCACCCAGTTTCCCCCATTATTAACATCTTCTAGTATGATGTTTTTGTTATAATAACGAACTAGTATTGATACATTATTATTAGGTAAGGTCTATACTTTATTCAGTTTCCTTAGTTTTTTACCTACTGAACCTTTCTGTTTCAGGATCCCATCCAGAATACATTTCCTCTTCATGTCTCCTTAGTCTCCTCTATAGACTGTGACAGTTTCTCAGACTTTCCTTATTTATTTATTTATTTTTTGCGGTACGCGGGCCTCTCACTGTTGTGGCCTCTCCCGTTG
This sequence comes from Lipotes vexillifer, assembly GCF_000442215.2. Classification (NCBI taxonomy): domain Eukaryota; kingdom Metazoa; phylum Chordata; class Mammalia; order Artiodactyla; family Lipotidae; genus Lipotes; species Lipotes vexillifer. The sequence continues at coordinate 586,322 of NW_006773582.1, read as the reverse complement.
CAGAGCACAGGCTCCGGATGCACAGGCTCAGCGGCCATGGCTC
>NW_006773582.1:584396-586219 GCF_000442215.2 Lipotes vexillifer | reverse complement strand
GTGTCCCGTGCATCGGCAGGCGGACTCTCAACCACTGTGCCACCAGGGAAGCCCAACTTTCCTTATTTTTGATGACCTTGCCCCTATACCTCCCATGCACCTAAAAATAAGTCCTAAAAAAAAAAAAAAAAATATATATATATAATAGTCCAAATTACAAGAAGAAACTGGCAAAACCACAGTTATGGTGGAAGATTTTAACATTCCTCCCTCTGATAGACCAAGTAGGCAGAAACTTAGTAAGGATATAAAACATTTGAATAACACAATTACCAACCTTGATCTAATACAGATACATAAAGTCCCGCATCTCAGGGAAAACCCACTTTTTCAAGCCCATATCAAATATTTAAAAAGATTAGCCACATACTTCTCCACAAACATAAAAATCAGGTTTCAACAAACATAAAAATCAGATCAAAGTACATATGTTTGATTATTTTCCAAAGGTAATTAAAAGCCCACATGTATTTAAAAAATTTTAAAGCACACATAAATCATGGATCAAATAAAACACTAAATTAGAAACAATAAAAGCACTAAATTAGAAAATATTTAGAATCAACTGAATGAAAATGTGTCAAGACTTGGAAGATGCTGTTAAAAGATAAATTAGAAGGGAAATTTTTGCCTTAAAATTTATTATCACAAAAGAGGAAAGTCTTAAATTCAGAGCACTTAAGTCCATTTCTTAAGAAGTTAGAAAGAAAAGAAAATAAAACCAGAGGAATTGGGGAAGACATTCTGGCCAGCATGGGAAGTGGAAGAAAGTACGAAGGACACGGGTGCTTGGGGCTCTCTGCAATGTAGGCATACAGACATGCAGTGCATGCAGAGATTAGATGGAGTGCAAAATGGTAAGTTTAGGGTATTTCTCCCATACGAAAAAGATTAAAAGAATAATATAATGTCACATATACTCTTCAATGAGATTCAACAATTTTTTAACATTTTTAACATATTCTTTCTTTCTCTCTCTGTATGTGTGTATATATATATATATATATTTCTTTTTCTGTAACATTTCAGAGTAAGTGAAGCCACTTTACTTATAAATACCTCAGCATTTGTCTTCTAAGAATAAAAACAATCTTCTACTTAACCATAATACAATGATCAATTCTAAGAGAATTAATGGTAATTTCATAATATCATCTAATATAGACTCCATATTCAAATGTTCCTAATTGCCCTAAAAATGTATTCTAGCTATTTTTGTTTTTTTTCTCAACCAGATCTGAGGCTAGGTTTTTACACTGGATTTAGTTGTTTTGTTAATCAGGGTCTCCAGAGGAGATATCGAAATATGTCTATAACTGTATATCTATATCTATATCCATATATAGTTTTATTATAAGGGATTAGCTCATGTGATTATGAAGACTGATAAATTCCCAAGATCTGTGGCTGGCAAGCTAGAGACCTAGGAGAGCTGATAGTGTAGTTTCAGTCCATGGCCAGCAGGCTCGAGACCTAGGAAGAGCTGATCTTTTAGTTCAAACCTGAAGGCAAGAAAAATATGATGTCTTCACTTGAAGGCAGTTTGGCAGAAGGAGTTCCCTCTTACTTAACCTTTTAGTTCTATTCACACCTTCAGCTGATTGGATGAGACCCACCTACATTAGGAAGAGCAATCTGCTTCACTCAGTCTACTAGTTCAAATGTGAATCTCAGGCTTCCCTGGTGGCGCAGTGGTTGAGAGTCTGCCTGCCGATGCAGGGGACATGGGTTTGTGCCCCAGTCCGGGAAGATCCCATATGCCGTGGAGCGGCTGGGCCCGTGAGCCATGGCCACTGAGCCTGCGCATCTGGAGCCTGTGCTCC
>NW_006773582.1:530520-584352 GCF_000442215.2 Lipotes vexillifer | reverse complement strand
GAGTGCCGCGTACCGAAAAAAAAAAAAAAAAAAAAAAAGTGAATCTTTTCTGGAAACACCCAGAATCAAGTTTGACCAAATATCTGGACACCCCATGGCCCTGTCAAGTTGACACATAAAATTAACCATTGCAGTTGTTACATTGTGTCTCTTCAGTTTCTTTTAGTCTAGACGCTAAAGCAGTTCACTCACTTTTTTTCCTTTTTTTAATGTGATTGGAAGAGTTCAGATGTCCTATGGAACATCTTACATTCAGGATTCTTCTGATTATTTCTTCATGGTATCATTTAATTTGTTCTTCTGTCCCTCATATTTTCTATAAACTGGAATTTAGATCTAGAGGGGCTTGCTAAGTTCAGATTAAGCCTATTGGGTCAAGAATACATCATAGGTGATTTTTAATTTTGCACCTCAGTACATAGAGAAGCACCTAATGCTCAGCTATCCCACTATCAGTGATGCTAGGTTTGATCACTTGGTGAAATGTGCTGACCATCAGATCTTCTTATTGCAATGATATGTTTTTTTAATTTGAATTAGTAATTTGTGTGGTGATATTTTGGTACTGTGGTAAATACCCTGTTCCCTATAAGTTTTGTTTTAGCTCCTTTTGATGATCCTTGCCTGAATCAATGATTATTTTGGAGCTTACAAAAGGATGATTTTCTATTTCTATCATCTCTTCTGTATTTATTCTTCTGGGGGCTTTAGTTGTGATTAAGGAGGCTAAGTTCTTTTTCTGTATTCAAAGTGGAGTCAATGGAGATTTTATACAAAGAAATTTGGAGAACAGGAAGAGACTAAAGGTCTTTTATGGGATTTGTACCAAGATTGCAGAGTTCCAATATTATTTGCTCATCTCTGAGGCTCCCTATGGAGACAGCCACTTTAGTCTGCATACTCATCCCAATCGGGTGAGGTGATGAGAGCCCTAGCACCCTGGCTCTAAGGCTTTCCCTTAGGTAAACTTATGGACTTAAGCAGCTTTTCAATCAACTGTGACCCTTAACTTTACAAGCAACTCTCAAGTCTTTGCACATGTATATATTTCCATTGCCTTAACATGTTAAACATCCCTAAAACTACAATTTTTTTTTCTGACCCATAGATTCCAATCCTAGGAATTTTTCCTAAGGAAAGTGTACATATCTACAACATTTCAGTGTGGTTTATTTAAAAAATCATATAAACAGTCTTAATGCCAAGCAGAAGATATTGGCTAAATAAATGTTTGTGCAGCTGTATAATGGATATTATAAAGCTATTGAAAATGATATGGCAGAAGTATATTTAATGACAATAAAATTTTTCACTATGTAAATTAGTAGATGCAAGTAAGTACAAGAACATAGATCTGTTCCCTTCCAGAAATTTCCAGGCTCTAATGCAGACGTACACTTTCAAAGCTTGGGGCTTCCAGATTCTGCTTCCTGTATAGAGTGGAACTTTAGTTCGGCTGGGATATAAACAGGATTATTGTAAAGGGGATTTTCTAGTTCTCTACCCAAAAACATCTGTATCCAAGTTCCTTTTCAGCCCAGATGCCTGATAGGCATAACCTAAGCTTGCTGCTCAGTCCTGTCCCAGCAGTTCTTTTTTTCCAAGCTCCCTCCAGATTAATTTCACTCATAAGGGATAATGAGCAATGTAGAACACTATTAAACTCATGGTGGGGAGGCAGAGGAGGACATTTCACAGCGCACAGGAGTTCCCCTTTAAACTCCACCCGAGACTGGCCTCTTTTTCCATGCCTCTTTCCATACATACCTTGGCTTTGCACCTGTCCCCATGCAGCCTCTTGGTTGCTGTCTCCAGCCTCCATGGAACAATTGCTCTCTGAGGCCTCTTAGTTTCTCCTCTTCTTAGACAGAGTGATTCCCTGCTTGCATACCCTTTCCCACTCTGTAATATCATCTTTAAATAAGTCTAAGGCCAGTACACTGAGGATGAAAGTTTTTGTTTATTGTCAGCAAACAAAAAATCCTATAGTTACCTGGATCCACACTTCTTATGTAAAGAGAGGTTATAAATAACCAGTATTTTTCTCCAGTCAGCCATGTGTTAAATCAGTTTTATTTTATTTATTTATTTTTTATTTATTTATTTTTTTGCGATACGCGGGCCTCTCACTGTTGTGGCCTCTCCTGTCGCGGAGCACAGGCTCCGGACGCGCAGGCTCAGCGGCCATGGCTCACGGGCCCAGCCGCTCTGCAGCATGTGGGATCTTCCTGGACCGGGGCACGAACCCGTGTGCCCTGCATCGGCAGACGGACTCTCAATCACTGTGCCACCAGGGAAGCCCCAGTTTTATTTTAAATATGTGTTTCTTATGTAATACATGTAAAGCAAAAAGAGAAAAAAAAAGGTAGCCTTTTTCTCTCTAGTCTGGAGCAGGTACTGGTGAATTTTCCAGGCTCCAAGGTAGGCATGAGGTAGAACTGGCCAGAACAAATTCGGTCCTGACAGCAGCAGAACCAGGACACTCATTGAGTGATGAGGCCAGAGACATGGGGCAGCAACTTGGGACAGAGGGACTCTGTTACTGGCACTGGATTAGAAGGTAGGGGATTAAAGTTCTTTTGGTAGAGTTCTTCTGGTTGCAAACAACAGAAAAACAAATTGAAATTTAAGCAGAAAATAGAATGTACTGGCTCATCTAACAGATGTAGCAAATGTGACTTAATCCAAGGATCCCTGACATCATGAAAATTGGTTTCTTCTCCATTTCTCTGTTCTCCTTCCTTCTTTCAACTCCATTCTCAGGCAGATTGTCCCTGAAAAGTATCAATACGGCCATCAGGTAATAATCAAATGGTAAATAAGAAGTATTCCCCCCCCACTCCCAGCGTTACCAGCAAAACTTCTAAGATTCACTCTGAATGGGGTGGCTTAGGCATATGACCACCTATGGTGCAGGGGATGCACATGGGATTGGCTTATGCCTAGGTCATTTGTTTCAACAGCAAAAGGCAGGGACTGGAGGTGCGGAAGGGCTGGGCCCCTGAAGACTTGGAATCGGGGACCTGAGAAGTATGTAACAAATACTCCCTCCTGGAGTCTGGGAAGTGACACAGGTCTGAGCTGTCACATACAACAGAAAAACAAGATTTCTGACTGGACATCCAGTATGGACAGGGGCTCCTCTCTGGGGCAAGGCTGGCACTGTTTAAGGGTTTCTTTCTCTTTCCTAAGTTTTCTAGTGGGTATCATGTAGCCCTGATTTTCAGGAAAGGAGCATATGACGCAGACTGGTCCTGACAATGATGAAACAGAAATGCCTCAGAACCAGAAGCAATATTACTTGCCTCCTCCCTCCATAAAAACTACAAGGAGAGTATTAATGAAGTAATAGTGAATTTTATTCCTGGGGTAGAACTCATTTATATAAAAATTTAGATTCCTAAACTGCCCCATAAGAATTGTCATCAGAGATATAGACCTTTCAGGCTCCAGTAATATTAAGAGCCCTCATAAAGACTGGTTTTCTCAGAGCTATTGCTCTTCCTTACCAATCTGTATCTTAAATCTTTTAATTGGATGAAATTTTGATACAGACAGGTGAGCGAGTGAGTCTGACAGATGATATTTTCCAGATGCATTTTAATCGAAAGTTAGTTTTCAAGGTATTTGCTTAGTTCACAATTTTTCTAGAAACTTTTGTGCTATTTCAATTGTTTGCAAACCTTGTTCATGAGAAATAATCATTTTAGAAGAAAAGGAGGCATGATAAGGGAAATTGTGCCTTAAAATCTGGTAGCTGGAGTTCAAACTCCAACTCTGCCTCATACTAATTTTGGGACTTTGAAAAGGTTTACATCTCTGAGTTTCAGTTTTGTCTTCTGTGAAATGGAGATAATTATAACATTTAGAGTAGGTGTGAGGATTAAATGAGAAAACTTAAGTAAAATTCTTAAAACAGTCTCTGGCACATAGAAGGTGCTCAGAAAATTTCTCATCCTCGTGTCTCCTAACTTCTACGAAAACAGGGATCAATTCCTGTTATCATAAGCAAACTTTACAACTCTGTATTCCAGTGCAGAGAGGGCATCCAATGAAAATATCTGAGGAGCATTTTTTAAAATTGTTTTTTTCTGCTTTTAAAGAATATCTGGAGAGTTAAAGCTAGCACAGGAGTCAGTCTATAGGTGATTTGAACCTATGTTCCAAGTAGGAAAATAACCATGGGCTAACAGACAGCCTGGTCACCTGGGGGAAATTAAAGTGCCACTTCCTCTGAGAAGCTCTTCCTCTGAGGTTTGATCCCCCAAACCTGGTTGACATGGCCGTGTCCTCCCACATGCTCCCTTCCATGGTACTTCTAGATCAGGGACTGGCAAACTACAGCCCATGGGCCAAATCCAGCGCACCACTTGTTTGCATATGGCTTGCAAGCTAAGAATGATTTTTTACATTTTTAAATGATTAAAAACAAATCAAATGAGAATACGATTATGTGACACCTAAAAATATATGTGATTCAAATTTCTGTGTCCATAAATCATGTTTTATTTGGATCTAGCCATACTTATTCATTTGTGGGTTGTCTATGGCTGCTTTTGCATTACAATGGCAGAATTGAGTAGTTGTGACAAAGACCACAAGGTTAGTAGAGTTGAAAATACCTGCTATCTGACCCATTACAGAAGAAGTTTGCAGACTCCTACTCTGGAACGTTCATGATCATGTCATAGTGCACTTATTTCCTCCTACCAGGCTATGTCATCCTTGAAGATCGGAACTGACTCTCTTTCATCTCTGTGTCTTTAGCATCTAGCACAGTGCCTGGCAAATATTAGGTATTCATAAATTATTGTTCCCTCCCTTTTCAAGTACTTCATGTCAGGTGTCCTTCTACTGTAATCCACATTACGACTATCCCAGGGTCCCTAGCCTCTGGCCACTCCCTGCAGCCCGTGGGCACTTAAGGGTCTGACAAGTCTAGGTATGGTCAGGGCCTGGTGAACATTTCAGGTGCTGAAAATGAAAGAGAAGGGACCACTGGAAAGTGGTCCTGTTGCTTGAGGTCATGTGATGTAAGGGAAGGAGCGCTGGTCAAGTTTTGAGACTTGACCTAATGGAGGTGAGTCCTGGACTGATGACCTTCAAGTAATATGACCTTGGAAATAGACCACTTCTCTGAGTGTCATTTTCTTCACATATGGTATAGAGATCATTCTTGCTCCACAGTCCTCAATGGGTCTTTGTTATAGTGCAAAATATCTACACTGGTAGGGAGGGGCCATGCATGTCTATCTCGTTCTTGTTGTAGGTCCTGGATTAGCACGAAGCCTGGCACACCAGACACCAGAGATTCTCAGCTGAGGCCAGAGCACCTGGGGAGCTTTAACCTCCCATCAGCACTGAGCACCGCCCCAGACCAATTAGAGGAGGGTCTCTGGGAATGGGTCTGAACATCAAGCTTTTATTTAGTGTTTTTTAGGCTCCCCAGGTGCTTCTGATATTCATCCAGGATTGAGAGCCAGTGTTTCAGAGTGCTCAATAAATATTTACTGAATGACTGACTGAAGTTGTTCCCACAGGCATTTATTTCCCCTGTGCGTTCAGACACTCAAAGTCAGGATGTTATGCATCAGGGATGAAAAATGTGCTGTTCGTCACCCGTAATCGAATTGCTTTTTCCAGTTCAGGGAGGTCTGCTTGCTGCCGTCTTCACCTTTCACTGACTGCAGGGCTGGTGATTCTCTTGTTATTTATCTGCCCCTTGCGGCCCCTGCCTTTCTTGTTCTCCACTTTCTATTCTTATGGGTTCTTCATCCGTCTTCCCCTCCTCCTCTGTAATCTTCTAGGCATTTTTTCTTCTTACTGTTGCTAAGTTCACAAGTAGCACTTGCTTACCGCCGATAACACCATGTACTTTCGACTATTCCCATTTTTTATTTTCTGCTAAATTAGTTTTGCCTTGTGCTTCACATTGGAAAATACATCCCCAGACTCTCCTTCACTGTTAAATTGCTGTCTCTGGGAGTAAGATTTTCTCTGAAGCTTTGAGCTGGCTGACATCAGAAAATTCATCCCTCAGTTTACAGAAAAGGGCGCCTGAGGCCCAGCAAGAGGGAACAGCTACTCAGGGTCACAGAGTGAGCTCACGGCAGGTGGGGCTGGATCACAGATTTCTACATGGCCATTTCACACTCCCTTCAGGCCGCCACACGACCTTGCTAGTGATGCCTGAGGCTTCCTGGACAACTCATTGCTTCTCTTTCATGGAGGTTTGGCACCTTTCCAAATCTGCACCTTGCCAGAGTCTATTAATTTTACCACTCAAAGGAGAAGGGAGGATTGCCGGTGGCAGCCACATGTAGGTGTGGGGAGGGTCCGGCTGACCACATTGGTTCAGTGACACTTCAGAGGACCCAGCCCTCTGTGTCTCAGCCTCCTGACATATGCTCCCAGACAACCAGCTGATGACAGATGTTCTGGAGGGGCAGCGGGGCAGTGGGAGAACTCTTCCCCATAACCACCTCCAGCTGCCCCCCTAAATATGATGTGGTCATGAATCACTGTCCACTCTCTTGTCTGTACTTCTGTGCTGTCCAATATGGTAGCCACTAGCTACAATCGAAATTGATTAAAATGAAATAAAATTAAAACTTCTTTTCCTTGGTTGCCCTAGCCACATTCCAAGTGCTCAGTAGCCAAACGTGGCTAGTGGTTACTGTTGTGGACAGAACAGAAATAGGACATTTCTAACATTGCTGAAGATTCTATTACACAGTGCAACTCCAGACACCTGGGTAGGATACCTTGGTCTACAGAAGAAGCACTCCAGTGGAGAAAAATCAGAAAGAGGGAGCCCATGCCAGTGCCCCTTAGGTTCTGGACTGGGATTCTGAGACTACCTGCTACAGCTGTTTAGGACTCTTCCCCTTCCTGCCATCCCCACGTATGTATTATCTTCCCTGCTAGACTGTGAGCTCCTTGGAAGCAGTGTCTGTTTCTGATTAATGTTATGTTCCCACAGAATTGACCTGACATATGATAGGCCTCTGTGAATGTGTGACTAAATAAAATTATGTTCTTCATCCATTCAGTATTATCAAGAAAACAGCTATATTCAATACATTGGTAAAAATCTGTCTTTTTGGTAAAGAGGAACAGAAGTTAATATTGGCTGCTGGCTAAGTGGGAATCCATGTTAAGTTCCCCTCCTCTTGGGGGAGGAGGCCCTGACTCTTTGGGGAGGTGGTTGATGGGCAGGGGGATAGGAAGAGTAAGGGGCGGAGCTCAGCGCCCCAGCACACAGGTTCACAGATACAGCACTGCCTTGGCTTGGGGATTAGCCCTGCCTCTTGCACAGAGTTCTGGGGTGGAGTTTGGACTGGTAATTCCAGGCCAGGAGTCAATGTGGTGTGGTGGACTGGGAGGCCTGAAGCTCAGGTTTAAGTCCTGGTTCCAGTACCACTTAGCTGCTTTGTGACTCAGTGTATTCATGACAGTCCAGGCTGGTAATAACAACTTGTGTCCCTCTCCAATGCACAGACAGGGCCGAATGAGGCTCAAGGAAATAAAGCTCTGCAGAGCCTTTGTAGCCCGAGCAGTGTATGTCAGTGTGGGGTTGGTGGTCCACATGGTTGCTATTAGCATGTTTTGTTAGATCACCAGGACACACTTGCTAGAAATACTTTCTGGAAATGCCATTTTTTGCATTTGCCAACTGATGTTTGTGCCTGCCAACCAATTGCCTGGTTCAACCTCAGATCTACTGAATTTATGCAACAGCCTCAAAATCTCAGGCATGTCAACAACAACAAAGGTTCAGGAAGAGGGTTTTATTTACTTAAATGCTTCTTTAGGATGCCTCCAAGAGATAATCATTTCCATTTTCCTTAGTTATCATCAGAAATACTGTGTGAAGGTAGATAGGGTGAAGTCAGAGAGCTAGAAGAGGAAAAACAACTCACATTAAGAGCATTTATGTGACAGGCATTTAATATGCATTATCTTGCTTAATTCTAATGACTTTTATACCCATTTTACAATGAAGAAACCAAGGTTCACAGAGCCTAAATTTCTGCCCCTGGTGATATAGCTAGTGAGTGACACACACAACACAAACCCATGTCTCTCTGACATAAAATGCCCAACAAGTCCCACTGTCTGACTTGCCTCCCATCTAATCAGAAAGTGATGGAGCAAGACAAGGCAGGATGGGAATCCATGTTTTCTACCTGCAACTGTAGGCTTTCTCTACTGCGCTATGGAGGGCAGAGCACTGCCTGATGTGCCATAACTCATCTGAAAGGCCTTGCCTTAAGTTATGACTCAAATCAGTTCTCTACCAAGCATGCCATAATTTGTGTGTTTATGATGAGGCAGAAGAATACTTGCTCCCTTCCGAAAAATCTAGGTAATTTTGGAAGTCTTTCTGGTCTGAAATAATCTCATTCAAATATTTTGATCCTATTTTGGATTGTAAAAATTTTGCTGATATAGTTATGGCAACAAAGGAATGTTAATGTGCCCAAAGATTACAGGTAACCTTTTCATTATCTCATTAACTTTGTATGACCTCTGGCTGGTTCCATTTCCTTGGTATGGTATTTGGAAACTGACGACACACAGATCCAGGACTATTTTTCTTTCCTTTTCAAATTAAAATCCCTTCCAAGTGTACTTCACAGTCTAAGAATTTCATTGAGTCAGTCATTTTCTCTCAACCAGCAATTTCTGAAGGACTACGTGGGCTGTTGTTCTACCCTCACTGAACCCTAAACCTAGGACGTCAGTGGGGTTCCGTGTGCCATAACATAGCTTCAAGGCCCAGCTTTTAAAGCTGAGTGGTGAGGCAGAGTGAGGGCAGAGACAGATTTGCCACCCAGGGGTTTTGGGCAGCTAACCTTACCTTGGAGATTTTAACCCTCATCCATTATGTGGGAATAATAATCTCAGCTTTGCCTACTTCACAGGGTAGTAAGATGATGGATTTAAGGGACACTAATTGTGATGGATTTAATGGTGCCATGTCCCTCTCAAGTTCATATGTTGAAATCCTAACCCCCCAGTACCTCAGAATGTTACTTGGAAACAGTGTTCTTGCAAATGTTGTTAGTTAAGATGCAGTCCTACTGGAGTAGGGTGAGCCCCTAATCCAATATGCCTACCTAGTGTCCTTATGAAAAGGGGAAATTTGGACACAGAAATGCACACAGGGAGAACAACAGGGAAACATGAAGGCGAGATCACGGTGATGTGCCTACAAGCCAAAGAATGCCAAAGAAAACCAGAAAACCACCAGAAGCTAGGGGAGAGGCCTGGAACAGGTTCTTCCTCATGGCCCTCAGGAGGAGCTAACCTGTCAACATTTGACCTGGGACTTCTGGTCTCCAGACTGAGAGACAATAAGCCATCCAGTATGTGGTACTTTGTTACAGCAGCCCTAGTAAACTAAAGTACTGATGATGTTTGGTTTTGATGACTGAGCAGTAAGAACTAGATGAAATACTCTGAGGTCTAATGCCCTCAAAAATATTGACCTAGAGACCTCCGTCAAGACATTTAACTTCTCTGGATCTCAGTTTCTTCCATGAAATGGGAATTTTATCGTGTTTATATTGCATTTTTTCCAAGTATTAGGTGGGATAATATATTTGAAAGCATTTGTAAACTGTGAAACCCTATACAACAGTTATTGTTTGGGGATGGTCCATTTCTGATCTGGTGATGGTAGGAGGGAAGGGGTACCTAGATACAGGATTAAGATACGTATTCTGCATTTGCAGAAAACCACATAAAATACTTTGAGTGATTCTGTGACCTAAATAAAATGTCTTCATCAGCCAGAGAGGTAACTGATTCATTCTTCCTCATACAATTTAGCATATGGAGGGTAGGAGTAGGCCAGAGGGGGCCTGCTTGGCCAGCCTGCCCTGAGCTGCCCGTCCTTCTGCCCCACGTTGGTTCCCACCCGCCTCCCACCCTGACAGCCTCTCTCACACCAAAGGCAAAAACCAAGACACTATGTCCTGGCTCCTGACTCATTCCCTCTCCACCACAGACATAGGTCTTAGACTCTTCTAAAGTAAACTGACACTGAGTTTATTTAGCTTGTCTCTATCTTTGAAAAAACAGCTGCATTTTCCAGTGGCCTTCTCAATCTCTTGCTTCTCTGTTATGGATGACAATTTCTGCTTCTTCCAGAGGTCATCAGTCATTTCAGAGAAACCTTTTTTTTTTTTTTTTTTTTTTTTTCTTGCGTTATGCGGGCCTCTCACTGTTGTGGCCTCTCCCATTTGCGGAGCACAGGCTCCGGACGCGCAGGCTCAGCAGCCATGGCTCACGGGCCCAGCCGCTCCGCGGCATGTGGGATCTTCCCGAAACGGGGCACGAACCCGCGTCTCCTGCATCGGCAGGCGGACTCTCAAGCACTGCGCCACCAGGGAAGCCCCCAGAGAAACCTTTTAAACCTTGCGAGCATCTCCGTGTGCTCACGTGTGTGTGTGTGTGTGTGTGTGTGTGTGTGTGTGTGAGAGTGTGTGTGTCTTTAGTGTGTGTGCCTCTCCCTCAGCAGAGGGTCAGCTTTGTCATGTCAGGACCCCACGTCCATCCTGTTCAAGTCAGTGCCTGGCATGTGGTGGGGAACCAATGCATAATTATTTGAATGAATGAGCGAACATTGTATGAGAAAGGCAGTATCATCTCATGTTAAGAACTTAAGACTGATTCCAGAAAACTGTGGTTTAATTTTAACATCTAGCAATAACATTTCCTAGCTGTGTAAAAGTAAGCAGGACATAACTTAGAGAAGCCTCAGTTTTTTAATCTGTAGAATGGAGATAGTGCTAACTTTTCTCTTAGCTTAAAGAAATATTAGGAGGTTCAAATGTCATAAAGATAGAGTGATTGTTAGTTTTGTGTGCCAACCCAGCTAGGCTGTAATACTCAGTTATTAGTCAAACACTAATCTAAGTGTTGCTGTGAAGGTAATTTGCAGACGGGGTTAGCATCCACAATCAGTTGACTGTAAGTAGAGGAGATTACTCTTAATAGTGAGGGTGGGCCTCATCCAATCCATTGAAAGGCTTTAGGAGCAAAAACTAAATGTTTCCTGGAGAAGAACTTCTGTCTTAAGACTGCAGCATCAACTCCTGCCTGAATTTCTAACCTGCTGGCCTGCCCTACAAATTTAGAATTTGTCAGCCCCCGCAGTTGCATTAGCCAATTTCTGCAAATTAATCATATATATATGTACATATATATATACACATCTACATATATACATATACACATATATACACATACACATATATATACACACGTATATATATCTTAGTGTTTTCCATATGCACATACATATGTATATATTCTCTGGAACACACTGACTGATACAGATGGGATAGTTGATCACTTTGGAAGGTTATAAGGTGAAGGACGGAGAGTGAAGGGAGGAAGGCAAAAGCTTCTCTGCTCAGCTAAGGGAACTGAGAGGCTGAGAAGGCCTAGAACTGCTGTCTCTCCATCTTCCCTGGAAACGTGCACAGCTGCAATGCTTCCTGTAAGGATAGAGGCATCCCAGATAGTTTTGAGTGCCACCTCCCCAGGTCCTGGCTGGGGCAGGGTGGGCCCACATATTCTCAGGGGCACTGACTGTGTAGGAAGCAGATTTATTTTATTTTATTTTATTATTTATTTTTGGCTGCGTTGGGTCTTTGTTGCTGTGCGTGGGCTTTCCCTAGTTGTGGCGAGCAGGGGCTACTCTTTTGTTGTGGTGCACGGGCTTCTCATTGCGGTGGCTTCTCTTGTGGAGCACGGGCTCTAGGCTTGTGGGCTTCAGTAGTTGTGGCACACGGGCTCAGTAGTTGTGGCACACGGGCTTAGTTGCTCCACGGCATGTGGGATCTTCCCGGACCAGGGCTCAAACCTGTGTCCCCTGCATTGGCAGGCGAATTCTTAACCACTGCACTACCAGGGAAGCCCCTAGGAAGCAGATTTTAACAAACAGGCTCCCGGTGGGTAGGAGAGGGCAGAGGGGCAGCAGCAACTGGCAGCTCCCTGCACCCCCGCCGTGGAGAAAAGACTCGGAGCTGTCTGTGTGGTTATTCTCCTGACTGACACCATCCTAATTAGTGCAGGACCCCTCTGGCACTGGAGCTTCTTTTATTAACGCCTTCATTAAAAGGTTTCCCCTAATCAATCAGCCGAGGAAGGTGCTTACAGGAAGAAGGTTCTTGGGGCTCACAGGCGGGCCTTGTACAGGAGAAAGAAGCCAGTCTCTGGCTGTGCACACAGGGTCACTGTGTCTTCTTGAACCCTTCTTCTAGACACTGGCTGCCCTTAACCAGTCCCTCCCACTCTCCCTGCAACCCCCCTTTCCAACTCCAGAGGCATTTTACGTTACAAATCAAAATTAAACCCCATGTGGCACTTTGGGCTCAGATTTTATTCTCAAAAAGAAATAAATTTTGCAAAAGTTTTTAGCCAAGTCAGTAATTAGCTCATTTGGGACAAGAACTGTTATATCTGCCACTCCTTCACCATAATAATAACAGCAACATTAATTACTCATCACATTTGTACATCAGCTTTTTGATTTAAAACGTGTATTCACATCTGTTATTTGCCCAGCACCTACTATGTGCTAGTCAGTGGGCTTGGCACTGGGAAGTTCAACACAGATAAAGTATGATTGCATTTGAAAGTGGGATCCTTTTATCCATCATGAAAAATGGCCATTTAAAACATTATGTGGAAAGAGACACTGTGGGAAGCTCTAGGAGGGGATAGCCAACTGCCTGGGGAATTGGGAAAGGTTCTTCAGAGGAAATGTGATTGGGCTACATCCTGGGGGAGAGAAAAATCTTAGGCCTTTTTGCTATGGGGCCTGAACTGCAGATAGAGAGCTGCAGTAGAGACACCCTGGACTGGAGGCTGGAGGGCCTGAGTGCTAGATTTTGCTCTACTGAAAACTCAGCATTTGACCTTGGGCGAGTCATTTCCCCTTCTGAACGTCAGTTTCCTCATTTGTAAAGTTAGTTCAGTTTTCTTTTTCCGTATTGAAAGCTGCTTTTCAGCTATAGGCAGAAGCCTACTAAGTGTGTGAAACTGACAGAAGCAGAGCTATTCTTATGGAAGCAGCTGCTGGGGCAATAGCAGCTCTGCTCCCACCCCATTTATCCCAAAGGAACCCCAGAAGCATCTCTCTTTTACTCTTGGGCTCTGAAGAGCGCAGTTTGAGAACCATAGGACCAAGCGGTCTCAGAAGTTCTCCACTCCGAGAGCCAGTGCTTCTATGAAGTTCACTAAACAATCTGATTTTTTTAAATGATAATAGCTAATTAATATTTATTGAATGCTGTTTACCAGGCTTTGTGCCAAGGGCTTTTTACGACAACCCCATGAGATAGGTACTGTTGTCATCACTATTTTAGAGATGGAAAAATAAAAGAAACATGAAAGCGCAGTAACTCATCCAGGGTCACACAATTACTAAACAGCACAGGCAAGATTCAAATCCAGACAGCATGGCTCCAAAGCCTGCGATAATAACCATTATGCATCCAGCTTTTTGACAACCCCACAAATGTGTTCCTTGACATTTGCTTAAATAGCTCAAACTGAAGTTTAAGCTCATTTTGTCTTAAGCATATCAAAGAAATAACCAATTGAAAAATCAAATATGTCATCCTGTAACCTAATTGTTATCCCATCATAGGGAAGGAATTTGTTTTCCTGAATCTAGCTGGACAATATTTCTTCTGCTCCACTGAATTCCCTTTATTCTGGGTCTCTGCATATACCATAGGCCTTATTTTTTGTCTTTGGTGAAGAGGAAGGATGGTTGGTCCTCATCTTTATAATACTGTCCATTTGGCCACGATTAACTAATTCCTCAGCTCCCCAGGTCTAAGCAAAAGCAACAGTAAAGTCCCACAGGGTGCCACAGGGCTGGGATGGGGTGCTGGTTTCTAGACAGTCGGAGAAGTCCTGGGAAATGGACCTGAGTAAGCCCACTGCAAAGTCCTGTTGTCTGACCTCAGCTGAGACCTCACCACTCCTCACCAGTCTTTTGTTTCCTGTTTCTTTATGACCAGTTGCTTCCCCACAGCAGCTGTGCAAATTCTCCTTGGACTCTTAAGGCTCAAAGACTGCCCCGTTTTCCTCAATCTCCCCAGGACACTGCTCGTCTCAGCCTGTGCAGAGCGAGCCTCTCTGCCCCTGAGGCTCCTCACCTTCCTGTGCCTCCCCAGGAGCACTGCTCCGAGCTCTTCCCCTTTCCTTTCTCCTTTTCTTTTCCTTTTGATGAAGAAGTGTCCTGTGTCCCTTCCCAAATGGTCTTGGCACCCCCCTTTCCAGTTCTCTCCATGAACTTGGCTTCGTCCACTCTCTCTGGATCGCCGCTCCCTCAAATGCTAAATCTCCTCCCACTCTGGCCCTCAACCAACAGATACTGCAGGTCTCACTCATTGCAAACAGCCCTTCCCCTTGACGCAGCTTCCCAGTTTCGGCATCATCGTCTCATTATTTTCCTCTAACAAAGTCAGGTACTCGTTCTTTCAGCACTTCCCTACCTCCATTCTTCCTCATAAACCCCAATCACAGGCGAGGTGTCAACTGTTCTCCTCCTTGAAAACCGTTTCCAAGGCTCTGTGCATCATTTCTAGGCACCAGCATGAAATGCCGGTATTCTGCCAACCCCTACCTTCTGCCTTGCTTTGCCACTAACCTGCTCTGTGATCCTGAACAAGTCTTACCTATTTTGGGGCCTCAGTCTCATCACATATAAGTTTTCAAAGCTTCATTCAAAAATAGTGTTTTCCGAATCCTAATATGTACAACAGATACAAGGCAGGGAGGTCAGGTGTGTGTGTGTGTGTGTGTGTGCGTGTGTGTGTAGGGGCCAGTGAGAACCCCACTCAATTAGAATGATAAGTTCAGCCCCTTTTTCCTGAAAACTTTCCCCTCTGTTCACAGGATTGGGTTTTCAGCAGGTATATATTAAAATGGGACTTTGAGCCGCTAAGCCAGTCAGGATTCCTGGCACATGGAACCTAAAAAATAATAAATGCTTGTTGTTTTAAATCACTAAGTATTGAGGTAATTTGTTATCTTGCAATAGACCAGAAAAATGTAAGCCTGGGAGCTCCAGGTGACCATGTTTTACTGCGTGGTCTGGGAACCAGATAGAGTCAGTCCACAGTGAGAGAGAGAAGGTGAAGTCAATGTGAAAAGATTCCTGTGGCCTTCAGTGCCTTGGTTCTGGTTTAGTTCTAAGACCCAGTTTATTTCCGCCTTTTAAAATTTTGTTCTTCATTATAAAAATCACACTTTCTCTGCTATTTGTATTTATAACCAAACAGGAGGGCTCTAATAGACACATCGGATTTCTGCCTCCAATGCCCTTGTTTCCCGTCGCCCCTCATCCTGCAGGGTGAGTGCAGGCACTGTCCAACCTGAGGAGACTTCCGTGACCAGATCTTCCACTCCCTTCCAGATAGTCAGGGATGCTTCTCTGTATACTTCTTTAGCACTCTGAGCATGTTTGAGAAATTTGTCACAATTCCAATACCATGTGTGTACCTGTCTGGCTTCCCAATCTTATAATTAGAATGAGATAATTAATCATTCATCTCTGTGTCCCCAACACCTTCTGAATGAGTTTTGTAACCAAAGAAAGAGAGAGGTATTCACGACAAAATAGCTTTACTCCTATAAAGCAGATTTTCTGGAATGAGTTCTCAAGGTTAGTCAGAGATGTAGGGTGGGATTCAAGTAGAAACACAAAAAGCTAGTACATGCTATAACTTGATATATTTTGAAAATCTTATACTGAAGGAATGTGTGTGTGTGTAAATTCCAGTGGAGAAAAGGAATAAATTCTGGGAAGTTTTCATGAAAATATTATTTGAACTAGGCTTTGGCCCATAAAAAAATATTTTTGACAGGTAAAATCTTTTTTAAGGGACAAGTAAGGTCCTCTAGTAGACAGAACACTTTGAGCAAAGGCATTGGTACATAAAAGTGCCTGGAGGACTAGAGGAATAACAGGTGGTGAGCAGACTAAAAAGTTTGTAGTACATGTAATAGAAAATAAGGCCAGAAAATTAGACTGCAGCAAGGTAGCAGAGGCTCTGGAATGCCTTTCTCTTTGTTTACTCTGTGTTCTAGTGTTAAGTGGAGCAGTTCATTATGACTGGAGTGAAAAGTACAAGGTGAGCATATCCCTGAACAGGGCTGAATGGTAACTCCTCATCTCTGAACCCTACATCTCCATGATTATTCTTTTATCAAATTAGGTACATATCTTGGAAATTTTTCCCACTGGAGTCCTTCTTCAGCCTTGAGTACATGAGCCCTGCGCTATGAGGTGGCCAGAGCACCTCCCCTCATACACTGCCCAGTGGTTACAAACGTAGCAGATTTATTACATGCTCACCCATAAAGGTCCATCTTTGATCCACATCAACTTCTCCCTTGTTTCTCCAACTTCTTGCCTGCTTCAGTCTTTCCCATCAGCATCATGCGCCTGTGTTTTTGCACATGTGATATCACTGTTTGGACTGATTTCACCTGTTTTAATGTGAAACTCCATGCTTCAAAACCCAACTCTAAAAGGGAAGGGAGGGAGGGAGGGAGGGAGGGAAGGAGGAAGGATACAAAGTACCATCCCCCCACCTCCCAAAAAACTCCTACAAAAACCAACTTCTGAAATTTTAGTATAAAATCTGGTAGCACCTCTGGAAAAAGCATCTTTATATTCCCATTAAAAATCCTTGTAATGCACAGAAAAAGGCAAACACGAAACCTTAAAAAATGAGATGATATTATCTTTCTAGGATTTTTTTCAGCTGCATACTCAGTCACCTGGGTTATATCCTCATGAGGGAGATTCGTCCTTAAAAAATGATGGAGGGCTTCCCTGGTGGCGCAGTGGTTGAGAGTCCATCTGCCGCTGCAGGGGACACGGGTTCGTGCCCCGGTCCGGGAAGATCCCACATGCGGCGGAGCGGCTGGGACCGTGAGCCATGGCCGCTGGGCCTGCGTGTCCAGAGCCTGTGCTCCGCAACGGGAGAGGCCACGAGAGTGAGAGGCCTGTGTACCGGAAAAAAAAAAAAAAAAAAGATGGAAAAACATAATGTACCATCACTGTTGTATTTTGATAATAAAGCCTTAAGAACAATTTATGTAATGTATTTATGAAGTGGAGAGAGCCTCTCCTCTCTCTCTCTCTCTCTCTCTCTCTCTCTCTCTCTCTCTCTCTCTCTCTCTCTCTCTCTCTGTCTGTCACACACACACACACACACACACACACACACACACACACACACACACATTTTAGCTGTGTTTAAGCACTTGGCATAGATAGGTGGGGTAGAAGAACCAGACTGCAGAAGAGGAGTTGGGGGTTGGTGTTGGCTGATGTTATCTTTGGAAGTGTATATCCAACAGAGAAATAGTTGTAAGTAGGGAGGAAAAAATGACCCAGTTAAAACAGTGCACACTAGGGAAGGGAATTGTTGGGTTGGTTATCTTGGTTTTTGGTCACACTGTTGATTCAGAGTATGAGCTCATAAAAATCAGTAAGAAAATCAATAAAAAGCAAATGTTATGAATA
This sequence comes from Lipotes vexillifer, assembly GCF_000442215.2. NCBI lineage: Eukaryota > Metazoa > Chordata > Mammalia > Artiodactyla > Lipotidae > Lipotes > Lipotes vexillifer. The sequence goes on along the minus strand of NW_006773582.1, from coordinate 566,783 downwards.
AACAGTTCGGAAGGAAAGAAATTCAAGTGACTGAAAAACATTTGAAAAATATTTAACATTACACATAATTTTAAAACGCCAAATGAAACCATAGCATGCCAGTTTTAGTTTTGATGTTGATGAGGATTTCAAAAACTAGTAGCACTCAGACACTCTCATACAGTGCTAGTGATAATTTAAATCTTTTCTGGAGGGCAGTTTGACAATGCATATCAAGTGCCTAACAGTTAACCACATCCTTAGATCCAGTAACTAACTATATTACTAGGAATTCATAATGGGAATATAAATAGAGGTGTGTATAATTATTTATGTACAGTGATGTTTATCACAGCAGTATTTATGAGCAGAAGTTTGGAAATTAGACAAGTGTTCATCAGTAGGAAAATGATTACATAAAATATTAAAAACAAAGCTTTATGTTATTGCAAATCATAGTGTTTAAAGAGTATTGAATGATATAGAAAAATGTTCATAGTATAACATGAAAAATAGTAGGTTCACTGTAAATTTCTTTCAGAATTTAAAAAATGTAATTCCACTGCATTCTCTCCTCCACTGTTTCTGATGAGCAATCTGTTGTCATTCAAGTTGTTGGTCCCCCTATTTGTAGTGTGTTGTTTTTACTCTGGCTGCTTTCAGCAACTTTATTATGATGTATCTGGCTTGTAATTGCCTTGAATTTATCCTTTTGGGATGCAATATGCTTCTTGGATATCGTTGAATCTCTCACTATATTTTTTTGCCAATATATATATTTTAAATTTATTTTATTTACTTATTTTTGGCTGTGTTGGATCTGTTGCTGCGTGCGGGCTTTCTCTAGTTGCGGCGAGTGGGGGCTACTCTTTGTTGCAATGCGCGGGCTTCTTATCGCAGTGGCTTCTCTTGTTGCGGAGCATGGGCTCTAAGCAGGTAGGCTTCAGTAGTTGTGGCTCGCGGGCTCTAGAGCGCAGGCTCAGTAGTTGTGGCACACAGGCTTAGTTGTTCCGCGGCATGTGGGATCTTCCCAGACCAGGGCACGAACCTGTGTCCCCTGCATTGGCAGGCGGATTCTTAACCACTGCACCACCAGGGAAGCGCTTTTTGCTGATATTGTAAACTTTTCAACATTATTTCTTCAAAAATTTTGTCTGCGTCACACTCTACGTCCTCTCCTTCTGGGACTATGACAATATAATTTTTAAACCTTTTGGTATTGTCCCAGAGGTCCCAGAGACTCTCTTAATTTTTTTTCAATCTTTTTTCCTCTGTTGTTCAGATTGGATAATTTCTATCCAATTTCTAACCTTAAAGTTCAAAGACCTTTCCTCTGTCATCTCTATTCTGCTATTGAACCATCCACTGTATTTTTAAATTTTGGTTATTGTATTTTTTTAGTTTTAAAATTTCCATTTGGTCCTTTTTAATATCTTCTATTTCTCTCCTGCAGCTTTCTCTCTTTCCATTTATTTCAAGAGTGAGCACCCTCACTTGGAGCATGGTTAAAATGCTTCTTTAATATCTGATAATTCCAACATTTGTAGCATTTCAGGTTACCTTCGTTGAATGTAAGTCATAGAAATTTTCTCCCTTCATATGTTGAGTAATTTTAGATTGTGTCCTGGACACATTGAGTATTACATTGGAAGACTCTTGGTCTTATGTTCTATGGAAAATATGAATGTGGTTTTGTGTTTTTTTTGTTTTAAGCAGGCAATTGACTGAGTTGGGTTCAGGCCATAAGTTCAAGCTGGCCTTCTGAGGCCTGTGGTTCAAATGTCAATTCAGTTTTCAAAGCCATTGCATGGTTCTTGTATCTGCCCTGCTGTGTGCCACTAAGTGACCAGTATAGGACCTGGGCAGTGCTCTACTGTATGGATTAGTTCTCAAAGCCTGTGGTTTACTGTTTAAGTTTGGGAGCATGCATGTGAAGTTTAAAGGTCAGCCCAGGAGTTGATACACAACTTTATGGGGTTATTTTCCCCCAGATTCCCCTCTTACACATCTCCTGGGAACTTTCTAGCTCTGAGGATCCCCCTTCTTTGTCCTTTGGTTAGAAAGCTGAGGCTTTGAATTAGTTACCCTGCTGTGTACTTTTTGCTGTGTACTCCCAGGTCAAGTGAGTGGTAAGAGGACTGACGGGAAAAGGAAAGCAGTGAGATTTCCTTCCATGCTCTTGGCTCAGAGTTTTAGGCATCCGCTTTACTGGCACTGCCATCATTTCTGCTATTTGGCACAGTTATTACTGCCACTGCTGCCACCATGGGTTTGCCTTAGGGCTGGGGAAAGAGAGAGTGGAAAACAACAAAACAAACACCACCACCACCACCACCAGAGGAAAGTTACACATTCCCTCTGTCTTTCAGGTGCTCGTGGGACCAGAAAGAGGGTTTCAGTAAGAGCTATTTCTGTTTGCACCTGGCATGCTCTTCTGGATTTGGAGCTATAAAGGCACTGTCAGTTTGATAGTACTTCTGGTTTCCCAAACTGCCAGCTAGCCTTTACTTTTCAGAGTCCTCAGATAGATGCTGCATGCATACTGTCTAGTATTGTTAGTTACTTCCAATGGGAGAGAGGATGTTTGGAATTCATTTCTTTAAGGTTACATTTATTTATACATCAACTGCTGTTTATGTATACCCTGCTGCCAAATTCTGAATTTATGTGGGTGGGTATTTATTTGTTTATCCCTAGCATCCCAGCACCAAGTTTGATACATAATATATGTTTTGAAATGTTCAAATTGAACTTTCCAACTTTCCTACCCTTGTCTTTAATGGGTATGTTTTCAGTTAATTTTAGTACCATATCTTTAGGAAATCAGTTGGTCTGTTATACTGCTCTGGCTAAAGCAAACTGTGATCCAAATGCCCAAATACACCATGCAGCACCTCACTTTCTCCCTGGGAATAATTTAAACGGAGGATGCAGCTCCTCCGCTCAGTGTCCTCTAGACTCCTAAGAAGGCAAAATTGCTATCAATTTACCAGTATTACTGGTTTCCTCAAGGTAGCATCTTTCTCTTATGGGTAATAAAATATGGCCTTCTGTGCAAAGTGGTCCAAATGCTTATGTAGATGGAAGTTTTTAAAAGCATCTCTGTATCCCCAGACATCAGAATAAATAACTATAAGTGTGAGTCATGTGTTAACTCATCCATTACTAGAAGTTAGAAAGAAGCCAAACTAATAAAAGCAAAGTAATATGGTCATTAAAAGAAGCAGTGAAAAGTAGCACCTTAAGTGAGAGTTTTACAAGGAAGGGGCTAGTGTAAAGAGACCCACTCTTGGAGATTTTTTCCTTTTACTCTAGAGAACATTAAGGAGAACTTAGTGGAAGAAGGATGATAAAGTTAGTTTCTCTGTTTTCCTTTTCCCTAACAACCCCTCCTCCAATCAAAGAAAATAAATAAATAAAAGATACCCAATTAATGGCCAACCTGTAGGCTGTTTGCAGTGAGTTTGGAAATATGTTGTAAAATAAATATTAAGACTTTTGTAGCTGTTTACAAGTCTGGCAGCCAATTTTCAGGAAACTAATTACTTAAATGCTTAGGTAGCAGGAGTATGGAGTTTTTAGAGATTCCCCCACCCCTTTTTTGCTTCTGGCTATGATTTGTGCTGTGGAAATGAGAAGGCTTTTTATTTTTTTATTTTTTAAAATTTTGTTACCACTCAGCCTTCTCAGCAAGACACTGAATGAACCTAATGCAAGGACCTAAGGATGCCTCATTATCAAGAGTATTAAAGGGTCTTGCAGAATTGTTACAACAGCTAAGGGGGATCAGACTGGTGGGGGGGGGGGCAATCATTTCTCCCTGAAAACAAAACAAAACATAAAGTCATAGGATTTTTTTCTTGACATTTTTTGAGTCAGAAGCGTCCTTCAAGATAGATCTAGGTTAGTTTTCTACATAAGTTTTTAGACCCTTACAAGACCATGAAGGCTGTAATAAGGGTTTCCAGACTATTATCCTTTTTGATTATTATCTGCTTTATTGATTCTTTAGATTAGAAAACAATGTAAGATAATTATACCAATGAGCCTATGCAAAATATATGAAAAAAGTTTAAGATGTCCTTCAACCCATTCTCACCATAATCTCAAACAATTTCCTGTATTTTAAATAGCCCCAGAGAAGCTGTGCTTTTACCTGAAACGAGAAGGCAAAAGCCTCTGAAATATCAGATTTCTTTGCTTCTGACTGGAGTTACATCAAATTAACACAGTTACACCATCTAGGCAGATGCTGGTCTCAAGCTCTAATGGGCAGTTCTGTATGCCATTGATGAAAACAAATGGGAAAACCTGATTTTTACTTAATTAATAGTTTGGTAGCAAAGTATGAACCCATTGAGGATAATAAAAGGTATTTTTTGACAGTACAAAGATCCAGAATTTACCATCATTTGCTGCCTGGCCCAGTGTCTGTGGACATATCTAAGTCATTTACTTCCAGCCTGTTTATATAGGTCCTGACTCACACCAGGAGGTAACTCATCAGCCTCTTCTTCAGGTGGCCCAGTCTGGGGATACAGCTGACAGAAGTAATGGGTTATTGATTTTCATATTGCCAATGAGTAATGATTATATTGGCCTGCATTCTCATTCTTGTGGCAACTATGAAAAAGTAAATTTCTGGATTTAATGGGCCCCAGTACTTACTATCAAGGTGATATTTATGCTTCTGGAGACTGTCAGTTCTCAAATAATGAAATCAAGAATCATTGACCATTAAGCTAGTAGTAGTCTTGACAGTCTCTTAGTTGACTTCCTCCATTTCTGGACTCCCAGCTCAATGCCAGCTGAGTTGAGTAATGGGATATGACGGATTTTGGAATCCTTCATCTTCTTACTAGCTGCCTCTGGTTCCCCCTATGTAAAAAGAAGAATACTAATATTTTTCTTATAGGGTGGGATCATTATTAAATGAAAAAAGGTATATGAGTTCAGTAACACCTTTTTTTTCCCCCCTGGGCGCAAGAATCCCTTAGTATGCCTGCAGCCTTCCTGTATATTTTAGACCTGGTGTTATTTGAAATCAGCAAAGGAGAAAATGCTGTATTTGCCTCTCTCCAGAGGGAAACATTTTTACCCTGGTGAAAGCAGAATTAGATGGAATTCTTCCATGCAATATTCACAGTTATATTACACCATAAAAAGTTTTGCTGAACAAAACTTTTGGGAAGTGCTGAGATAAGCCAAGTGATGTGGCTCCCTTTATTTCAGGGAATCTCAGTGTCTTTTTGAGGATGGCTTTGTATCGTCACTAGAGTGCTGTATGAAGTAGTTCCCAAATATATTTGACTTCAGAAATGTTCTTTCGTTTGGAATATCTTATTGGACTAGAAACACGAAGAAAAGACTTTGGAAAGCATGGTCACATAAAATCCATATAGCTTGACCTTCGCTTGTTCAGCTTGCGCAAACCTTCCCCAAACGAGGTGGGCCTTGATTTGATCTGCACTGATGAGTATTCCATACACCACCACATAGGTTCTACATGCTGTATGAATTTATATAGCAATTTTTCCACAAGCGACCATCTGGCCTCTGCTCGAATACCTCCAGTAATGAGGTTCACTGCCTTCCAAGGTTACTTCTTCCATGTTTCACATCTCTGATGGTTAGAAAGTCCTTTCTTATCTTTAGTGCCCATCTGTCTACTTGTGACTTTTGTCTGTAGGTCATAGTTCTGCTTTCTGAGGCCATTTAAGACATATCTAAGATACTCCGTGTACTGTAAATTCTAAAACTTTATATACTCTTTTTATCTTTTCTTTCCTGTTGCCTCAACATCCCCGCAAATAGGCTATCAGTACCCTGCCCAGGTGAGCAGGTACACCAATATGATAGGTGGGCCCCTGCCACAAGTTCCTCTTCCTACCATCTCCTGACCTAGTGACCTTCAGAGGCATCGGTGATGTCCCATTGCACCTTTTCTTGTGTATTCCATCCTGATCCCCAGTAAAGGTGCTTGCACACAGGTCCTCCCTCTTCCTTGGCTTCCCACCTGCTTGGTTGAGCTGGTTCCCTTGGCACTCCTTCCATGTGGCCCCTCATGGTGGGTGGTGACTCTGTCTCTCTAGGACCTGTGAGTGTAATAAGCTTTCCTGTGTCTCTCCTGTGTCCTCTCTTACGGCCACACCTGACTGACCATCACCTAAAAGAACATGGAACACTCAGCCAGGTTAAGTTTATAATTTGTTGTTACAGAATAGAGCCAAGCCTAATGTCGCATACAAATATAGCTCTCCTTTCTCTCTACTTCAGCCCCACTTACTCTGGGTCCTAAGCTGTTAATGCTTAGGATGCCTGAGCCAGTTCGCCAAGGAGCAGACTCAATTGCCTGCTTTCTTGACTTAAAGAACTGCTTGTGTGAAACATTGTTCCTAGTGCTGAAAATAAAGCAAGCCATCAGACATGGTCTCAGAAATGCTAACAGTCTGTGGGGTAGAGAGGCCTGCAAAGAGATAATGATAATGCAATGAGATATAACACAATGATAGTTGAGGTGCTATGGGAACACAGAGGAGGGAGCCACTATGTCTGCTTGGGAATATCAGAGAAGACGTCATAAAGCAGGTGATATTTGATCTGATTTTTGAAAGATAAATAAGAGTTTTCCAGGTTGGGGAGGTGGGGAATGGACATTTCAGAAAAAGATAACATCATGTAAAAATGTATGAGCTGTATTTGGGGAACTAAGAAGTTTGGTATGTCTGGAATGTAGGATGCATTGAAGCATGATGATAAAAGAGGTAGGATGAGGGATAAGACACATTTTTTGATCTCATGGCCTTCTAAAAGAAATGAGAAAAAAAAAGTTATTGGAAGGAGAGATCAGGTACACAAGAGGGATTAATCTTAGAAATAAGGGGTAATGTTTTGAGGAGAGTAGAAAGAAATTGGATAAAAAGCTATGAAGAGTGGAAAAAGCCCATCTGAAAAGCCTGCTTACTGTATGATTCTAACCATATGATCTAGAAAAGGCAAAACTGTGGAGACAGACGGTCAGTGCTTGACAGGGTGTGGGGGAGGAGAGGGGTGAATTGGCAGAATACAGAGGATTTTTAGGGTGTGAAAATATTCTACGTGATACTATATAAAATGAAAGGCACATGTCACTGTACATTTATTCAAACCCATAAAATGTACAGCACCAAGAGTGAACCCTTAGGTAAACTATGGGCTTTGAATGATTACAGTGTGTCAGTGGTAACAAGCATAGCACTCTGAAGGGGGATGTTGATAATGGAGGAGGCTATGCACATGTGGAGGCATGGGGTGAATGGGAAATCTCTGTACCTTCCTCTCAATTCTGCTGAGAGCCTAAAAGTGCTCTTAAAAAATAAAGTCTTAATAAACATTTTTAACAAGCTATATATGGAGACTTAAAGAGTATAAGAGGTGACTAAGAGGTGTGCTCAATAAAAGTGAGGAAATAGCATTAACTTGTATGAGAGCCAAAGATTCTGTGACTTCCTCTGTGGTATCAGTTCAGATTTAGGAGTGGAGATAGCAGGTAGGAAGCACTTTGAGGTAAGACAGAAACCGTGAGAGACCAAAATCAAAGTAAGACAATGAAGGCAAAAATATTTAATCTGCAAAGCATTACATGCTCCTAAAGAGCATCAACAACTGCTACTGCTCCTACTATTACAACTACGCTAGTACTAATAAAGGAAAACATCAGAAGAAGATTCTAGGGTGATGGCAATAATATTACCAAATGGTTGACCAAGGGATCCAGTCTAAAGGAAAGTGAGGCCAGAACTGGATCAGGAGGAGTGGACAACTGTAAATCACAGTGAGAAAGAAGGCATCATAATGTAGAACAAGACTCAGCATTATTCAGAGTAAGTAAGGCTAGTTGCTGTAACACCCCAAATCCCAGTGTCTTAACCCAATAAAGGTTTATTTCTTGCTCAGGGGAAATCTGGCGCCAATGTTCATTGTGATGGACTTCCTTCAGGTGGTAGCTCAGAGACCCAGGATCCTTCTGTCCAGCAGCTTCTTGGAATCCTCAACTTGTAGCTGAGCAATTGGCAAGAGAAAAAAAATGCAAATCATGAATCAAATGTTAGGGGTCAGTGGGAAGTGGTTTACATCTCTTTTGTTCACACTGCATTGGCCACAGGTAGCTTTAAGCCACATCCAGACATATTGCAGTTGGGAAATATGACCCTTCTGTGTGCTCAGAAGGGAAATAAAATTTTCTCCTGCAAACATCCCATTGCCTCTTCAACACACAGTCACTGCCTTCACAATCTAACATAAATGAAGACAGACAACCAACATTATTTCAATGAGACAGTCACATAATATAAACTAGGTTCTGTGTAGTCACACAGGAAAAAGTGATTAATTCTGGCTGAGTGAGTCCAACGAAGCATTACTGAAAGATTGACTTTTAACCTGAGCCCTGAAGAATGTGTGGGAGGCCACCTAGCAGAGAAGACAGGGAAGAAAATTCCTGATGGAGAGAGGCACAGTGGCCAAAACTCAGAACTTTGGAAGGATGTGACATGTTTAGATACATGGGGATTGTGGAGAGGAGGCCTGGAGGATGAAGCTTTAAGAGAGAAAAATTCAGCTTAAGGAATGTGGGGCTAATTTAAGGGTAAAGTGTGACCGCATTAAAGATTTTTAAAACAGATGATTGACATAATCAGACAAAATTTTAGAAGAATAGTTTAAGAAGAAATGTAGACATTTGTGTGGAGGGGAGCAACGTATAAAAAGTAAGTCAGAAAGAGAAAAACAAAGATCATATATTAACGCATATATGTGGCATCTAGAAAAATGGTAAAGATGAACCTATTTGCAGGGCAAGAATAGAAATGCAGACGTAGAGAACAGACATAGGGACGGGGTAGGGGGAAGGGGAGGGTGGGATGAACTGGGAGATTAGGTTTGACATAAATACACTACCATGTGTAAAATATATAGCTAGTGGAAACCTGTGGTATAGCACAGGGAGCTCAGCTCGGTGCTCTGTGATGACCTAGGTGGGTGGGATGTGGGTGGGAGGGAGGTCCAAGAGGGAGGGGATATATGTATACATATAGCTGATTCACTTCACTGTACAGCAGAAACTAACACAACATTGTAAAACAATTATACTCCAATAAAAAAGGTTTTGCAGTGATCTTGGAGAGAAATGATGAAAGCTCTGTAGCAGGAGCAGCAGGCAGGAAGTGATCAATCAATCAGTCAGCTGGTTGAATGAACAGAGTTGTCTTTCTACCTCTATCTCCCAGTCACTGACGTGAGGCTGTTGACCTGAGCTGAGAGAACTCCGTCTTCTCCATCTTCTAAAACCCGTAGCCCCGTTCTCATACTTACTCTAACCTGCTCTCTCCTAAGTAACAATGGACTTCATTTCATTTTTTAAAACTTGCCCAGTTCTTGATTAGTTAAAGGTTACATTTTCTGGTCAGAAAGACTATAAAGATTGACAATAATGGTAGAATTTCAAGCACTGGAAAAGCTGACAAGCTGTTCATTTTGAACAGAGCATTCTTTTATATTTTCATGAATAAGGCCACCTATATGAGATGTCTCCTTGATTTCCACGTATACTGTTATCACATACTAGGTGGACCAATGAATTCAATTAAGCAGATGGATTTGCTTAGAAAAATCAAAGCTGTTATAATTGCCTCTTTTGAACACCACCATTTCTGTGTCCAACGCTGCCTCATAAGCAGTAATGGCTTATTTTATGGACTGTACCATTCCTGGTTATCAGTTATATTCTTTGAACAGTGTCAGTTTGGACCACAATGTCATATCCTTCCCTCCCCAAAGTGTCTCTCATAGGAATTTGAGCAGTTTACATTGTCAATAATGAAGCTGGAAAATTACTGGCATTGGAAAAAAGAGATCAAATAGCAAGATCAGTGTGACTTAACTGAGTAACAGTATGGTGTTTTTCATCAGTTGTCAATTAAACTGCTAGACTTAACTGGTGTTGTGTTTGAAAATGTGATAAGTAATGACACAAATACATATAATCATAAATTTGAAGCTGGGAGTTTTCTTTTGTGGCTTTATTTTTCCGTTCCAGTTCTCAGCCCCTTACTCTCTTCTGTCCCCTGAAGACAAATATCGCTCTGCGTTGTCTAAGAAGCATGTCAAACAAAATTACTGGTTAGACTTCTTTGTAGAATGGGTTTTCAGACTCCCAGTTAATAGGCTCCATATTACCTTGGGGTCCTTGTGTGGGTGACTTGTATAGACTGAGTTACTGAGCCATTTGCTCTGCATCAAATGTCCACGAGGAATTATCACAGCCCTCAAGAACCTTGAGATTTTTAGTCATATTTCTTTTATTCTATCTATTGCACCAAGTGTAGGGAGAAAATCAAATTCTGCAGTCTATTCAACAAATATTTCTTGAATATTTGTTATGAACATTCAAGATAAGGTGGGATAGGAAGTGAAGATAAGCAAAACCCTGTCTCTACACAAGGAGTTCATAGTCCAGTAAGGAGATATACACACAAACTCCTCATAGAGAATGTAGGGTGTGTGGAAGGATGGAGCAGAGGGGACAGAGTTAGGAGACATTTGAAAAGATAGATTCAACTGGATTATCTACAATTTCAGGCTAAAAGGTTTTAAACATTTATGGTGGGTAGTCACTGTGCTAAGTCTTTTGCATGCAAAATCTCATCTGATCCTCACAATTCTATGACATGGGTGTTATTATCCTCACATACAAATGAGAAAATTGAAGCTCAGAAAGGAATAGGCATCTTTGCCAAGCTAAAAAAGGGAAGAATTGACCTGTCTCTGATTTTGATATTTGAATGAAAGGGCTCATGCCCCACACTACTTGCAGTGGGATTCCTACATTCTAATTTATTATGTGATTATGGCAGGAGGAGGGATGGTGATTTATGTTATCCTTAGTGATCTCTGGTTGTGAACCTTTTCTAGACAAATTATTATAGTTTATGGTTTGTCTTATCCTACACAGGAGGTCCTGGCCTAGTTTTAGATTGCCCCAGGCACAAAAAACCTCCTTTTCTTATTTCTTATTTTCCCATGCCCTTCACTCTCAACATTCACCAAGTATGACTCACATGAGGCATGTGTGTTCAAGCAGAGTATCAAAGATGAGGAAGGTACATAGAGAAGTAGAGAACACTGGATATCTGCAGAGGAATTCCTTCAAGTCTTTGACTGAGTACTGATATGCACATGTATGGGATAAAATTCCTAATGGTGGAGAAAGAACTTCCGTAAGACAAAAAGACTCACATAGAGCTGGGAATATTTTTACAATCCCACCAACCATTGGAGATATCTTGATATATACTGGGTATTGATAGGACATTGAAAAAGGTCATGCCTTAGTAGTGGTGCTAAATTAGCCCCAGGGTAAAGGCTTCTCTGGAGTCACTATAATTATAAAGTTTAAAAGTAAGTCTCAAAATAATCAAATCGATCTGAAAGTAACTTAGCTATATAGTGTAACAAAGACCAACACTCTCAAAAAGAATGCAACTAAATAGAACAGCCAACCAATACATAAGACCTGGCATCCAATCAAAATTTTCCAGGCATTCAAAAAAACTTGAAAATTAGGCCCATAATAAGGAGAAAAATAAATCAATAGAAACAGACTCAGAAATGACAGTGATGATGGAGACAGCAGATAAGGAATTTGAAATGGCTGTTATAAATATTTATGAAGATGTAAAGTAAAACACAACATGTTAAGGAGAAATGGAAGATATTTTAAAATATCTAAATGGAGCTTGTAGAGGTGAAAGATGTATCAAAAATGAAAAATATAATAGATGGGAATCACAACAGATTAGACACTGCAGAAGAAAAAAATCAGTGAATTTGAAAACGTAGCATTAAATGCTATACAAAATGAGGAACACATCGGAAAAAAGACTGTAACAAGTGAACAGAGCCTTAGTGAGTGTGAGACAATATCAAGTTGTCTAACATACATAAATTGGAGTCCAAGAAAGAGAAGAGAAAGATGGAAGACAGATAAAAAGATTTGAAGAAAGAACATCAAGTTTTTTTTCAAACTTGATAAAAAATGTAAACCCACAGATCTAAGAGTTTTGATAAGCTTCAAGCAGAATAAATATTGAACACACATACACGTGTACATGCACCATACATACAGATACATACACACAATGGTAAATCATAATCCAATTGATGAACATCAGAGAAAAAAGAAAAAAAATCTTAGCAGTCAGAGAATAAGGACACATTATATAGAGAGGAATAAGGATAAGAATGTCAGAAGACTTCTCTTAGGAAATGATGCAAGCCAGAAGGCAATGGAATGAAGGGAAAAGGCAACCTAGATTTCTATACCCAGAAATGAAAGCAAAATAAAAATTTTTCAGATAAATGAAAGCCAAGAAGATATCTCATCAGCAGACCCACACTACAATAAATGTTAAAGGAAGTTTTTAAGGTAAAAGGCAAATGACACCTTCAACCTGGATCATTACTTCATTTGTATGATTTGGTTGTTTCCTCTGCTGGATCCACTGATCTAAATCTTGCATTGATGGTTCCATATTACTTCTGCCATGAGATATAGGATATATTGCAGACCTAGCCACTTAACCTGAGGTCAGTTTGGTTAATAAACCTGAATCTGAGTGTTCCTGCCTTATTAGTCCTGCAGATAAATATAAACCTCTAAGAGAGGCCATCCTCATTGTCAGCTTGTTTAGCCCTATCTAATAAGACAGGTAATCCCTCTGGTCCATATATGGTCCCGTTTTATATCTATACTCTGTAGAAATAGATTTTAAGCTATTGCTGCCAGCTTCCAGGTTTAAAGCCTGGGTCTTACACTCTTTTGTCCACCTCACCCCTGCACCAGCTTCTCTTCCTGGGTTCCCTGTTAAGTGAATGGCACCAATTTTCATCTAGCCACTAGAGTCAGCTTGATCCCTCCAGGTCCACTCAGTCACTAAATATTTTCAAACTTCTTTCAAGTCTGTCAACTTCTATACTTCCTTATTGCCAGCTAACCTAGTCTAAGCCCCTACCATTCCTTACCTGGACCTCAGCAGTGTCTCATGGTCCTCCTGTGTTCACTCAATCCATCGTCCACACTGAAGCCCGAGTGACCATTTAAAGCTCAAATCTGATAACACCACTCCCCTGGTTAATGCCTCTCATTCTCTTTATATTAAAGTCTAAGCCTCTTAAACTTCCTATGATCTTTAATAATCCAGCCTTTTTCTATTGCTGTAGCATCACCTGTTATCACTTGCTACCTCCAACTTTTACACATTAGACAGCTAACAATCCTTGAATGTTCCATGTTCTCTTTTGCTTCAGGACTTCATGGAAATTGTTCTGTCTTCTGCAAATGCTATCCCCCTTCATCTGATTCATGTGTCATCACCTCCCTAGTGAAGCTCTTTCTGACATCTCAAGCCTGGATTAGGTACTCCTCCCCTGTTCCTAACATTTTAGTAGTACTGATCACACTATACTGTAATGCCTGTCTACTTCTGCCTCCTCAGATGAGACTATGAGCAACTTGAGGGCAGGAACTGCCTAGCACATTGCCTGATACATTGTTGGGTGCTCAATGAGATTTACTGAATAAATGGTAGCTCTTAATATTAATTATTGATTTAATGTCATTATTAATTCTTCTAACACCTCTTCATTTTCTACAGTGGCTGACACGTGTTAGTCACTCAGCACATTTTACTACATTAAGCAGCCATTTATCATTTACTGTATTATGTTTTTGATGTATTGTAATGCCCTTTTGTAAATATGATTTAATTTAATTCTATCAACCTTCCTACCTTGAAGTATGTTTTATTATCCTCAATTAAAATATCTTTAAAAAACTAAGGTTCAGAAACTTTAAATAGCTTTCTCAGGGTCAAATTAATATCAGGAATGGTGTTCAAGCTCAGCTTCTCTTTCCAACTGAAGAAAATATATAAGTCTAAGAAGAGGGGAAGAATAATATGCAGCTTCCATACTCTCTGTCCAGTCTTCCCTTTATCAGATTGATTTAAAGAAAAATAACTTAATATCTTTGTTACACATTTTCCCAGTGAAAAGTAAGAGAAAAGGAAAGGATCCTAACACTATGGATACAACATTTATTTCCAGTGTGTACCTGTGAAGTCTATCAAAATGGAATGTAACTCAAAGAAGAAGCAAATTACAATTCTTGTATGATCAAATCTTTATCTGTAGGTATTTGATGGACCTATAAGTAGACAAGGCAAATTGATATAATACCACGGAATCTTTAATCAGTGCATCAGACGGAAAAAGGGTGAAATGGATGATGATGGTGACTTAGTCTCCGACTGGGATGTAGAATAATTATGTTTTCACAGTCAAGTTAGATTAGTATGTGTAGATGGATTAAGTGGCTGTCTGATGTTGTTGAAAAAGGGAAGTGAAGGCATCTCTGAATAAATATTTTTCACCTAAAACATTGCCTGAAATTCCACTATGAGGGAACCCAGTCAAACATTCCTTTGGGCAGAGAGTTTATATGAGAAATCCTGATATAACATCCTCAGGAGGCTGTGTGATGGAGGGAAAAGCATTCTGGCTTTTGAGGTCTGCTTTCTTGCTCTGCTGATTACTCATCCTGTGAACTGGGCAACAGGGCTGTTTTCTCCTCTGTAAAATGAGGAGTAGGAGCACTTGACCTCTATGTCCCATCAGCATTACCATTGCTGTGGGTCTGTGGGTGATCAGTGATCCTATCACTACAGTAGGCTGACCTGTCTCTAATTCCTCCCCTCCTTGATTCCCATATTCTGTCCAACTATCGTCAGTGCTGTGTGGACCACTGGATGGCCAGGAGTTGGCAGTAGATTTGTGGAAATAAATTGGGAAATCCCAATTATTCCTATTTATTTCTCTCGACCCTTTTTTTTTTTGGACATTTGACATGGATTTCTAGAGTATGTTTCCAGCTAGAAAGCATTCCTGGTTTTTGCTGAGCCATAGTTTCATCTTCTTTAAAATGAAAATGCATAATATGTACTTACAGTCTCCATTGAAGGCTTCTTTCACCTTGCCTTAAATAATAGGTGAGGTTTTAATGGGCATTGCATTTGTGACAGTGTTTAACAAGACTCCTGACACAATGTAGGCAGTGCAGGAAGTTAGTTTCCCCTCCCTACTTTTGCTTTTGCTGCAGATCAAGTAAAACCAACATATGTATCCTTATACAAAACTTGGCCTATACAAACATGCAGCGTCTGACTTTTAATGGTTCCTCATGCCTGGAGAAATAAACCAATTATATTCTCCTGAGTCAACCACCTCTCAATAAACATGATTCTTTTTGCAGAGTTTGATTTCTCCTATATGTGTGAGAGTGAGGCAGCATCTAATTAGAGCTAGGTTGCCTTAATGAGAAGTTGCTTGTCATTAAAACTCTCATCCTTGAATTGCCTGCCCTGATCTGGAGACATCCACTTGGCCAAGGCTCCTGGTGCTTGCTGCCACCAAGAAATCTTGAATGGCTAGGGTTAGAGGGTCTGACAATGATGTCAGTTGCTGTATCTGATTTCATGTGACAGCTAATTATAACATTCATTCAGAAAAAAATAAAGAAGTTGTTGTCATTGTAATGACCAACTCTCTGAGCAGGATGCATACCCCCAATTGGAGTATGTGCCAAATATCAGTTTGTTGTGTACAATGTAGGAATAATTGAGACTGTACTTCAGGGAGAAAAAAATTTGATATGGACAGAGTTTCCCGTGCTTGTGCCATATTGCTTCCCCTCTGTGCAACCATGATTTTCCTCTGATTTCTATTTCCTTTTCCAAGAAGGTCACTTTTCAGGGATTTGTACACTAGTGCATTCTGTGAAACTGATGTTGCAGGGGGCACACACATTACAACAGCAATGATGGTGGCGCTGTGGTGATGGTAGTAGAAAGCTGCATCAGCCAAGGCTCAAAAAGCCTACAATAAGCAGAAACCTCACAATACCACAACTATCAGCTGGACAGACTTATGTTTGAATCTTGATTCCTCAAATTTATAGCTTTATGGCCTTGGGCAAGTTATTTCATCTCTCCAAGCATTATTTTCCTCATCTTTAAAATGAGAATAAATAAAACTACCTACTTTACGTAGTTGGTATGAGAATTAAATGAGGTAGTTTGTAAAGTGCTTGGCTCGGCAATGGCATGGGGTAACCACTCAGTGAGTCGTAGCTATTGTCATCTTATCTTGACAGGGGTGAAAGTGGTAATAATGTGGTGTCCTCGATAATTTCACAAGGTCCACAAACTAAGAAAGCAAATTGGAAAGAAAATTCGGCATTAAAATCCAATCCCTTAAGCCTGAGGAAATATTGTGGTCTGAATCTTTCTGCTCTCGCCCCCAATCTTACCAATTCAAAGCATCGTCCTCAGGGAACATTTGGTAAAAATGGTGGGTTGAAAAAAATGTACGTTGCTTTGCTCCATTCTCAAACTCCATTTAAACAACAGCAAAGAGAGGCATCTTAAAAGGCAAAAATCCACAGGAGTGGAGAAAATGAAAAAAGACAAAGTTGCAAGCAACAAAATTTTAGGAAGTAAAATGCAAATGAATGGGTGCTAATTAACTTAGCAGCACAGAAAAAGCTGAATCTTAAACTAGCACTGGTAAAAGTTGAAAAAGAACTGATTTACATGAAGAACCCCTCAAAAACTTATGCATTCACACCAAGTTCCTCAGGACTTGGGAGTGAATGGACTTGCTTAAAAGTCTGTTTATGACACAGTTCTCTAGATCCCTTCCCTCACACCTTGCAGCCAGGTGTATATGCTCCCCTACTCTGGTAGAAGACTGGAGATGTATTCTCTGGATAGGATAAAATAGATACTCCCTGGACTACAGGATACTAGGCACAGTTGATAGTATGGCACCATTCTGAAAACAAGGACAAGAAAACATGTGTCCTGAATATTGAGGTCTCCAGCCAGCTCTGCCAACACAGCTACAAGAATGCCAGCCAACCAGACTGTGTCCTCCAATATAAGACTGGAGGATTCTTCCCCAGAACTGTGATCAGCCTAAGAGGAAAGATTTACAGACATTGATATAAAATGGCCCAAGCTCATCATTAGAGTCCACAGTCAACAAGTCTCCCCACCCCCTTTAAGTCCAGAGCTACTAGTAAACTTTCTTATGTCCTGTACTAGTAGGAAATGAGAAGGGAGGGGAGGGGATGAAAAAGTGCAATAATTTACAAAGGATCACGAGTTAGAATCATTTCAGATTTCTCTCAACAGCTGCACAAGAAGCTAGAAGATCATGGAGGAGAGCCTTCAAAATTCTGAATGAAATGATTCCTAACTTAGATATCATACCCAACTATCAATCAGGTTTGAGAATAAAATAAAGACATCTTAAGAGATGCAAGTTCTCAAAATTTTACCTGCAATATACTCTTTTTCAGAGAGCTGTTCTCTGCCAAAGAATGTACTTCCTTTAAACAAGGGGGAAAACAACAAAAGAAAGAATGCCTCAAAAAAATATAATTCTTCCCGAGTCGCCCATGCTGCTGTCGCGGGGTCCCCGAACCTCGGGCGTCCGGGCTCCCTCCATTCCACCATGGTCCCCCGCCACTGGGCAGGCCCCCGAGGTCGCCGCTGCTGCTGCTGCTGAGCGTCGGGCTGCTGGGCGCCCAGGCCCGTGCGGAACCCGCCGCCGGGAGCGCCGTCCCCGCGCAGAGCCGCCAGTGGATGGACTGCCATGCTTTCGAGTTCATGCAGCGCGCAGGGCAGGACCTGCGGAAGATGGCCTACAGTCTAGACGCGCGGACGGAGACCCTCCTGCTGCAGGCCCAGCGTCGGCCCCTGTGTGACCGCTGAGGACCCTCGGCCAGCACTGTTCCCTCACCAATAAACACATGGCCCGGCAAAAAAAAGAAAGAAAAAAAAGTATATATATATGATTGAAGGAATAACGGATGTTTCTGACCATTGTGAGACAAGAGCTGAATAGTTGGCAGAGATTTGGATGAATTAGTGTTATTTACACAGAAAAGTAAGCAAATTAAACAACAGCAACGGGACAGTCATTAGCTCTGAAGAAAAAAATAGTTATTTAGAAAGGAAAAGTGATCAGTGAATACCACAGGATTCAGCTGGGAAGAGTGTTTACATAGTTGTAAAAGAAACAGAATATTGACCTAGCCCAAATTAAGAAGTAACTGTCATGAGAATATTTGGGTGGCTGGAAGGATGTGTATATGTGATAACGGAGAAGGGAGAAAAACAAAAAATCAAGAAATAGCAATATCTGGAACAAATACGAAACTAAACCAAGCTAAAACCTAGCTGAAATAGTTGAAAGAAATTGTCTCGGGGAGGGGACTGTCAAGTGGAGGGGAGTTACTCCTTTCTCAAACAAATCTGTGGAGTCATCGACTTTAAATGTAAATATATAACCGATTAAAACAAGCATACAAACTAATAAGCAGAAGTAAACCTTCTCAAATGGGCCATGAGCGCTCTGCTGTGGACTTCTTTGATTCTAATGGGTTGCTGAGCAAGCCTCAAATAGTATATTTTCCTCACCCATCACAGGAAGGGTATGAGAGAGGATGCATTTGGGAATGTAGTTACACATACCTACCCTTAATATAGTGACTAATATTTAAAAACAACCACAGTTTTTATAAATGGAAACCCCACACAATTTTTCCTAAGTATTTTTCCTTTGCTGCTTACCCTAGAATTCCTAGGTAGCTGCATCTCCAGTGAGTGGCTGGGAACTAAAAGACTGCCAGCAGAGACAGGGAGTAGTCAGGAGAAGCATCCAGACACCAAGAGGATGGTGGTTAGCAAGGTGGTAACAGCCAGTGGTCAGCAGAACGTAAATAACAGCAATAATAACTATTCACATGAGTGTGGAGCTTCTAATTTATGAAAGACATCCTTTAAAAAAAAAACGCATGCCCTAACTGAGGAGAACACCATGTGTCTATTTAATAAGACACTGAAGTGTAGGTATTCTGGGTCCACAGCCCCATCTGGGCTCCCAGTCGAAAGCCAGGATGAACTGCAAGGCATGTAAGCCAGCCACATGGGATGTCCAGCCCATATGAGCTAGGTAATGCCAAGCCCAGCTTCTATCTGACTGTCACCCCATGAGAATCCCCCAAGGGAGAATCACCCAGCTGGGCCTAGTTAGTCCAAAAAACAATGAAAGATAATAAATTTTTGCGTTAAGCCACTAAGATTTGGGGGGTGGTTTGTTACGCATCAACAAACGTTACAGTGATAATCTACTCCAGCCCTCTCATTTTCCCGATATGAAATCTAGAATGGGGGTGGCCAAGGTTTCAGAGCAGAGTGGTGGTTGAGTCAGGAACAGACTCAGGCCTCCAGACCCTCAGGCTGTGGATTCATCGCCAAAGCCGTTTAATCTATATGAAATCCTGCCGATGTTTTCTTCTCCTTCTCTTCCTGCTCCTCCTCTTCCCCCTCTCCTTCTTGTAACTTTCAATTTTGATATTTCAGACTTACAGAAAATTTCAAGTATAGTTCAAGAGACTCTCATACACTTCACCCAGATGCACCAGTTGTTCGCATTTTATTTACTTCATTTGCCAGTGTTCTTTCAAAGAGAACATTTTCCCACAGGGAGGCTGCCCACAAAACTGACTCCTGCCAAGTGGTTAGTCACTGCTTAGATCATGGGAGTAGAAATGGGCACCTGGGAATGAGAGGGGTGTAGGAGGAAATGCTGTGGAGAAAAGGGAGAGCAGGATCACTCAAGACCAGATTTTCTCCACTGAGACATTCCCTGGGAGCAGTTCCCTAAAGAGGTCTGACGTACTGAATACATGTTAAACTTGAAGTCTGAAGGCACAAGTTTGAACCTTGCCACTAACTGTATGACCCAGAGTAAGTCTCCTTCTTGTCTCTGAGCTTTGGTTTTACCTTTCTTTATAAATTCAGATTACATAAACCCATGCATGTGAACCAGCTTAGTGAACGGTGCTAAGTAAACTAATTTTAGTCACCTGTATCTGGTAGAGTCACTTGGTGAGCTTTTTAAAAACTTTGATGTTATGGCCCCATCTCCAGAAATTCTTATTTAGATGGTCTGGGGTCCAAGCACTATAAGATTTAAAAACTCCTGGATAACTTTTAACGTGCTACTAAGGTTGAGAACTGCTGTGATAGGCAACAATGCCATCAGAGTATACTTACACTCTGGGAACCCTTCTGGACTAGATGTCCGATGTCATGGCCCCTTTCCCACTTTTGGTGCCACTCTCCTCACCAAAGTAAAACAGTTGGGAGTATCCTCTGCTCTAAGCCTGGTGTGCTTCATAGTTATTTGATCATCTCATTCCTGCATTGTTCATTTTTGTGTCCCTGATAATTCACACTGGTAAGATTGCTTCCTAGAAGTGCCTAGCAGATTCTCAATCTCTCTGTTACTAGTCAGAGTTGAGCCCCTGTGCACAGGTTTTCTGTTTCCACCGCAGAGTTCAACAGCTGTCATTCTTCCCCGATAGCTCTTTATACACCTAATTGCTGCCATACAGATCTATGTAATTTGGGATTGGCAGGAATTGTGACTCAAATGCAAATACCTTTGAAAAGAAGTGTGGAAGGGATTTTATATTCCTTGGTGGTCTTAAGCAGGGCAAAAGAATACTTTCCCAGATGAGTGTAACTTTTCTTTTATTGCAAATATATTTTTCTATTTCCCTTTTTTTTTTTTTTTTTTACTATTGACACAAATATCCCAGAGATGAACTAGTTGCTACATTTTACAGTTTAAATCCTTCCTTTCCTCTTTTCCTCCCTTCTGCTTTCCGTCCTTCCTTCCTTGCTCTTTCTTTTCCTTCCTTTTTCCTTCCCTTCCTCCTCCCTTCCCCACTCCCTTCCTCCCTCTGTTAAAAAATATTCATGAGACTTGTTAAAGATGACAAGGCAGACCTTATTCAAAGGGGACTATCATGATAGTTGTAGGGACCACTGCAATGGAGTTTTACAGTAGAGGAGATTGGGCTCAACTCGATAAAACAAAGAAAAGTGGGAACTTATAGCTAAGGAGCAGGGTGGAGATCAGTGCTAGAAAATTACTAAGAGAAAACATCAGAGATAAGGGGGGATTCTGATGGCAGACAAGAATGATCAGATTTCACCTGGGGGATGGTGGAGGATGTGGATATGGAGGGAGATCAGGTATGGAGGATGGGGGATTCTAGCTAAACCAGCTTTGCAGGATTCTTGCTAAAATTAGGCAATGTAAAGACAAACCCGGAGACCTAAAAGTCAGGGCCTACTTGGGAAGAGAATTCAGAAGAGTCTGATCAGGGTTTGGTCAAGGAGGGAATCTTTGTCGCCTCTCTCCTCCTCTTTCCTCCTTCCTCCCTTCCTACAAAGCGTTTACTGAGCACCTACCATGTATCTGGTGCTCTGTTGGGCACGGAGACTGGAAAGATCAATAAGAAAGTGTTCTGCCCTCTGTGGAGCTCCTGGTCTAGGATTAGAGAGCAACAAACACAATACAATTGCAAAGATGTTAAAATGGAATTATACAAACTTATGCAGGATATGTTTGGGGTATGTACAGAGAGGATATTTTAGCTGAATTTGGAAGTATAGGCTAAAGATTTCTTCAGGCAGAGACTGGATGAAAGACATTCTGGACAAAGGGACCGTAGGTGCAAAAGCCCACGGTGTGAACTGACAGGGTGTGTTAGGAGAATTGCTATGGTAGTTCGGAGAACAGAAGGGTTTTCTTGGGAGAGGAGGGATGATGGAGCGGGATTACTGTCTAGGACTGGCTAGTGGAAGAAATTCTTAGGGGGAACATCCGTCTTAATCCACTCTGGTCCAAGGTCTGTTTGGTCTCCCATTTCTCAGGTTCCCAAGCTCTATTTTCTTAGCCTCTATCCAAGCCCACTTCTTCCTGCTCACCCATGTGTTCATTGTGTCCCTGGCACACCGGCCTCCTTCCTGTTCCTGACTGTAAACTCATGCTTGTCTCAGAGCTTTTGCTCTTGCTCTTCCCTTTGCCTGGAACTCCCAGATCTTGACATGGTTGCCTCCTTCTTCTCATTCAGGTCTCAATTCAACGAACACCACCTCACAGAGGCCTTCCCAGCCACTCCATCTGCAGTTATCCTCCCCCAATCCAGTCACCCTCCCTGAACTCACCTTGTAAAATTTCTCTATGACCTTCATTATTATATCAGTTGATCTTATTTGTTTGCTTGTTCGTATGTTTATTGTCCATCTTCCTCTTCTAGAATAGAAACTCCATGAGGGCATGGCCTTTCTTATTTTCCTGCCAAATCCCCAGTGCAGGGCCAGTGCAGGGCCAGTGCAGGGCCCTCGGTACGTGTTCAATAAATTTGCTAAATAGAGCAAGCTGGCGCATAGTTTTGATTGCACTCATCCCTTCCAGGGACGGGAATACTCACATCCTCCACCCCCATTCCCAGAGTCAAGGTATCTCAAAAGGAAGATCAGAATTGTTATTGTTGAGTATGGGAAGAAAACAAAAAGAAACTGAGAGTCCTAAGGAATACCCTCGCTTGGCGAGGCCTGATGAAATGCCCCTGCACTGCAACAGAGAGCTTGTCTACCTACACCCAGCCCGCAGGAGTCTCCCAGATCCTACTTGTTCCCCCTCCGGGCTATGCTGGAGGCTCAGCTGCCTCTCTGCCCTCATTTTCCGGTTTGCTACACCCTGCCTTCCCGGTAGATTTTCTCTTTAGCTCTGTCAGTTCTCTTGTCATACTGCTGCAACTGCGATTGTGGAAGATGCCTCATCTTCACACTCTCAGGATTCGGGCCATGTGCACAAGGTCATCGCCAGGGTGAAGGGAGAGCATGTTTCATGCTCTGTGGGTACAACACTGAGCGAGAGGGGGCACAGGGCTGGAGCAAGGAGGGGAGACCAAGAGCAACTATAACCTGAGCCATTTGGCAGCTTTGTTAGTTCTTTTCTAACAAACCTTGACGGTTTTAGTAGAGTCTTTTTTGTATATTTCAAAGCCAAGTAAATTCTACTAATGAAAGCATCTTCCAAGCCTCATTTTCTTTGGTTCAAAAGGAAATCAATTAAAAAAAAATCTTAAAAAAAAAAAAGCAAATAATCTGAGGAATGTGTTTATTTTATCTTGCTTCCAAGGAAGGAAGACTTTGCATCCGCTAAAGACAGTCGTCTTTCTGGGCCTTGACTGTTTATGAGCAAATCCTATAGCTAAAGGCAAATTTCCATTTCAGCCTCCTAGACGGCCTTAATTACCTGGCAGAAATTTGCGGAAGGTGATGCCAAGTGGTATTTGAACCTGTCATTTTCTTTTACTGTTTTGGGGATTCAGATATTTTCCACTCTAATGTTGCAAAATATTCAATCAGCTTAAATTATGCATGCACTCCAGATGAAGCCAGCTAGATGTCAGGAGCAATTCAATATTTTTTTTGAATTTGGGAGACTGAAAGCCAGCAAGATAAACGTTTAGAAGAGCTAGATACAAATCAACTTTGAAATATGGGGAAAAACAAGCATAGAAGTGAGAACACTTTTTCTCCCTGGTTGGACCAATTTCTGGGATAACTAGACAGCTGTCATTAGTAACATTCTGGTAATAGTGAACAGACAGTTTTAATTTCCAATGCCTGCTTTGAGTTTCTAGGTCTTCTTCATTTTTAAAAATAGATATCAGGTAGCATGTTATATTTGTCACCCGCTTTGTGATGATGACAATATTGCCACTTCTGTGTGTCACTGCATTCATTTTTCAAGGGAGGAAACTTTGGCAGGGTCAAATTGACTCTATAGAGGTGGTTCTGGCACTTCTGCTTACCCTAAGTGGTATAATTGATTAATTCTGGAATTCAAGAAACATCTACTATGTGACAGAAACTGAGCTAGGGTCAGCAAGAATGAAACATTGGCACTTCCTGCAAGCCACTCCTAAACTCTTAATATGTAGTGATGTCATTCTGATTCAAAGTAGACTGGGATAAGGGTCAGGGAGGCATGCAAACTAAGGGCTCACGGTGGGAGCCTGGGGAAAGGAGGTTAATTACAAGTCAAGGATGCAAGCAGAAGTCAGAGATTGTTAAGGATGTGTTAGATAAATATACATAGGCAGGGCACGATGTTCTAGACAGAAGAAACAGCTTGAGCAACACCTGGCGTTGTACAAAATCAAGTGTGCTGTGGCACCAGCGGGTAAACCAGGGTGGTTGGAGACCTGGGGAGGAGGTGTTGAATGAGAGAAGGAGAGATGAGCAGAACACAGTAAACCTCAAAAAGGGCTATGACAGACTTCGAGTGACAGACTGAAGGATTTGATCAATACCTAGTAGGTAAGAGAGAGCCACCTAAAGCTTCTGAGCAAAGACATGACAGACACTGCTGTTTTTGGAAGATAATTTGAGCTGCGGTGTCACAGGGCCTGGGCCCCCGGAAGTGGTTGTTAGAATGGTGTGGAGGACTGACACGCTCTACTGCTGACCCCGCACGTTCGGCCACCCTGTTAAGTGGGGGACACTAGGGACAGAGATGGAAATCACATTGTCTCGTTTCAAGAAGTTCACAGTGGACTAAAGGCCATGTCCAAACTGCCTTTCTTTCAGGGACTTCTTCTCTTATAACCGACGACTGTTTCTCTATAGCTAAGAACTAACCCTCAGAGAAAAAGTGAAAAATTCTGGCAGTCACCCAGAATTGGAAATTCTGGATAGATTGACATTTTGGAAAGCACCAAAAGGAGACTATGATTTTTCTTCTTTTCAAATATTTGCTAAAAACAAACATCAAAACCCATTTTTAAAGAGGGGATATCACCTTTATTGCCAGTAATTTGGATTCAGGAAATCTGGGTTCTAATCCTGTGATTTATCTGCTCTGGACTTCATTTTCCTTACTTGTAAGGGATAATATACAGTCTTTCCTCTTCAAATGAGATGATGGATATTAAAGTATTGTGTCAATGATGGATATTGAAGAATTATTGTAAATGGTTAAATTTTTGGTAAAATCAAAGCTGCACTGGAAGATGCCTGTAGCAGGCGATGAATTGAGTTCTCCCATTCCCTTGCCACACTGTTCAGAAGCTCAGAACTTGATACTTGTGACCACCCTATATATTTTCAACAATTTGTATCTCCCCAAACAGATTGTAAGTTCCACACTGATAAAGGAACCATGCCTGTTATTCATCAGTATATCACAAAATATCTAGAACATTTCCTGGCACAGAGTAGGTATTCAACAGAGTGTGGCTGAATGAAATAAAATAATTAATGATTATGAGTGCCTTTCCTTTCCTATTAGATGCAGTCCTTTCATTTCTGGCCACTTAATTATCAGCCTACATTTACAATATCTTTTTTTCCACTAAAAAATTTGCTAAATATCTACTATGTGCTGGATATTATTTTAAGCCCTGAAGATAAAATGGTGAGGAAAAAAATGACTGGGTGCCTGCTTTTATGGCGTTTGTAATGAATGCATTTTTATTACAATCAGCTTCACAAATCCTATCTTTTCCACACTATTTCTATACATTATTATTTCTATTAAAATTATTTAAAGTTAAATAATTTTATGTCCTTGGGATCATTTGAAACATCTTAGAGCATCTCAAGTCCAAGCAAAAGAGAACTTTGTCATAAAGAATGATAACTGAGTTAAAAAAAATTATATAGTACAACAATAATCAATATCCACACTACTGGTATTTTAAAAATAATTATATCAAAGTTGTTTTTTAAGTGAATTTCAATTACTGACAGAGTCTTTTTTTTTTTTTTTTTTTTTTTTTTTTTGTGGTACGCGGGCCTCTCACTGTTGTGGTCTCTCCTGTTGCAGAGCACAGGCTCTGGACGCGCAGGCTCAGCGGCCATGGCTCATGGGCCCAGCCGCCCCACGGCATGTGGGATCTTCCCGGACCGGGGCACGAACCCGTGTCCCCCGCATCGGCAGGCGGACTCTCAACCACTGTGCCACCAGGGAAGCCCCTGACAGAGTCTTTAATGTCTGGGCTAACATAGAGGACTGAATTTTTAAAATTCAGCTTGTTTTAAAAATTAAATTATGTCAAACAACCAAAGAGTAAGCACATACACTTGCATGCACATGTGTGTGAGACATGAAACTAGAGAACCAATATACAGACTGTTCATGCTTCACCCAAATGTTTTGTACATTAAAGAAAAAAAACAGACGGAGGATTCCAGAAAATGATAAGATATTAATTTATCAAAATTGTCAATCAGCAAAGCCTAAAAGAAAACAAATTATTTTAAAATTGAAGTATGGTTGGTTTACAATGTTTCAGGTGTACAGCAAAGTGATTCAGTTACATATATATATACAGCAAAGTGATTCAGTTACATATATATATATATATATATATATATATTCTTTTTCAGATTCTTTCCATTATAGGTTATTACAAGATATTGAATATAGTTCCCTGTGCTATACAGTAGGTCCTTGTTGTTTACCTGTTTTATATATAGTAGTGTGTGTATGTTAATCCCAAACTCCTAATTTATCCCTCCCTCCCCCCTTCCCCTTTGATAACCATAAGTTTGTTTTCTGTATCTGTGAGTCTATTTCTGTTTTGGAAATAAGTTCATTTATATCATTTTTTTAGATTCCACATATAAGTGATATCATTTAATATTTGTCTTTGTCTGACTTACTTCACTTAGTATGATAATATCTAGGTTCATCCATGTTGATTCAAATGACATTATTTCATTCTTTTTCTGTGGCTGAGTAGTATTCCATTGTGTATATATACCACATCTTCTTTATCCATTCATCTGTTGATGGACATTTCAGTTGCTTCCATGTCTTGGATATTGTAAATAGTGCTGCTATGAACATTGGAGTGCATGTATCGTTTTGAGTTAGAATTTTCATCTTTTCCAGATACATGCCCAGGAGTGAAATTGCTGGATCATATGGTAACTTTGTTTTTAGTTTCTAAAAGAAAAATTTGAGATAAACTTGTCATTGAAAGAGTTCTTGCCTCCACTGATCTATGTTTGTCTCTCTTTTTTTTATTTTTCTTTTTTTTTGCGGTACGTGGGCCTCTCACTGTTGTGGCCTCTCCTGTTGCAGAGCACAGGCTCCGGATGCTCAGGCTCTGGCCATGGCTCA
Organism: Lipotes vexillifer; assembly: GCF_000442215.2. Taxonomy (NCBI): domain Eukaryota; kingdom Metazoa; phylum Chordata; class Mammalia; order Artiodactyla; family Lipotidae; genus Lipotes; species Lipotes vexillifer. Next base: position 539,645 of record NW_006773582.1, on the reverse strand, counting down.
CGGGCCCAGCCGCTCCGCGGCATGTGGGATCTTCCCGGACTGGGGCATGAACCTGTGTCCCCTGCATCGGCAGGCGGACTCTCAACCACTGTGCCACCAGGGAAGCCCTGTCTCTTTCTTTTTTAAAATACTTTGTTCCCCTTAAAACTTATTGGAAATTCCCTGGTCCAACTTGAGGCTACTTTTCTGCAAAGATTCCATGTGGGCTCAAAAATGATATGTATTCTCTTATTGCTGGATGCTGTATGTATGTTTTTAGGTCCTTGCAAGTTTAGAATTATTTCCTTAGAGAATTAAAGCTTTATTAATATTTACTAATTGTCTTTATCTCTAGCAGTACTTTTAATACCATCTCCCCTGTTTGACTTTTTCCTAGAATTTCTTTTTCCATGAGTTTATCCTAACATCTTTCTGCCTTTATGCTTTAGTTGTATCTTTTTGTATATACCATATAGGCTGAGTTTGTTTCTAAATCCATCTAAAAACCCCATCTTCTAACTGGAGTTTAGTTCATCTTCATTGATTGAGATAAACAGTATGTTTGAAATCATTTCTTTTATCTTATTTCATTTTTTTCCCCATTTTTGTGCCTTTTCAGTGTTCTTTTTTAATTCCCTTTTCTTTCCATCTTTTGGATCGACTCTGCTCCCTACTCACACCCCAATCAGTTTATTTTCCTCCACCAGTTTGGAAGTTTTACATTCCACTTTTTTGGCTACGTTTAAAATTTTAACATGCCCGTTTAACTTAACAAAGTCCAAAGCAAACTGGCATATTTATCTTCCTTCTCAACAAAAAGATAAAATTAAAATGCTTGAGACAGTCACTAACTTCACCCCACATGTCATTGTTTTCCAAGATATAAATTTTATATTTATTTTTTTAACACCACAAATTGAATTATATTGTTAATTTCTTTTACAGTCAATATTTGTTTAGTTTTACCCATAAGTCCACACTGTCCTTTATTTGGTAATTTTATTTCTCAGATCTTCCTTCCGGGATTCTTTTCTTTTTCTGAAGAACATCACCCAGACATTCTTTTAGTTAAGAGTTTGTTGGAAGTGAAGTGTTTTTTTTGTTTTTGTTTTTGTCTAAAAATGTCTCTAATTCACTGTTGTTCTTGATAGATGGTTTCACTATGTATGCTATACTATTTTGACAGTTATTTTCTCTTAGCACTTTGAAGATGTGTCTTCTAACTTTGATTGTTGCAGTTGAGAAGTAAATTATCAGTTGTGTAGATCTTTCTTTTCAGCTGCTTTTAAGATTTCTTTTTGCTGTTCAGAGTTCTACAGTTCCTCTACAGTGTGCCTCAGTGTGAATTTCTTTTCCTTTATTCTGCTTGGGATTCACTGGGCATTCTGAACCCAAGTGCTGGTGTCTTTCATCAATTCCTTTAGCTCCTCAAGTGTTTTCTCTCTTCCATTCTCTCCTTCTGAAATTCTGACGAGCACATTAGAGATTTGTACTCTGTCATCTGTGTGTCTAAATTTTTTAACATGTCCATCTTTTTCTGTCTTTCTATTCTATTTTCCATATAATTTCTTCAAGTATATCTCAGAGTTTAATAAATCTAATTTCTGCTGTGCCTAATATACATTTTAACCCATCTGTTAATTTTCTAATGTCAATTTATATATTTTTAATAAATAAACATTCTATAGTTAGGTTTTCCTTCAGTTCTGCCTGGTTAAATTTTACAGTCTTTTTAAAAAATTTTATTTCAGTACCCTCTTTGATTACTTTAGGCATTTTAATAGTATTTGTTTTATATTCCATTTCTAGTAATTTCAGTCAGCCACATGGATAAAACTCAGTAATTTGTTGTTTTTGCTGTTTCTCATATACAGGCTAACTTGTGTGTATACTAGTTTTTGCATGTGAGTTCATGTTCCTTGAGTGTTCTGGGCGGAAATCCTTTGAGGCCTGGCTTTGAAGTGTGTTTTTCCGGAGAAGACTTGTGTTTGCTTCTTATAGCCATCAAGAGGCACTGCCACCCAAGACCACTTTAAACTTAATTTTTAGCTTGGGTTTTTTTGGTGCCATGCAAGCAAGATAGATTCTGGCTTCAAATCCTCAAACACTGCCTGGGTTTAGGAATTCTCAGAGGAAACTTTTGTTTTTCTTTCTTTCTTTTCTTTTTTTTTTTCCTGCTCCACCCAGAGTCAAAGTCAGATCAAGTATATTGTCCATTTTCTTCCTCTACCAGTTGTGGGTGTTTCTCCTTCGAGGAATCCAGCTTTATGTAGTCTCTAATCTTAACCCCAGGCTGCCCAGGCTCACGCTTCGTCTCTAGTTAGAAACCAGATGCTAGACCACCCACGATCAGAGCTCACACAAGTGCAAACTATCCCCAGGGATCCATACTTTCTTTTTTGTCTGGCTTCTTTTACTTTCCCAGCAGCTCATCCATGCAGGGACAAAAAATATGATTTTTACATTTTAAGTGGGTTATATATCATGAGAAGTTTATCTAAGCATCTTTTTACCATCTTGCTGCTCAATCTTTTCCTTAAAACCTCCTTCTCCTTTTGCTCCCCTCTCTTCAAAAAGCCACTATAAAGGAAAAACAAAATATTAAATAATTGTGTTTATTATAACACTGTTAATCTGTTTGCCATTTGTTGGACAAAAAATGTCTATTTTATGGATGTTTTTAAATTGATGTTCCATCCAAGGTTAACACTACATTTAGAGTGTCCACTGACATGTGTTTACCCTGTAAGCTACTTTCTTTGGTTAACCTCAATAAGTAAGTCTATGGTGTAATGCCATGTACGTAAAAGGCATTGTCATTTAAGACAAACAATAGCGTTTCTTGGTAAATATGCAGCCTTAGGATATATAAAGCCATTCTTAATCCCAGTTCTAAATTCTATGTCCCTACAACTCCAAGACATCTTCACTACTCTTATGAATTTCTATTTGTTAGAAGATTTCAAATACTAGTTAGGTGCTGTAGAATGAGTTGGGGACCTAAAGAAGGAACAAACAAGCATTTGTGGAAAGGCTGCTCTTAGCAAGAAGTCATGCTTTGTGTTGTGAGCATCAGGAATGAGTGATAAGCAGTCTCTGCTCTTAAGTAACTTACAGACATAAGAGCTAGAAAAATGGTTTTTAAACCTCTTGGATCCATAGTTACTCACCTCTCAGGTCCTATAGGGAAAATGTGAGGGATGGATATTGGTTATAAAATCAACAGTGTGTACTACCAGGGATTGCAGCTGGGCTATCTGGTATATCAGAGGAGGCTCTGGCAAAAGCCAGATTGCAATGAAGAATGGTGGGGTCATGAGTACAGAAAAATCACTGCTAAATAGAGCTGATCATGGAGGCTCACACTCAGTAGCAAGCACAAAAGGGAAGAAATCAGATATCTGACAAAAATTCATGATGCTGTCTGTACTTTACACCCTTGTTCAAAATGTGGTCACACCCCAGAACCATTGATTCCAAATCTGCATGTTAACAAGATCCCCAGGGAATTTGCATGCCCATTAAAGTTTGAGATGCTGTCATAGAGTAGCCAGCTGGCCTGATTTATTCTGGACTGAGCTGGGGGGATTTCAGTGCTAAAACTAGACCGTCTCAGGCAAACAGGGGTTCTGGTCACCCTAGAAGCACTACATTAAATGGTCCCAACTAGTTTCCTCAGGGGTCCTATGCACTGGGTAAGAGAGATACAAGTGAAAATATAGAGAATTCTATTCCTGGGGGTCCGAGTGGCACACTGGAAGGAGAAAGTGTATCCCTATTTATAGAAGAGAGCTTTGGATATGGAAGGTAAGCAGGGAGGCAATGGCAGAGCTCTAGGTGGTAGAAGTGGAGAGAGCAGCTTTCTCAAGCATTGTTTGTCACCAGAGTGTTACTCGTGGCTACACTGTGGAAAGCTCGAGTGGCACCAGGACATGGTGGGCACAGAACCACAACAGGCAACCAGCAGTGGTGCAGGGCCCCAGCCCCTGATCTGGAGAAGAACAACAGGAGCACCTGTGTGCAGCAGAGGGGTCAGAGGTTCAGGGGTGGTCAGCAGGGAGGCAGTTCATACAGACAGACGATGGCCCAGAGAGGGTAGGGAGCAGCATTCAGAGCAGAAATATCCAGGAGAACAAGGGGAATGTGACTGATAGGTGAGAGTTGACATCCCTTTTTTGGTTACTAAGAGGTTGTAATATCAGAGAAAGCCTGAGGACTTGAAAGGTAGGAATTCAGGGCTTCTCTTGGTCTCCAAAGCCAACCATGAAGGGAAGAGTTGTCACCCAGATTTTCTACCACCCAGAAGTCACCGTTGGGAATAAGGTGTGCTTATACCTTCCATCTGTTCCCTCAAATGTAATTTTTCTGCTGAAAAAGCTTGGGGTTTTTGTAAAAGCAAATACAAATTAAAAATTAAAATCTTGGTTCTTCCTGTAGAAAATAAAGATTTCCCTCCCTTCGTTTTTCGTAGAGCATTTACCTTAGAAAACTTGTGAGTACTTTTTCATCCCTCTGACATGCACCTCTCATCAGTTTTATGACCCAGGGATGTCTTTTTGGAAACCGTCTTTTTGAAATGCGAACATCAAGGGAGATGGTGCTCCTATTTCCCAGTTCCCAGGGGAGGGTAAAGCCTAATTTCAGTGGGTGCTTTGCTCCAATTTGCAAAACTATCTCTTGTCATAAAGAGATAAGAAGTTTGTTTCTCTTCTGGATAAAGCCAATTAGCTAACAACATAGGTGGTCTCCGCAGTTCCCTGGTAAAGTTAGGATGAACTATGTGTGACAAAGGTGCTGTTAAGAGCTCTTACTTGAGGATTAGTGATTGTATATCCATGTGTCTAATGACTTGTATCCGCCTGGCCCCGCCTTTATAAGGGAGTGAGAATCCTTTCTGACTTTGCAATCACTTAGCAAATTGCCTGTGAAGCACATCACATGGTTTAATGCTTTTTCAATAATAAAAGTGTTTTCCTTCTTTTCTACCTTTGTGGAAAGATTTTCTGGGCTGGGAAGAGGTTTTGTTTTTAATTCTATTCTCCCAGCACTTTTCAGTAGAATGATACCCAACTAAAGTTCTTAAACATGTCTGGACCTGTTGGTTTCCTCCACTGAGCTCCAGTGTCCTGGTATTACCTCCTCAAAAGTAATGCCCTGTGTTAACAACACCCTTGCCTTCCAGGGGCATAAGCACTCCCCCTGAGATGCCATTCACAGGCTAAAGCGGACAAGGTAGAGTTTGAGCTGATATACGGATTACATCCCATCACTCTCAGGTAGGTTTCATTCAACAAAAGATGTATTGTCATGGACTACCCTGCTGGTGCAGTGGTTAAGAATCCGCCTGCCAAGGTAGGGGATACAGGTTCGAGCCCTGGTCCAGGAAGATTCCACATGCCATGGAGCAACTAAGCCCATGCACCACAACTACTGAGCCTGCGCTCTAGAGCCCACAAGCCACAACTACTGAGCCCACGCGGTTGCAACTACTGAAGCCTGGACGCCTAGAGCCCGTGCTCCGCAACAAGAGAAGCCACTGCAATGAGGAGCCTGTGCACCGCAACGAAAAGTAGCCCCTGCTTGCTGCAACTAGAGAAAGTCTGCGTGCAGCAATGAAGACCCAACACAGCCAAAAATAAATTAATTAATTAAATAAATTAAAAAAAAAGATGTATTGTCATATGTGTACCTGACAGTGCTAAAACTCAAATACAGTCCAGTCTATAGGTTTGCTAATTCTTAATCCTAAGGTATTTTTTTTTTTTTGCTATTTAACAAAGGCAGTATCTCTAAATATTGTGTCCATGTGGCCTACATAAGTGATACAAGTTAAACAGATTGGCCATCAGCTCTATTTATTTCTCTATATTTATATAGTGATTTTTCCCCCTTTTATCAAATTTATTTCCATGCATTATCTCATTTGAGTTTTACAAACAACCTGTAGTCACGGTGGGTGCTATTATCCCTCTATTTCAAGTAAATACACAGTTTCAAAGAGAATAACTTTCTCACGGGTAAACAGTGAGTTCAAAGTCCATCATGCAGGTATCCTGACTCTGGTTCCAGGGCTCATTCCACATAGCCAACAGCACCTAAATTTTCAAGCAACACTTTAAAAGTTAGGAGCAGCTCACTAATGAATGTGTTGTGTCTCCGTAATGACAGATCAGAAGGATGGAAAATCCCAGGGCATTTGAGCTGTTGACAAGGTGGAGCTTTGGTCAGCTGGCAAGCAGTGATAGGTTTCTCAGGCTTTTCAGCAGTGGTGAGATAGCATCCAAGGTGATGGTGAGATAGCATCCAAGGTGACGACGCTTCTATGTTTCTTTTATCTTGGCTGAGACCTTGGGAAGAAGTTAAAAAGCTGGAGGAAGATTTGTTATTCGAAGAGGAGACTTTTCTCAAGAATCTGGCATCCAACTTTGTTTTGCTAAGCTTTCAGGAAATTAATAGTCAGGCTGTACTGCAGCCTTTGGAACTGGGCTGGTAGCCGCTATTGGATATTTAGTCTGTCGATTAAAAACACTACTGTTTGAAACCTTTTGCAAATTAAGACAAGCACCGTGTTTGTTTCTGCTCTGCTGAAGGAAACACATTTGCCTTTTCAGCTAGAGCTAATTAACCACACCTGAGAATATTACTATTCCTGATCATGATCTGCCTGCCTCTGTGAACGGCCTTCTAGAACTTTCTGTTCTTAGCTGTCTTTATACCTGGGAAAACTCAAAGAACTTTTACATTGCATGGAAGACCAAGATGTGAAAGAACAACTTTCCTTTTTATGTGTGGGTCATAACTCATCCACTGGGTTGCTGTATTGTGTTCTACTGATGATCTATCCCAGAGCTTTTGTAAAATTGCTTCTCTAGGTGATGGGTTGGAACCTCACTGCACTGGACAGATATAGTGGGCAGAGCTGATCCTCTGAATCAAGGAGGTTTGTTTTGCTTCATTAAAAACTATTCTAGAACTGAACCTTAAAATAAGAATTGACAGAGTTGGATGGTCCAAGGATGTCATAAAAATTTGAACCAGAAGAAAATTTGTATCCTAAAAATAAAGGCTGTTTTGGTTCACTGAGTGCTTGTTTTTTTTTTTTTTTTTTTTTTTTTTTTTTTGCAGTACGTGGGCCTCTCGCTGCTGTGGCCTTTCCCACTGCGGAGCACAGGCTCCAGATGCGCAGGCCCAGCGGCCATGGCTCACAGGCCCAGCCTGTCCGCGGCATGTGGGATCCTCCCGGACTAGGGCATGAACCCGCGTCCCCTGCATCGGCAGGCGGACTCCCAACCACTGTGCCACCAGGGAAGCCCCAACTGAGTGCTTCTTGAGTGCAGGATCTGGGTTCTATTTATCTCTGTATGCCCAGCCCTGTTCCTGGCACACAGTATACCTCAATATGTATTCCTTGTTGAATGTTTACTGACCTGGGAATGTGTTCATGGAAGCTGGTTTTGGATGACACAGCAGAGAGAGAGAACCCCTTGGCAAGACTAGGACCACTGTAATGTTCTTAGAAAAATGCATTGGAATTCCATTCACATTTTGACTCTTACTTTATAGAGTGAGTGGTTGACGTCCAGGGATCAGGCTTGATGGTTAAGTGGAGAATCAGAATGAGAGAACACAATGGAGCAGATGTTAGGCGCAGGATGGAAGCTAATATTGATGTTCCCCCCAACTTGCAATAATTTCTGAAAACTTTTGTTCAGACACTGGTGGTAAGGAAGTCTGTTTTAGCAGTGATGGCTATTTACATCCTTATGTGAAAACTTGGAGACCTTCTGCTTATTTACTCTTTTAGCTAGTTTGACCAGATAACTGTGTTAACAATGCAAGACTCACTGGATTGCACAGAAGGCTTTGCTCAGGGAAATACTTGATTTCCTGGCAGAGCTGCCTGGAGCCCTCTCCTGCAGCCCTGACAGTCTATAACCTTGGGTCTCAAAGAGGTACTGCATAAGAATGCACAGAACACAAGGGAACCCATGACTACCTCTGAAAACAGTGCACCTATTCAGAGCCAAGAGCTTGAGCAGCCCTTAGGTGGCAGGTCCTGGGAGAGGGTAGGGATCAGAGAGATGGGCAAGGAGGTTATAGCCTAGCAGGGATACTGTATAAGACAGGGAGTATAATAAACACAAGACACGTAGAAAGCAATGAGTGCCATGAGAGATATACAAGCAAAATTACTGTGAAATGGTAGCAGAGGGAGAGAGTACTTCTGAGGATTCTTAGGGAATGTCATATTTTAGAGAGGCTTTAAATGATGTGTAGAATTTGGACAAATAGCTTTGGGAGTAAGAAGCGAGGAGATTCCAGATGGAGGAAAGAGACTGAGTGAAATTACTGAAGTGAGAAAGCACTGACTGTGCTTGGGGATAAGTGAGTGGTTCCATTTGGCTGGAACATATGTAGGATGAGAGAGGGTATTGAGAGATAAAATTAGAGGGCTTTAAACACCAGATGAAGGCAGCCAGGCATTATTTGGAGTCAAAATGAAAGGTATATATGGGAATAGAGGCAGGACAGCATTTTTATCCATAGATAGAGGATTATTGGAGCTTCTAAGGAGCTCATAGCACTTTACCAATCAGATTTTCACCAGCCTCCCTGATTCTTTGCAAAGAGCAGAGACTGTGATTAAACTTTTCTCATTTCAGATGTAAAAGAAGTAAGGTAGTATTTGAGCATGAAACATTAGATCCCAGTTAATTGTCAGAGCAGAGCTTAGCAGTCAAACTTCACAGCCCCCTTCCAAATTCTGTCCTATTCTTAAGGGAAGTGTAGCCCTGATATCAGATATCCAGGCCACACAAACAACCACTTTGTTCCTAGAGTAACACTAGCACTGAAATTCAAATCTGATGTCTGACTATTTTTAGGGCAAGGTTTTGGGCAATGGAACTAAGGCAGCCTGTCCTAGGACTGTGGCGGTGAAATTGAAGAAGAGGAAGTAACTTCAAAAGAGAGTTTGAGGATAGACTCAATAAAACTTGGGGACTAAAGTGATGGGAAGAGAGTGTCGGGGTACATGTCAATTCAGGTTCTCCGGGAACCAAATGTCAAGACAAGAGTTAGACGTGCAAAAGATGTATTGAGAGGAATGCCTATAAAAATAAAGAGAGCAGAAGTGAGTAGGGAAA
>NW_006773582.1:523163-530458 GCF_000442215.2 Lipotes vexillifer | reverse complement strand
AGGGAAAGCCTTCAAACCATAATGCATGTCTGATATCCATGAGAGAGAGAAGAAGGATGATTAGAAAGAAGAGCCTCATTTTGGTGAAGCTTTGTGAACATTTTGACCAACACTTTGGACACCTCTAATCCCAGGATTGCCTGGCGGGAATCCCTCATTGGACAGAAACAGTGAGGCTCATTCACTGACTAGGAGATGTAAGAGAATGGAGTTAGCTCAAATGATGTGATTGATCTAAAAACAGTGCAGGCAGAGGCTATCAGCTGACTCTAGGCCTTGCAGCACGCTGTCTCTTCAGGGGAGATCTGGAAGGGTCTCTTCCATGGCTGCCGCAAGGAGTGAGGGGAGAGAGGAGTCAAAGATGAATCCAGGGTTCCTGGATGGTGGCTAGACATTTCCTGATATTATGAGCACCGTTTAGAGAAATGGACGGTGGAACAGCTATCTTCTCCAAATGTCTCTACATAAACTCTGCTTGGAGGCAGAGCATGTGACAAGGTGACACTTTTAAGCCTGTAATTTAATATTCTTTCTCCTAATACTCTGCTCAAGAATCATGTGTCATTTTGCAGCCTACACTCTAAAACCACTGCTTTAAGCCTCTTTTTAGATTATCTCTTCCATAAAGCCAGTCTGAATCAACCTGGGCTTAAAATGTGGTTGATAGAATGCTGTCGATTCAGAGTCCATTTCCTAATATTGCTTTTTCTTGCGTTTTCATTCCACCAGTTCCTCAGTGTCTTTTCCTCTTCTATGCTTTTCTCACTGAAGATTCTGTCAAGCTCTCTGTTATAAAATTTTGTCTTTCTTCCTTTCCTCTTTTCTTTAAAAAATTATTTGCAACTTTATTGAGGTATGGTAGATGTACAACAAGCTGTAACCACACCATTTGTGTGGTTCTTTGTGTTCTTCAAGGCATTTGTCTATTTCAAATAATGTGTAGAATTTATTGGCATAAAGTTGTCTGTAATATTCACTTTATCTTTTTAATATCAGTGAAATCTATAATGATGCCTTTTCTTCATTCCCAATATTGGTAATTTCTGTCTTCTTTCTTTTTTGTTTCCTGATCAGTATGGCTACAGGTTTTCCAATTTTAGTAATCTCCTCAAATCATTGATTTTCTCTATTATTATTCTGTTTTCTATTTCAAATATTGCTATTTTGATGTTTATTATTTTCTTTCTTTGGCTTATTTTGTCTTTTTTTCTTAAGTTGTGTGAGATGGAAGGGCAACTGAGTCCCTATGACTCTGTCATGGCCCCAAACAAAAGATTCCGTGTTCAAATTTGCACGGAAATCATCCTCCCTTCTCCAACCTCTTTTGCAATTACTGAAGAGTTGATCAGTAATAACACTCTAATTTGAAAGTGTGAGATACGTTGGGTGTGGGCAGAGGCATTCTCCCGAGGGTAGTGAGGGAGTTGAAAGCAGGTCCAAACAAACAACCAGAGAGGTGATTGGAAATTTAGAGAAGATTCTCAGAATAAGGGTCATAAAAGCCAATCCTCCCTTATCTATAGAACTGTTTTATAGAATACATGTTACACTTCTTGGTGGTCTTGCAACATTATTGGATCAATGAGTACAAGCTATACTCTGTCAGTTTTATTCTATCGCAATCAGAGTGTCTGCAACTGGTGTCATCTCTGTGGAGATGGATGTGAGGTCTTAGTCCCTGCAAGAACTGGACGGTACTACTATTTGAACATTTGTTGACCTTGTAATTTCCATCTTTGAAGTCAGACTAGGAGATGTTCAGATCCCACTGTCACCAGTGTCACAACTGACACACCAATTGTGTGACTCTGAGCTAGTTACTTAACCTGAGTTCCAGCTTTCTCATATGCAAAGGGCAGTAACAAACATGCCTACTTTATAGGACTGTAAAGATTGAATGAGATACCTTGTGGGGAAAAGAAAAAGTTTTGCATAGCATCTGGTATATAGTATGCACTCCATACATTTATTTATTTGTTCATTTATTCTTTTATTTGATATTAGCATTTACTGAAATCGTAGCTATATAGCTTTGGTACTAGGAGGAGTCTTCAGGTCATTCAGTCTAAACCCATTATTTCACGGATGGGGGGCGTGAAGCAAGGAAAAGTGACTTGCCCAAATTTGCACAGATGGCAGTTTGATAAAATCTGAAGGTCAGGTATTCAGACTCTCTGATCCACTGACCTTCCCCCTCTCCATATCACCCAGGAGACAGGAAACTTAATTCTAGATTCTGGCTTTTCCATTGGTGCGCTGTGTGATTTGGGGGTCAGTCGTTATTCCTCTCCAGGTCTCAGTTTCCTTGTCCATAAAATGGGAGTGTGGCAATATTTCTAATGGCCTTTCTAGGTTCAGTGTTTTATGTCTTAAACAGGCCATTGAAGCTAATGTGGAAGGAACTGGTGTGTTGGAATTGTTTTCCTCCACAGGCACTTCCATTGCTTTGCCGTAGTGATAACAATAAAAAAAGCTTTTGTTTTGTGTTCTTTTTTAAAAGGAACTCAATCATTCATTTCTAATCTTGTTTGTTTGCAGCTGTGTTGAGTTAAATAGCCCACCAAGCTTAAGGCAAGCAAGCAGGCTTCCCAGGAAAGCAGAGAGAGTTGCTACTTTGTTTTGTTTATCTCCCTTGGGGTGCTGATCAGGAGCCTGCCACCTGCCCCGTCCCTGTCATGGGCTTAGGGATTTGCAGAGATCACACTGCTCCTCCCACTGCTGGGACCCTTTGCCACCAATTTAGGATAATTACTCATTCTGCCTATTCTCAAGTTGGTGGGGAGCGGGCTCCACTTGTCTGCTTCACGAATGCCGGCGTTCATCCACGAAAGAGAAGTAATATTCTGAAAAGATATGTCAGTTAACAAGCCTGCCTCCCAACTTCCTTTGACTGCAGTGAAAGAGGAAAGTATTTCCTTTTCTCTTGTCATGCTCATTTTGCAAGGTTTTCTTTGTTGTCACTTTGAATGGATATGCAGCCTGGCAGAGACATGTGTCTTCCTTCCAGAATGTACTCACTGAGCACCTACTCTGCCCAGTGCTCTGCTGAGACCTGGTGCCTGCCCTCAAGGAATGCATAAACTACTAGGGGTGGTGGGAAAATGAGCTACTCCTGGGCTTAAGTCAGTATTTTAATTAATATAAATTCAGTGCTTGGAGAGTACTGTGTAAGGGAGATATGAACTCTGCCTGGGACTCAGGAAAGGCCCCCTGGAAGTGGTAGAATTTAGGACTGAAAGATAGGTAGAATGTAGAAGAGCAGAAAGGACAGCTTGAGCAACTAATTTCTTTAACAAACTTTAAAACTAGTATTAATTTAATGTCAACTCAGCGGCATGTCCTATGCTAATTAGATGTTGGAAGATTTACTTTTGAGAGAGAAAAGATGAATCTGGTGGTCAAAGACAGCATCTTTCTTGGCTGGAAAGTGACTGCTTGTTTGACAGAGAAACTGAGGCCATCTAGGAAAACTGGCTTATGTAAGGTTTTCCAGTGGCCCAGAGGAAGAGCAAAGAAAGCAGGAGGAGTAACCTTCCTTTCCAAGTGCTACTAGAGGGTTTCAGCTTCAGCACTCTTGACATCTTCGGCCAGATACTTCTTTGTTGTGGGAGATTGTCCTGCGTATTGTAGGATGTTTAGCAGCATCCCTGGCTTGTACTTACTGCCAGTAGCAATCTCTCCACAGTTAAGACAACTAAAAATCTCTCCAGACATTGTCAAATGTCCCCTGGTAGGCAGAATCACCCTGGTTGACAACCACTTGGAGATGCTGGAAAGATCATAAAAGTGGGGATCAGGAGAACAGTACAGTCTCCTCTTTGTAATTTTGGACAAGCCACTTTCAATTTGTGACTTCATTTTATAAAGAAAGAAGTTGTACTAGATTCCTTCATTCTTTCACTCCTTAAATCACTCAATAAATTTTTTGTAAGCTCCTGCTATGTGCCAGGCACTCTTGTAGGTATAGCTAGGGGTTAGCAGGGACCAAGAAAAGCAAGGTCCCTGCCCTCATGATGCTTGCATGCAAGTCATGAGAGGCAGGCAATAAACAAATAGACATTAAAAATGTTATAAAATCCCAAGAAATAATAATTTCTATGAAGAAAATAAAGGAGAGCAGTCTTGTAGAAAGCACCTGAAGGTAGGAGGCTGCTCTCTGAAGAATTAATCTGAGATGACATTTGAGCTGAAAGCCATCTATGTGAAACTTGGAGGAAATAAGGTTCCAGGCAGAGAGGACAGGAGATACAAAGGCTCTGAGGTGGGAATGAGGTAGGCCTGTCTAGAAGGTGGTGAATAATGGGGGGAAAGCCAAGAAATGAGGTCTGAGGGGTAGACAAGAGCCAGTTCCCATATGGCCATGTCGACTGTATAAAGGACTTTGAATGCTACTTGCTATGGGATGTCACTGGTGGGTTTGAAGCAGGAGAGTGGTGTGAAACAATCTGAATTACTTTCATAAAGGTCATTCTGACTACTTTGGGAATAATGAATTTTAAGGGAGCAAGAATGGAAGCAGGAACCAAGGGATGAAGTGGGTACAGTAGACCAGGAAAGAGATGGCAATGGCTTAGCCTAGAGATATGGCAATGGAGATAGAAAAGGATAGAGTTAGGATAGCTTTTGGAGGTAGAGCCACCTGGATTTGCTGATGGATTGGATATGAGAGCTAAGGGAGAGAGGGTGATCAAGGATGATGCCTAGGCTTTTGGCCAGAAGAATTGGGCAGATCATTTTACCATTTACTTATATGAGAAAAGTAGATTTGGGAGTGAAAGGCAATAGCTCAAGATGAGTCTAAAATAATTTCCAACCAGAAAATTCAGTTCTGTAATAGAATTCAGTATTGCCCTTTTTGAAATTTTCTCCAGAGACCTCAGTCTACCCTCTTCCACCTCCACAACACATGTACACAACAGATGCACACACAAAAAGCTATAACAAAAACAAATGTATGAGATAATGGCACAGCAGGAAACCACTGTGTTTTCCAAACTACCTCATGCATGTGGAGATAGTGTTGTGCCTGACAAGCAACAAGACATTTGGAAAATCATGTTGGATGAGATCTTGTCAATGGGAGGTTATGCTATCAAGAAATCTAATGAGGCTTAAAGAAAACGGAAAATTCATTAGCATTCTTGAACATGCCCCCACTTTGCTGCGTGGTAATTATTGAGTAGCTACAGAGCGACTCAGAAATATAGTGACAAGACAGACTGCTCCATCCATCAAATCCCAACAGCTATAATCATCTAATGAATGCTACATGAATCAAACAGTGGAAAATAATAATAATATCTCTGCTTCCCCCTGAGTCCTTCAGCAAGGTTTCCAGAGCCTATGGCAAATAGATTTACTGAAAAGTGTAGCTCCCTCTAGGGTGCAAGGCCACAGTTGTCTAACAGCTACAGGACAACAGTACTCCTTAGACACAAGGCAGAAAGCGGGAGAGATGATCCTTTAGGCTAGGAGAAAGTAATCCTTCCACTTGGTTCCTAGTAGGATAGTAAGAAACTGAGAGCAGGCCTGGCTCTTACATGAGTCTTGGGATCGTCAGGACTCTAAAACATGAAGGAACTTCTCTCTAGGGCTGGCATCAGGGAGATATCCCAGGAAGCCTGAGATCCAGCCCACCTAGCACTGAAATGGAGAGACCACATGCAATGGTAGCAGGTGAAAACTGCACAACTCTTGGCACAAACGACTTCATCTACTTCCCCTGCCCACCCACTACGAGACTTGAACAAACTCTAGCATGACTTCTATCAGCTCGAGGCTGTGTCCCTAGGATGACAACTCCAAGCCTTCTTGAAGAGCCTGCCTGAGAAAGCTTAATGCTACCAAAAGAAGGTAAATGTTTGTTCCAGCTAAAACCTGACTATAAGCCTCTGACTCCCCTTTTCTTAGAGCATATACTTCAGAAAAGTTACAATGGTAAATCCTTTCTCTGTCCTTTTGAAATGTATCTCCTACAACCCCGGCATTTATTTTTCAAGGACTTGGGAGCCATACCTTTGAAATGTAATCACCAAGAAAGAGTCAAGGCCTCCCAGTCTCTGAGGGAGAATGGGAGCCTAACTTTCAAAAGCACCAATTAGCAAACACAGATGTCCTAATCACACTGACTGCCCACCCCTTAACAGCCCTCAGTACTTTTCCTTCAGCATCCTCCAGAATTTAAAAAGCCTCCTGCTTCTTGTTCGGTGGAGTTGAGCTCAGTTGATAGACTGAAGTCTCTTCCCTACTGCAGTTATCTCAAATAAAATCAGTCTTGTCATTTTTAACAAGTGTCTGGAACAAAATTTTTCTTTTACACAAGCCCAGGGTCTGAGACTCAGAAGATACAGGAGTAAGTCTGGGCTCAAACTCTTCTACTGACAACTGATAACTCTGGACAGATGACTCCATTGTCTGAAGTTAACTGTAACTGTCAAATGGGGATACTAAAATATACTCTGTATCTCTAAATTTGTGATCATAAAAGTGCATATGAAAAAAAAAAAAGTGCATATGCTTCCAAAATATTCAAGTGCTAGGAAATTTGAGAAGTTTCCATAATGGTTACTTTTTAGATCAGGAAAATCTTTGAGAAGGATGTAAGGCTGACTCACAACTAGCCCACAACACAAAAATCCCCAAACCTATCCCCCAATTTATTTTCTTCCCTCTTCTTCCTTATAAGCCAAGCATCAGAGCCCAAAATTTATACCATCCTAGAAAATATACTGATGTTAGGTTTAGGAACTATATTTTTTTGACCTTGGATATGTCTTTATTAAGTACAAATATATTACTTAGCGGGGGCAACACACTGATCTGATTGCAGCCATCTCACTCAAAAGAGGTGAGTTTCTTAGTACCTGACAGGGCCCCTAATTGAAGGTGATGGAAAGAGGCCCAGACATCAAGGCAGAATAATGGTACCTGCATTCTTTCTTTGCCAGAAATTAGCCACATGTCCTTCTGTGATGCTATAGCTGCAGTGTAGATGAGCAGTGGCCTCCAAAGCATAAGCGCCAGTCCCTGACTTCCAGACTTTGTGTGGTGTTGGGCATCGAGGCCTCTACCTCTCTTCCCCAAGTCCAGCTTGGAGACCTGGAGTACACTGAGCACATCTACCAGGAGAGGCCTAGGGTAGTTTCTGCTTCTAGGGCTTGGAAGTCACTACGCCGAGGTGGGCTCTGGCCCGGCATGCTCCCTCATCCAAGCTACAGGCTTCATCTACTTCCTGCTATGCTTGGTCAGTCAATATGAATAGTCGTTTCTTCCCCATTTTCCTGCTGAGACTGTAG
>NW_006773582.1:520860-523043 GCF_000442215.2 Lipotes vexillifer | reverse complement strand
TCCTGCTGAGACTGTAGTGTTTATAAGTACTAGCCATTTAACCAGGCCCAGGTGCTCTACCTGTATGTGGCCATTCTTTTCTTGGGCACTGGATCCTATTTCTCCTTTCCAACTCCCAGTGAGTCCTGGGGTCCTGCTCAAAAAAGCAGTTCATCTGGACTATGCCACCGTGTTGTTGCACTTACCTGTGTCCATGTCACCTTTGCCTGGGCACTCCTGCCTCACGTCCCACCTGTCAGACTGGATCTCCCTTTCTGGCTCTACCAGCTCACATGAGCTGAGTTCCCACACTCCTGTGGGTGATGCAGTTTGAATTGATGGCCACCACACTCAGAGTCAGCTTGTAAGTCAGAGACGTTCCCAGAGTCTTGGTCCTGACTCTGTCTCCTCCACCACTAGCTTCTCACAGGGACCTCTGTGTGGGATCTCAAAATACCTTACTCAGAGTCTGGCTTTGGGAATCATTCTGACTCTTGGAAATTTTCTGAAACTCTACTCTGAGAATTGCCATGCAAAGAAGTTATTCTTGTTGCTCTTCTGTGATGGAGAAGAAGTGTCTTTGTTTTGTCAGCCCACATCTCCCTTTTGCACTTTTCTCATAAGCATGGGAGAACTTGAATTTGAAGGGCAATTCAATACATGATCAATTCTGAGACATTCTGTCATCATTGTTCAACAAGCTTGAATTGTATTTAAAATAGCTAACTAAATGCTAATTTGATCTTGGTCAATCCTTTTTTTGGATGGAACTGAACAACTTCAGTAAGTTTGACACTGTTAAATATATTCTTCAAAATACTGATAATGACAAAGTCATAAGCTGTGATTGCAAAGAACTATAGTGTTATCTGCATTAATGCCTTGGAGATGAAGGGGTTTCCTGCAGAACATTCAGCTGGAAGATGTACCCAGTGGGTATAGAAGCAAAGACTGCTCAAGTCTTCACAGAGAGCAGGTGGTGTTGCAATTCAGATTTCAGTTCTTCCTTCTTTTGTGTGGAATGCAGTAATTCAGGAAAACCCATCAACCGTCAAGCTTTGTGACATTAAGTTTTCTTAATTATAACACAGGATGATAATAACCATATGGGATATTTTCACCAAAAGTATCTTTGTTGGGCATCTTTGCTGCAAGCATTCTTTTCTTTTTTTTCTTTTTTTCTTTTTTTTTGCTGCAAGCATTCTTGCTGCAAACATTTTCATGGCATAACTGACTGGTCATAATGCAATTTTGCCATAAAAGATAAAATCATGAAAAATGAAAGAGGGACATTAAGAAGGACATAATAAAACATGAAAAATGAATAACAGAAAGACTTTATTACAAAATACAAAATATTTGAATACATTTAAATGTGTGTAGATTCATAGCAATCCTGTGCAAATAAATGATATTTTGTGGTTTGTACCTAAGCGTTTGTCTTCCAAGTCTTTTATTCATAGTGTTTATACAATTTTTTTTCTTTTTTTTTTTTTGCTTGTTGATTAGTCTCCTGGTTCGGCATTGCGCTTTTTCTTTTTTGCTAAAATTTCTTCCTTCATTAAGAGGTATCAGCTTCCTCCTTCATTAAGAGGTATCAGCTTCCAAATACAGTACTAGGATGCATATTTGTAACCGAGCTTTGTATCGCATTGTGAAAGCCTCTATACTGTTGTTTGTTCTTGGCATCTTGTCACATGTTCACTGATAGACATTCCAAAGTTCTATGGGAAATGTGGATTCAACTCTGCACCATCAGGGCCCTCAGACTCTTTCTTCTCCAATGTAGTGTGTTTCCAAATATACCAACTCTTGATGTAAATCACTGTCCGCTCCATAAAGCCATCAATAACATCTCTGACTGGAAGAACCACTAATGCATTTCAACCAGCTGAATCCAAACTGGCAAACCAAAAACTGGCAACCAGTTATTTTATTTTCCAAGACAGAATTGCCTTAAAGCCAATTAGTTGTGTGGTTAAAATGTTTGCAGTAAAAATGCTTACAGCAAAGATATTTATAGCAAAGAAACTCACCGTAAAAATACCTACAACAGCTCACGGTACTGTCCTGTGACTGAGTTATCATGCAACTGGACCCTCTCCCAACCTGAGTTCACTCATATGCAAAATGAAGATATTGGGTAATATGATATCCCATGTCCTTCCCACTTTAAGATTTTTTCTTTTTTTTCAGGGGGTAGG
>NW_006773582.1:517131-520774 GCF_000442215.2 Lipotes vexillifer | reverse complement strand
GCGGGGGGGGGGGGGGGGGGGGGGGGGGGGGGAGGGGGATTCCATTGGCCTGATCACTGAGCATCCTCAAAACTGGCTTAACTCCAAATCAGAGCTAGTCTCTAAGTTAGATGAAGACATGCCTTCAGGTTTCTCTTGTCTACAAGTTACCCAAACTCTAAACTTTCCATTTTTTCCTAAAACTTATTAGGCTCCTAATGTATATGACACTAAATTTGCTGCAGTTGTAAGAGAGTTACCGTGGGACTAAATATAATTTGCTTCCAGCCTCCGAGATTGTGCCAGCCCCCTCCTTCATAGGACACCCCTCAGACTTGAACGCAGTGCCGCTGCCTCTCCAGAGAGAACCACAGAAAGCAGAAGGCAAGGGAGATAAGAGTCATATTAAACTCTGATCTGTGCTGCTAGATACACACCCTTCTCAAGCTGAAGCAGATTTTTGAAGTCCTGTGCTCCATCTCACCCCCTTATTTTACAGTAAGGAAAACAAGACTCAGAAGGAATAAGTGAAGAAGGAAAAATATTGGTTGTTAGAACTCAGCTTTAGGGGCAGACAGACCTGGGTTTGAGAGCTGGTTCCTCCACTTGTTTTGTGACCGTCAAATTGTTTAATTTTTCATGCCTCAATTTCCTCACTTGTAAAATAGCTGTAATTGCCAATTTCATAGAGCTTTCTAAGGATGGATAAGAAAATGAATATAAGCATGTAGTAGGAGCCTAGCATATCTTAAACTGTCAAAAAATGTCAAATATATTTATGACAGTGTTTTGGGACCAAACCCTTATCTTCTGCTCCCTTTGATTATACAGTCAGAGCATTTGTTTCACAGATCTAGAAGAAAAAGCTAAGTGAAAAATGCCAGTGTCTTAAGTGTCAGGAATGGTTCATTTTCTTGAGACAAAACGTGAAAAAAAAAAAAAAAGTGAGATCATTGGCAAGACTTTGATATAAACAAACAGTCCAAGTGTGAAGATTGCTGACAAATCACTGGTAATTGCAGAGGTTGCTGGAGGAGACATCAGGATAATCTTTCAGAAACAGTTGCAGAGGACAGGAGAGGGCTGTGGTAAATGCAGCAGAGGATGTACAGAGTGTGGAGAGAGATGGTGGTCCTGGCATGTTATTAGGGAAGGGGAGTGGTAAGGGAGGTGTCTGGGAGAGGCAAGCAATTGTGGTGACATTGGTCAGCAGTCTCAGGACCTCGGATGTAGAAATGGAGAGAGGACTGGAGAGAGAAGGCAGAGCTTCAGTCCTAAAGGCATGCAAGACCTCAAGGGCTTGTTTAGAAGTTCCAGTGGGAAAACACCCACTGGCCATTGACTGAGAAGAGGCCGTCTCCCATAGAGGAGGTCATCTTCTATGTCCAAGCATTGGAGGGACATACTCGAAGTAGTGAGAGGGGAAGAGTACCTGGAAGAGTGCACTGAGCCTTGGTCTTGGTTGAGAACTGAAATATTACAGCCAGATCCCTTTCTCATCCACCAGAAACAGAGAGAAATTAGTGTACTTTCCAAAGAGCCCAAGCAGGGGCCAAGGCAGAAGTGGAATTTACTGGACTAGTGATAGGACATGGGGCTTGGTCAGATTAAGGCAGAAGACACCCATTTAGAGAGCAGGGACCTAAGCAGGACCAGAAACCAGACTGTCTTCATGCCAGTGCCCTGCCCTCCTGGCATAGGAAGCTTGAAATCCCCCCTCACAGTGATAGGGTTGGTCTCTGAGTCCGATACGGGACTAGGTCAGTAGGAAGCTAGTGAGAATAGGGTGCAAGGAGGTCAGGGTTACAGCTGGCAGGACAGGAGAAGTGCTGGGCAGTTCAGCTTGTTTAACTTTCCATAGTACTTTGCATATGTCTCTATTACAACAATCATGCTCTATCATGTCTATATGTAGGTCTGGCCCTCTGGATTACACTTTATTTAGGGCAGAGATTTTGAAGGACAGTGGTTACAAACATTTACTCAGAAATTATGGAGCATGGATTAAAATTCCAGTTCTAACAGTCACTAGCTGTGTGACCTCAGGCAAGTTTCTTGACGTTTCTGTGTCTCAATGTTCTTATCTGTGAAATGGAGATAATAATATCCTTATTATTGTTGGAGTGAGGATTAAATTAGTAATAAAGCAATTAGACCAGTGCCTAGTATATAGTGAATGTTATATAAGTTAATATATAAATTAATTTATAATAAATTAAATAAAATATAAAATAAGTTATAATAAATGAGAGTCTACTTCTGTTCCCAGCTCTTGGTATGGTGCTCATTTTCAGTGGACGATAAATGATTGTTAAAGATAAAAATTAAATGACAAGGCTGGGCATTCTTGCCAGCTGGTGGTTAGAACCCTAAAATCCTGACTCACAATCTGTGACCTCACCTTGCCCCAAGATACCAGCACCATAGGGTGCAGGATTGAGTGAGATGGCTCCAGCACCCAGGCATGAATGTGGCAGAGCTGTCACCATGACTTAAGAGGATACCTGCATGTTTTACCCACACCTTTCAGGCTGTGCATCCTGTGAATTATTCCACCCTATCAGGCTGCCACGGGAGACAATGGCCACTGCTCTCTCAGCTCCCACACCGTCCGCCCTCTTTCCTTATCAGGCCCCAGAGTGTGGATGCAGATAGAATTACAAGGTCCCTGTGAGGAGACTATCTGCGTGCACAGCCTCTTGAGCACATAAAGGGTTCACAGTGAAGGAGTATAAATCTGGAAAGTGAGAAGGACGGATGTCAGTGAAGGCTGAAGCACAAAGCAAAAGAAAGCCTCATCTTGATCCCGGGGCCACCCAAAGCGAGCTTCCTCCTTGCTTCGAGGACTTTGCCCTCTGAGCCACTCTTCACCCCTTGGGTTTTTCTTCCACCCCACTCCCCACCCCTTATGTTTTTCCTTCCCACTTCCCTTCCAGCATGTACCACCCACCAGCACTAACAGCATGGCTTCTTGTCAAAAGATGGCTAATGTGACTTAGTCTCAGGAGACAGAGCCTCAGCTTCCCTGCTGTGTCAAATGCAGATCTGGTGAGGATCAAAAGAGACTGTATGGGAGAAAGCATTCTGAAGAGTGTTTAGTGTTGTACAAATGCAGCACAAACCATCTAAAATTGCACCCTGCCAACGGTTAACTTTTTTTTGTAATGAACATCCACCCACACACACCATGAATTATATTTTGGTGGGTTTATATGAAAAGGTCAATTGCATTTTGAATCAGAGTATGTACATCTAGACATTAAGTGAGTCAACATAAAGAAAGCACTTTTAATGGTTTCTTCTGCTGGTAAACACTATATAAGTGAAGGTTAATAGGTATGTGGAAATGACAGTGTAGGGGAAGTTCTGAACTCAAGGCTCCTAAACAAGACGCTAGATCTGAACCTATCTTTCTGTTTTCTCATTTTAAAAATGCTGCTCTTTATACTTATTCTGCCTACTTCATACATGGGGTTGTGTTGTGAGAGTCACTGTAGAGGTGTTCGTGGGTGAAAGTGCTCTATAAGTTATAGTATACTTTATACATTTGAGAGATTATTTATGTTGTGTATGTGTCAGTGTTGATATGCCACTCTACCTGTTCGTGTCTTTTCAAATTTCCCCATTCCCCATTCTCTTTTTTTTTTTTTTTTTTTTTTTTTTT
>NW_006773582.1:498938-517121 GCF_000442215.2 Lipotes vexillifer | reverse complement strand
AGGCCTCTCACTGTTGTGGCCTCCCCTGTTGCGGAGCACAGGCTCCGGACGCGCAGGCTCAGCGGCCATGGCTCACAGGCCCAGCCGCTCCATGGCATGTGGGATCTTCCCGGACCGGGGCACGGACCCGTATCCCCTGCATCAGCAGATGGACTCTCAACCACTGCGCCACCGGGGAAGCCCCCATTCTCCTTTTTTTGCAACTGGAACACAGAGTATCAATCAGGATTATTAACCAATTTCTAGACAGCTTTTATAATATTTACTTTAAAACTTACCTTGTAATTACTAGGGCTTGGAAACAGTATACATGCACACACACACAAACACACACATTTTGAAGCTCTAATACTTGCTGTCCAAAAGGAATAAAATATTTAGCCTGAGCAAGAGCAAAACAGTGACATATTTGACCTAGAGTGTTTATTCTGACTGGCAGTGTAATTGAACTTTATCAGCTGAGTTGGGAATAGCAGTTAGCCCTTAATAGGATTGGAAAGATTATCTAAGACTCTTTGCTTAGTAACCTGAATGTTGAAATCTATATTGGATTTTCAGACACTGAACCTACCATGACTTTTTACTGCCCACCAGAATGGCTTCCTCAAGTTTATCTTTTCAGAGTAGAGTCAGATTATATTTAAAAACAGCAGTTCGTACCTAACCTGGTTTCTTTTTCTAGGAGAAATGAATAAGATTCAGGGTTTAAGGATTCAGGGTTGAATGATAAAATATGACTGTGCTCACAGGATGTTGGCATGAGTCAGTCCTTAATGCACAGCATGATATTGAACTGGGCAACAGAGTACACAGGTGTCATCCCAGTGACAGCATTATTTAGCTGTGTGAACTTGGATAATTCAGGTATACTCTCTGAGCCTCAGTTTCTTCATCTGTGAAATGGAAAAAATAGTATCAGCCCAACCGACTCCAGGTTTGCTATGTGTCTTATGAGTAATCCTTTTCTTTGTTAACCAGGCCCTGTAGGCAAATCCAAAGGTCTGTGAAAACACCCCGACTTTCTAATAAAGAAAGTGATGGCTTTGAAAAACTATCCTACTTGTGGAGGGAATATTCATAATGTGTAATTCAGTTTTCAGAGAAATTGGGGTCAGTTATGGATCAGCTTTGGTCTTATCAGCTAGAATTATTGCCTGAAAAGAGAAGCATGCTTCCACTTTTCTTAAACTTTGCCTAAGGATCAAAAAAATAAAGGTTCTGTTTGAGATTTTCCATGCATTTCATAAATTGAAAGTAGCTACAGGTTAACAGATGTTTCTTGACACAATTATGAGCAACAAGGAAAGTTTCCTGAAGCTTGAAAGACACAGTAGTCATTGCCCCCGGACTTTGATGGAGTTGCTGAAAGTCCCACAGAGGTATTTTCTTGACTCTGCCTAGATTAGAAAAGGGAGGATGCTATGCAGATTTTATCCTGAGACGGATTCGGGTTGGCACAGCTACCAGGTAGACTGGGATTCTGGGTGGGTCCTTCCCTGTTTTCTGCCCTCTGTCTGAGTCAGATGCCCTGGCCATGCCCTCTGGTAAACCCGAAGAGGAAGCTGCTTTCCTGCAGGATCCACAAAGATTCCTTCCCTGGACTTCTGTCTGTATGGCACTGCCCTCAAGGCACCTCCTCTCTACACTGCGTTTGCTCCTCTGGGTCTGGATGCTTCACTGAGTGTACGTGCCCAGTGTGTATCCTCTCGGAGCTCACATCACATGAGGAGGAACTGGCCAACAGCCAAGTGTGGCCTTCCAGCTACAGTGACAAATGTTTATATAGGTACATTGGGGGGGTCACAGGAAGGGCTGACAGGCAGTGAGCATGATGAATAATAAACCACAGTCACTCTTCCTGTTCAGCTTGTCTCAGAGTCCTTTCTTAATCATTCTCTCTGCTCCCCTGCTTTGGCCCCAAAACAACCCCCAAGAAGAGAAGCAGCATAATGGATGGTAACTCATTTTGGGAATCAAAAGAAGCGCATTTGAATCCTGGCTCTACACATTGCCAGCTCTGTAACCACAAACAATTCCCCCCAAGTCCTCTGTCTCAAATTCTTCAGCCACAAAATGTCAGGCATAGAGATTAAATATGAACACATAGTAAAACTCCTGGCTCATGGTAGGAACGCAGTAAAGCTTAAAACAACAATAATAAAGTGATCCTCCAGAATCCCATCATTAGAGTCTAACAACCCTTTCCACATGCAGAAATAATAGGAGCAGCTCACCCATCGTCTATACAAGGTGGATTGATGCTTGCATCAGCCCTTCGCAAATAGACTGATCGATGGAGCCAGTGATCAGGAAAATTGAATTCCACTGAATACACATCGCTGTCTGCCTGGCATCATCATATTTCAATGAAGTGAAACTGTAAATAGTGGCTGGCATTTCTGATGAGCTATGTGTTTGGGAACGGGATTTTGAAATGTCATTTTGAGCTCGATTTAATCAAATTTTGAGTAACAGTGTTTGGAGAAAGAAGTTCAATAGTGTCTAAGTGGTGAATGAAAGTAAATTCAGTCTTAGCCACAAAATAGCCACAGACAGAAGACTGGTGCTTCCTTTGACCTTAGGATAAAGTCTATATTAATGCTGCCTGTATTGTTCATTCTCCAAACACTTATTTAGAGCATTTCATGTGCCAAGAATTGGGCTGGGCACTAGGAGAACTCGGATATAGTGGAGATAGGCCCTGCCATTAGAAAACTCACAGTTCAGTGGGCATAGAGAATGTTCAAATGTAATCCAGATATCCTTTGAGACCTCTGTGTTCCTTGGATGTCTGGTTAAACCTAGCCTTAATCCACAACCCACATCCTGTGATATTCCAGATCTCTCTCTAAGATTTCTGTTAGAGCTCTCTGTTTACTGCTTGTCTCTAAGCCGGTGTCCATGTGACCTGTCTTTCCTTACAACACCCTGGACTCAGACCCTTTAGTAGTGCCCCGAGAAATCTACTTTTATCGAATATTTTGTAATGCATATAGAGCTTACTCAGGATTTTGAAGCAATCATGGTGTGCATCACATCACAGAGTGGTTGTCCTCTTATATTCCTCCTGGAGTAATAAATAATCCTTCATGGATTTTGAGCAAAGTAGTACTGATCTGTTTTACATCCCTCTTGGTATAAACGTCTACACAAACGCTCATAATTTTTCCAAACACGTACAGTTCCTTTCCCACAAGAAGTTCTGGTGGTTACCGTTACCTTAGCACCTTCCCCTCTCAATATATAGATATAATGTCATAACACATGATGTAGATACTTATTAGTGCAGTCAAGAATAGGGATCATTCTACCTTGGCATGGGATAGATAGAGGTGGCTTCACAGAGGAGGAGAACTTGGCATGAGTTCCCGCAGGACAGGTAGGCAAGAGTGGGGAAAACACTCTATTGGGAGGAAATGGCAAAAATGTTTGTAAGACGGTTGCATGTTTCCATCTGATCCCCACTCTGAAGATAGAGTTTTCCTAGAGCAACAGTGTTGTGTCTGGCGAGTGTGAACAGAGTGGTGAATAGGACATCAATGCCAAAAGCAGCCAGGTTAAGAGGCATCAGTGGATCAGGAAAAACAACAATAAAATGAGGAAACTTGTTGAGTGAACATAGACAAAATCTTTGAAAGAGAGAAAATACCCTAATATCAGGCATGCAGTGGAAACTAGGTGAGGGAGAAGATTTGAAGGGAAGATGGGAAAGTGGACCTACAGCAGTGATTCTCAACTTAGATATACATTGAAATCACCTGGCAAGCTTCCAGAACCTTTATGCCTAAGGCCACCCAGAGATCCTCATTAATTGGTCTGGGGTGTGGCCCAGGCATGGGGATGGTTGCAAACTCTCCAAGTGATTATTGTATGCTGCCAATGTTGAGTGCTGCTGCGCTTGGATATACCCAAAGGTGATGCTAATAACAGTAACAGCTTGTTTTAAACACCTTCTACCTCCTTTGTGCTTGGGGTTGGAGGGGAGGGTAAGGAAGAAGAGTTGGAAATCTTAAGGATATAAGTCTAACCTGGACAGATTTGAGCCATGAACCCAGAGTAGTCATATTTTAAACTTAAAATATAACTCTATGGCAATATTTTTCAGAGGGTGATCAGAGGCACTTGGGGATGCATGTTTCAGAGCTCCATCTCAGAAGCTCTCGGAGTGGGATGGGACTGAGAATCCACACTTTTAACAAACTCCATAGATGATTCTTAAGCACATTTGAGTTTAGGAATTACTGTTCTATAGCAGGTAATTAGTATATTTTATGGCAGGTAATTAGTATATTTTATAATATGTAGGATAACAAATGGCACCAGGAGTAATGGCACTTTTCACTGAGCACATACTATGTCCAAATGTTGTTTATTTTATCTTACCCTTAGATGAACACTTGGAGGTAGGTTATCTTTGCTTTACAGATGAGGAAACTGAGGGTCAGAGAAGTGAGATAACTTGCCTGGAACCATGGAACTAGTAAGGGGCTAACCCAGCCTTCAAACCATCATCTCACTTTGAAGCCACGGTGTTACATGCATGGTCATATTCAAATCTCTGTCAATAAGACCCCGATAAAAACTCTAGATCCCGGGGATTAAGGTAAACTTCCTGGCTGGTGAACACATTGATGTTTCAGGAAGGTGATTGTCCCGATTCCTCTTTTATAGATACTTTGTCTGTAATAACCCCACATTCCCACCAGTATATGAGACACATTTATGTCCACTCTCAAATGCGGTGTGGGCAGATCAGACACTTATGGAGTGCCTGCTGAAGGTGTAGGGATGTAGAAACTCCCATATCATTTGGATTTTCTGAAAGGGCCTATTTCTCCCTCCAGGTAAGGAGAGCTGGAGGTCTGTTTTCAATTCAGGACAATATCTTTCATATAGCAACCCAGAGCACACCAGTAGATTCCCTGAAGCCTTGGTGGATTAGCTGGAGAAGGCAGCCCCAGGTGGGTTGGCTGCAAGAGCCCTCTGACATTGTCACACTGGCTCAGGGGCTGCTCCTGCATTGTCTGCAATCAAACCCCACCTTGGCCTCATCTCCTGACCTCTGTCTCTGGGCCTTCTTAGAATATCAACCTGGTCCCCCTTCTCCTCTCTGCTTAAGTCTTTGCTGTGCTCTTTCCATTTTCCTCTGTCCTGCCCTCTCCTGAAAGACAGGGATTTCATCTTTTATGCTCCGCCTTTTCCCAGGTGCTCTGCCCACCTGCTATGACCCATCACACAGACAGGTGCCTATTACCCTGGCAGCTGTGGTGAAATGTGAAGAACCCCAGGCTTGGAGTCAGAAGCTCTATTTGGGCCTTAGATCTACAGTGTGGCATTGGGTGAGCCACTTTGCTCATTTGAGCACTTACTCAGAAATCAGAATATAATTCACCATATTCTCCAGATACAGCTCTTTGCCCACTTTCATGAACTTGCTCATATAACCTGAAGTGCGGTTGAGTGCACTCCTCCATCCTGAATTTGTCATTAGCAATGTCTTTTATCCAGGACCCTGTTAGAGGAGGGAGGGCTTTTGCTCTTCCCATAAACTCATTCAAGCTACATCAGGTCCGTACCTCCTCCTGAACTGATGGGAAGTGGGGGAAGTAGGGAGCATGCCCTCTCCAGCTACTCCCCCTTCAAAGGCAGAAGAATTTACTAATTGTCCAGAGCCAGGACATTCAGTAAGCCCAGTTTACTTGTGGCCTGGCTTACTGTACCTTATACAAGCATACAAGCAGCACGTTGTGCTATGTTCTCTCTTGCTTTTTTGCCTGAAACCCAGGTAAAGCCTGGCCCCAGGCCAGATTGGTTATCCTTTTGGCTTTTGACTTCCATTCATGGCTGATTGCGTAAGCGTGTTGAAGGTCCCTCTGGGGCCAATTCTCTTTCTTTCCCTTTGCACAGTTATGCCTGAATGTATGAATCCCAAGATAGAGATTTGGTGCTTAGAAAGGCAGTTAATAGGCTTAACTCATGTTTTCTAAACCAGCTTTTAACAGACAGCCCTTTATCAGGGATTATCAGGCCGGGCCTCAATGCCAAGGTGGCAGTTTTGTCTGCTGCTGCAGTTTACTGTGTATTCAGTAACACCCAAGAATTCTTTCCTAAGGCAAGAGTCAGGCATTCCCGGGTCTTGGGCCAAAATACCACTGTTATGCCTCCAAAACATCCTTCTTTACTTTTAACCATGCCGACATGCTCTTACCCACCAAGCACCCAAATCCGATTCCGACTACAGACACTAGAAATTGCTCTCTTTTTTCTCTCTTCCATCTCCACCTACCCAGCCAATGCTGGTACACAGCAGGTGTTCAGTGCTACTTAATGACTTAAATAATGCCCAAACCCACTAACAACTTTGGCAAATACCACACACACACACACACACACACACACACACACACACACACACACTCACACACACCATCAAAAGACAAAACAAAAGATTTGATGCTAAGGGAATTTGTTTTTCATGCTGTCATTTCCTAAATGGCTGATCTGGGATGATTAAAATCATGAGGAGTCCAAAAGTGGAAGAATTCGTCATGTTTGACGTTGGTACATTTTAACCAATTTAAAAAATTGCTTCCGCATCAGCAACATGGCCAATTTACATGTGCTTAGGTAATGAGGAAGAAAATATGCAGACACTGAACGTGAGAAGGAGAATAACCATGAGGGAGGGGAGGGGAGGAGCCATCCCAAAAGGAGGAGGAGAAAGAAACGAGAAAAAGAGAAAAGGAAAATAATTTAAGACATGAAAACAAGAATTAGTAATGAAAGAGAGGACAACAGCATAGATAAACATCCTCCTTATTCAAATTTAGAATGTTAGAGCAGCCAGGGAATTTTAGAGTCCTGATGTGTGGGAGAAGAAACCAAAGCTGAAGGGGAAACAGATGACTCAAGGTCACTTTTCATGTCAGGGCTGACCGCAGGTCTCCTGGTGAACAGTGTGCCACTCCTTCCCAGAAATCAGGCTGATTCCGTGGCTATGTCATAATTTTCTTTTCAGTGTGATCAATCCCCTATATATAATAGGCACATAATAATTGTTTGTGGAAGGGAGAATACAATACAACATGCTGACAGAGCCTGAAACCATTTGTATTGATGTTGGGTTATTGGTTTTCATTTTTCACAGTGAAGAATTTTGAAGTGTGTATGATTTAATGCCCCTCCATTGAGCCTCCCTACAGTTTGCCTTACCAGGCACCCTCACCCTGATCCATATCACAGCCTTCCTAGCTTCCCAAAGCCCTTATTTTTTTCTTCTTTTATATCTTGTGGTGGTCACTTTTTACCCTGTAGTACTTTCCCCCCTTTTTTGGTCTGTATTGTCTTCCTTACTAGATTATAAGCACTTTGAGATTGGAGATCTCATCTTGTCTGCGATATGGAGTCAATTGCATTGAATTAGGAGACTGGGTTGAGAGCCAACTCTGACCCTGTTAAACCTCCTCATCTGTAAAATGCTGATAAGTAGTTTCCAGACTCTTCACCTCAGAGGATGCCTATGAGACTCACTTACACTGCTGTGAACTGTTACAAGAGTTCAGTTGGGCTTTATACAAATGGCAGGGGTGTGGCTGCTGTTGATGTCTGTCTCCCTCACAGCACGTGGCATCTAGCCTTGTACAGGGTACTACCCTGCAGACACATGTCTGTTGAATGAACAACATAGCAATCACATTAGCATTTTCTATTTTAAACTAGCCCTTTCTCCTTCCAAAATTAACAAAATCTTCAGTTTTCCAGATCTTTGGTGGTGGAAAAACTCCATTTTATGTTTCTTTTTAAGTCTTCAAAACTTCTTATAAATATTTTTGAGTCCCTCAATTCTCTTCACATAATTCTTGGACAAGAATCCTGGGTCAAGACTCTCCAGAGACCATGGGTCTATCTGCAAATCTAAGGCATATATATATATGTGTGTGTATATGTATATATATGTATATATATATACATATACACACACACACACACACACACACACACACACACACAGGCATTTGACATTCAGCACCTAAAAAATGGAGGCTCACCAACCATAATTCTGTGACAGTAGCATCTTTATTCCTTCCATTTTCCAGATGAGAAAATTGAGGTGTAGAATTTAATTTACTCGGGGGCGACCAGAACCGTGGGGGTTTCTGGGAAGCGCCTGAGGCAAACCCCGTCTGGCTGCTGGCCTCGGTCTGCATCCCGGAAGCCAAGCCCTCGGGGCTCTCCAGGGTCCAGTGGTCCTGCAACTGCTGTCCCCTGTGAGTCAACAATTCCGCAAACATTTTTTCCACCAGTGATTTCTCCCCAAGCTGCCCAGCCCACGTAGCCATCCAATTGGCTAGAAAGGGCTTTTTCAACCAGGGCTTTCTCTACCTGCCTGCCTGGAACTTTCACTCGAATGGTGAAGAGAGAAGCAGAGCAAACAGATGGATGCCAGATCTGCCATTTGTCTGGATTCGTGTTCTGAAGCCCTTTAGATAAGACCTTCTTATCACCCATCTCAGAAGCATAAAAGTGTGATGGGATTTTCAGTGGACCGACCAAAGAACCCAGAAAGGCAGAGGAAAAAGTCTTCTTCCCCTCCAATATGAAGAAATATCAGGGAAAGATCCCCATCTGCACCCCAAGGAGAGAGGCCTGAAACAAATCCTTCCCTCACAGCTTCAGAAGGAACCAACCCTCCCAGCACCCTGACCTTGAACTTCTAGCCCCCAGAACTATTTCTATTTACAATTCTTTCATATGAGAGTTCAGACAGTTCCACAACTTCCAAAATTAAGTCCCCAGCTTGCCAACTACAGCTCTTGGGGCTTCTCGGCATCCATAATCATATTATAGGAGAGACCTTCAAGATGGCAGAGGAGTAAGACATGGAGATCACCTTCCTCCCCACAAATACATCAAAAATACATCTACATGTGGAACAACTCCTACAGAACACCTACTGAATGCTGGCAGAAGACCTTGGACTTCCCAAAAGGCAAGAAACTTCCCACGTACCTGGGTAGGGCAAAAGAAAAAAGAGACAAAAGAATAGGGATGGGACCTGCACCTCTGGGAGGGAGCTGTGAAGGAGGAAAGGTTTCCACACACTAGGAAGCCCCTTCACTGGTGGAGATGTTGGGTGGGTGGAGGGGAAGCTTTGGAGCCATGGAGGAGAGCACAGCAACAGGAGTACAAAGGGCAAAGTGGAGAGATTCCCATACAGAGGATCACTGCGCACCAGCACTCACCAGCCTGAGAAGCTTGTCTGCTCACCAACCAGGGCGGTTGGGGGTTGGGAGCTGAGGCTTGGGCTTCGGAGGTCAGATCTCAGGGAGAGGACTGGGGTTGGCTGTGTGAACACAGCCTGAAGGGGGCTAATGTGCCACAGCTAGCCATGAGGGAGTCTGGGAAAAAGTCTGAAACTGCCTGAGAGGCAAGAGACCATTGTTTCAGGGTGTGCGAGGAGAGGGGATTCAGAGAACCACCTAAACAAGCCCTAGAGACAGATGTGAGCCACGGCTATCAGCACAGACACCAGAGACGGGCATGAAATGCTAACGCTGCTACTGCAGCCACCAAGAAGCCTGTGGGCAAGCACAGGTCACTATCCACACCTCCCCTCCCAGGAGCCTGTGCAGCCTGCCACTGCCAGGGTTCCGTGATCCAGAGACAACTTCCCCAGGAGAATACATGGGGTGCCTCAGGCTGTTGCAGCCTCACGCCAGCCTCTGCCACCAGAGGCTCACCCCACATTCCGTACCCCTCTCTCCCCCTGGCCTGAGTGAGCCAGAGCCCCCTAATCCGCCACTCCTTTAATTCCCTCCTGTCTGGGTGAAGAACAGATGCTCTCAGGTGACCTACATGCAGAGGCAGAGCCAAATATAAAGCTGAATCCCAGGAGCTGTGTGAACAAAGAAGAGAAAGGGAAATTTCTCCCAGAAGCCTCGGGAGCAGCGGATTAAATCTCCACAATCAACTTGATGTACCCTGCATCTATGGAATACCTGAATAGACAATGAATCATCTCAAAATTGAGGCGGTGGACTTTGGGAGCAACTGTAGACTTGGGGTTGCTTTCTGCATCTAATTTGTTTAT
This sequence comes from Lipotes vexillifer, assembly GCF_000442215.2. Classification (NCBI taxonomy): domain Eukaryota; kingdom Metazoa; phylum Chordata; class Mammalia; order Artiodactyla; family Lipotidae; genus Lipotes; species Lipotes vexillifer. The sequence continues at coordinate 507,031 of NW_006773582.1, read as the reverse complement.
GGTTTTATGTTTATTTTAGTTTAGTATTTAGAGCTTATTATCACTGGTAGATTTGTTTATTGATTTCATTGCTCTCTTCCTTTATATATATACCCCAATCCTTCCCTCCCTCAATCCCCCATGCCCTTGGAAACCACAGTATATATATATATATATATATATATATATATATGGTTTTTTTTCCTTTTTCTCTTTTTGTGAGTGTATATGTGGATGCCGCTTTGTGTGATTTTGTCTGTATAGCTTTGCTTTTGTCCTAGGGTTCTGTCTTTCCTGTTGTTGTGGTGGTTTTGTATAGTTTTTAACGCTTATTATCATTGGTGGATTTGTTTTTGGATTGGTTGCTCTCTTCTTCCTTTTTTTGTTATTTTTTATTTTTAATGTTTTATTTTACTTTTTATTTTAATAGTATTTAATTCTATTTTCTTTTTTTCTTTCTTTCTTTCCTTTTTTTCTCCCTTTTCTTCTGAGCAGAGTAGTGACAGGGTCTTGGTGCTCCAGCTGGGTGTCAGGCCTGAGGCTCTAAGGTGGGAGAACAGAGTTCAGGACATTGGTGCACCAGAGACCGCGCAGCCCCCCATAATATCAAGCAGCAAAAGCTCTCCCAGAAATCTCCATCTCAGCGCTGAGACCCAGCTCCACTCAACAACCAGCAAGCTATAGTGCTGGACACCCTATGCCAAACAACTAGCAAGACAGGAACACAACCCCACCCATTAGGAGAGAGGCTACCTAAAATCATAGTAAGTTCACAGACAGCCCAAAACACACCACCGGACAGAGTCCTGTCCACCAGAAAGAAAAGATCCAGCCTCATCCACCAGAAAATATACACCAGTCCCCTCTACCAGGAAGCCTACACAAGCCACTGAACAAACCTTAGCCACTGGGGGCAGACACCAAAGACAATGGGAGCTACAAACCTGCAGCCTGTGAAAAGGAGACCCCAAACACAGTAAGTTAAACAAAATGAGAAAACAGAAATATGCTGCAAATGAAGGAGCAAGGTAAAAACACAACACACCAAACCAGTGAAGAGGAAATAGGCAGTCTACCTGAAAAAGAATCCAGAGTAATGATAGTAAAGATGATCCAAAATCTTAGAAAGAGAATGAAGAAAATACAAGAAACGTTTAACAAGGATTTAGAAGAACTAAAGAGCAAAGAAACAATGATGAGCAACACAATAAATGAAATTAAAAATTCTGTAGAAGGAATCCATAGCAGAATAACTGAGGCAGAAGAATGGATAAGTGACCTGGAAGATGAAATGATGGAAATAATTACCTCAGAGCAGAAGAAAGAAAAAAGAATGAAAAGAATTGAGGACAGTCTCAGAGACCTCTGGGACAACATTAAATGCACCAATATTTGAATTATAGCAGTCCCAGAAGAAGAAGAGAAAAAGCAAGGGACTGAGAAAATATTTGAAGAGATTAGAGTTGAAACTTCCCTAATATGGGAAAGGAAATAGTCAGTCAAGTCTAGGAAGCACAGAGAGTCCCATACAGGATAAATCCAAGGAGAAACACATCAACACATATTTATCAAACTATCGAAAATTAAATACAAAGAATATTAAAAGCAGCAAGGGAAAAGCAACAAATAACATACAAGGGAATCCCCATAAGGTTAACAGCTGAGCTTTCAGCAGAAACTCTGCAAGCCAGAAGGGAGTGGCAGGACATATTTAAAGTGATGAAAGGGAAAAACCTACAACCAAGAACACTCTACCCAACAAGGACTTCATTCAGGTTCAACAGAGAGATTAAAACCTTTACAGACAAGCAAGAGCTAAGAGAATTCAGAACGACCAAACCAGCTTTACAACAAATGCTAAAGGAACTTCTCTAGGCAGGAAAGACAAGAGAAGGAAAAGACCTAAAATAACAAACCCAAAACAATTAAGAAAATGGTAATAGAAACAAACATATTGATAACTACCTTAAATATAAATAGATTAAATGCTCCAACCAAAAGATATAGACTGGCTGAATGGATACAAAAGCAAGACCCGAATATATGCTGTCTACAAGAGACCCACTCAGACCTAGGGACGCCTACAGACTGAAAGTGAGGGGATGGAAAAAGATATTCCATGCAAATGGAAATCAAAAGAAAGCTGGAGTAGCAATTCTTATATCAGACAAAATAGACTTTAAAATAAAGACTATTACAAGAGACAAAAAAGGACACTACATAATGATCAAGGGATCAATCCAAGAAGATATAACAACTAAATATTTATGCACCCAACATAGGAGCACCTCAATACATAAGGCAAATGCTAACAGCCATAAAAGAGGAAATTGACAGTGACACAATAATGGTAAGGACTTTAATACCCCACTTTCACCAATGGACAGATCATCCAAAATGAAAATAAATAAGGAAACACAAGCTTTAAATGATACATTCAACGATATGGACTTAACTGATATTCATAGGACATTCCATCCAAGACCCACAGAATACACTTTCTTCTCAAGTCCTCATGGAACATTCTCCAGGATAGATCATATGTTGGGTCACAAATGAAGCCTTGGTAAATTTAAGAAAATTCAAATAATATAAAGTATCTTTTCCAACCACAACACTATCAGACTAGATATCAATTACAGGAAAATATCTGTAAAAAATACAAACACATCGGCAGCTAAACAATACACTACTAAGTAACCAAGAGATCACTGAAGAAATCAAAGAGAAAATCGAAAAATACCTAGAAACAAATGACAATGAAAACATGATGACCCAAAACCTATGGGATGCAGCAAAAGCAGTTCTAGAAGGAAGTTTATAGCAATACAATCCTACCTCAAGAAAAAAGAGACATCTCAAATAAACAACCTAACCTTACACCTAAAGCAATTAGAGAAAGGAGAACCAAAAAAAAAAACCCCAAAATTAGCAGAAAGAAAGAAAGAAGTAAAGATCAGATCAGAAATAAATGAAAAAGAAATGAAGGAAACAGTAGCAAAGATCAATAAAACTAAAAGCTGGTTCTTTGAGAAGATAAACAAAATTGATAAACCATTAGCCAGACTCATCAAGAGAAAAAGGGAGAAGACTCAAATCAACAGATTTAGAAATGAAAAGGGAGAAGTAACAACTGACACTGCAGAAATACAAAGGGTCATGAGAGATTAGTACAAGCAACTCTATGCCAATCAAATGGACACCCTGGAAGAAATGGACAAATTCTTAGAAAAGCACAACCTTCCAAGACCGAACCAGAAAGAAATAGAAAATATAAACAGACAAATCACAGGCACTGAAATTGAAACTGTGATTAAAAATCTTCCAAGAAACAAAAGCCCAGGACCAGATGGCTTCACAGGTGAATTCTGTCAAACATTTAGAGAAGAGCTAACACCTGTCCTTATCAAACTATTCAAAAATATAGCAGAGGGAGGAGTATTCCCAAACTCATTCTACGAGGCCACCATCACCCTGATACCAAAACCAGACAGAGATGTCACCAGAAAAGAAAACTACAGGCCAACATCACTGATGAACATAGATGCAAAAATCCTCAACAAAATACTAGCAAACAGGATCCAGCAGCACACTAAAAGGATCATACACCATGATCAAGTGGGGTTTATTCCAGGAATGCAAGGATTCTTCAATCTATGCAAATCAATCAATGTGATACACTGTATTAACAAACTGAAGGATAAAAACCATATGCTAATCTCAATAGATGCAGAAAAAGCTTTTGAAAAAATTCAACACACATTTATGATAAAAACTCTCCAGAAAGTAGGCATAGAGGGAACTTACCTCAACATAATATAGACCATAAATGACAAATCCACAGCCAACATCGTTCTCAATGGTGAAAAACTAAAATCATTTTCTCTAAGATCAGGAACATGACAAGGTTGCCCACTCTCACCACTGTTATTCAACATAGTTTTGGAAGTTTTTGCCACAGCAATCAGAGAGAAGTAAAAGGAATCCAAATTGGAAAAGAAGAAGTAAAACTGTCACTCCTTGCAGATGACATGATACTATACATAGAGAATCCTAAAGATGCTACCAGAAAACTACTAGAGCTCATCAATGAATTTGGTAAAGTAGCAGGATACAAAATTAATGCACAGAAATCTCTTGCATTCTTATACACTAATGATGAAAATTCTGAAAGAGAAATTAAGGAAACACTCCCATTTACCATTGCAACTTAAAGAATAAAATACCTAGGAATAAACCTACCTAAGGAGACAAAAGACTTGTATGTAGAAAACTATAAGACACTGAGGAAAGAAATTAAAGACGATACAAAGAGATGGAGAGATGTACCATGTTCTTAGGTTGAAAGAATCAACATTGTGAAAATGACTATACTACCCAAAGCAATCTACAGTTTCAGTGCAATCCCTATCACACTACCAGTGGCATTTTTCACAGAACTAGAACAAAACATTTGACAGTTTGTATGGAAACACAAAAGACCCCGAATAGCCAAAGCAATCTTGAGAAAGAAAAACGGAGCTGGAGGAATCAGGCTCCCTGACTTCAAACTATACTACAAAGCTACAGTAATCAAGACAGTATGGAACTAGCACAGAAACAGAAATATAGATTAATGGAACAGGATGGAAAGCCCAGAGATAAACCCACACACATAGGGTCCCCTTATCTTTGATAAAGGAGGCAAGAATATACAATGGAGAAAAGACAGTCTCTTCAATAAGTGGTGCTGGGAAAACTGGAAAGCTACATGTAAAAGAATGAAATTAGAACACTCCCTAATACCATGTGCAAAAATAAACTCAAAATGGATTAAAGCCCGAAATGTAAGGGCAGACAGTATAAAACTCTCAGAGGAAAACATAGGAAAAGCACTGTATGATATAAATCACAGCAATATCCTTTTTGACCCACCTCCTAGAGAAATGGAAATAAAAACAAAAATAAACAGATTGGGGCCTAATGAAACTTAAAAGCTTTTTCACAGCAAAGGAAACCATAAACAAGATGAAAAGACAACCCTCAGGATGGTAGAAAATATTTGTAAATGAAGCAACTGACAAAGGATTAATCTCCAAATGATACAAGGAGGTCATGCAACTTACTATCAGAAAAACAAGCCAATCCAAAAATGGGCAGAAGACCTAAATAGACATTTCTCCAAAGAAGATATACAGATTGCCAACAAACACATGAAAGGATGCTCAGCATCACTAATCATTAGAGAAATGCAAATCAAAACTACAAATAGGGCTTCCCTGGTGGTGCAGTGGTTGAGAGTCTGCCTGCCGATGCAGGGGACATGGGTTCATGTCCCGGTCCAGGAAGATCCCACATGCCGCGGAGCGGCTAGGCCCGTGAGCCATGGCCGCTGAGCCTGCGCGTCCGGAGCCTGTGCTCAGCAATGGGAGAGGCCACAACAGTGAGAGGCCTGCGTACCGCCAAAAAAACCCAAAAAAACCCCAAAACTACAAATAGATATCACCTCACACCAGTCAGAATGACCATCATCAAAATATCTACAAACAATAAATGCTGTAGAGGGTGTGGAGAAAAGGAACCCTCTTGCACTGTTGCTGGGAATGTAAATTGATATAGCCACTATGGAGAACAGTATGGAGGTTCCTTAAAAAACTAAAAATAGAACTACCATATGACCCAGCAATCCCACTACTGGGCATATACCCTGAGAAAACCATAATTCAAAAACAGTCATGTACCACAATGTTCATTGCAGCACTATTTACAATAGCCAGGACATGGAATTAACCTAAGTGTCCATTGACAGATGAAGGGATAAAGAAGGTGTGGTACAAATATACAGTAGAAAATTACTCAGCCATAAAAAGAAACAAGTTCTTTGTAGTGAGGTGGATGGGCCTAGAGTCTGTCATACAGAGTGAAGTAAGTCAGAGAAAAACAAATACTGTGTGCTAACACATATATGTGGAATCTAAAAAAAAAAAGAAAAAGAATGGTCATGAAGAACCTAGGGGCAACACGGGAATGAAGACACAGACCTACTAAAGAATGGACTTGAGGACACGGGGATTGGGAAGGGTAAGCTGGGACAAAATGAGAGAGTGGCATGGACATATATACACTACCATACGTAAAATAAATAGGTAGTGAAAAGCAGCCTCATAGCACAGGGAGATCAGCTCAGTGCTTTGTGACCACCTAGAGGTTCAGGATAGGGAGGGTGGGAGGGAGATGCAAGAGGGAGGAGAAATGGGGATATATGTATTTATGTTGCTGATTCACTTTGTTATATGCCAGAAACTAACACACCATTGTAAAGCAATTATACTCCAATAAAGATATTTTTTTAAAAATTATTATAAAAAATTTTAATTTACCCAACATGCTTTTTCTGTCCACGTGGCAATTTATAAAACACATAGAGTGCAAACTCACTTTCCCCACTACCCTTGACAACTATGATATATCCCCTAGAGTCATTGATTTGGCTTGTAAAAAAGGCTCAGAATCATGGAATCATTTCTTTTTTTCCCTGTCTCAAGACTGATTTTCAGTCACAGGAGTTGTGGAATCTTGTCATTTGATGTCTTCCCGGCCTGACTTGGTGGAAGTGACAACATCCTAATTACCAGCCTTTATGGAAAATCCAGTCAAGTTTTCCTGTAGAGACTTTTGAATTACTGCACTCTTAGCCAAAGAGGACTAGAAAAACTCTGCTTACCAGCTATATTCATTTCCTGTTACTCCTGTAAAAAATTACCACACTTAGTGGCTTGAAAATAACACACATTTATCCTCTTACATTTCTGGAGGTCATTGTCTAAAATCAAGGTGTTGGCAGGACCATGTTTTCTCCAGAGACTCTAGAGAACAATTCATTTTCTTGCCTATTCTTGCTTGTAGTTCTGCATTTCTTGAATTCCTTGGTTCATGGCCCTTTCCTTTTTTTTCAAAGAACATCAATCCAGTGTGTGCTTCCATTCTCACATTGACTTCTTTCCTCTGTAGTCAAATCTCCCTGTCTCCCTCTTATAAGGACACTTGTAATTACATTTAGGGTCCAGTTGGATAATCCAGGATAATCTCCCAATCTCAAAATCCTTAACTTAAACCCATCTGCAAAGTCCTTCTTGCCATATAAGTTAACATTCACAAGTTCCAGGGATTAGGACCTGAATATCTTTGGCAGTCATTATTCAGCCTACAACACCAACCCAGGGAGATTAATAAAGAGGCTTGTCTCTGTTGGGATTCTGTGTTGAAAAAAAGCCTCCATATGTACATACTATGCAGTGATTTAGAGTAAAAGTATTTCACCTATGTGTTGTAGGAATCCCTAAGCCTCAAGATTTACATTAAAATGTTTCTGAAAAGAAACTCAACATGAAAAGATGTTCAGCATCATTATTCATTAGGACAATGCAAATCAAAACCACAATGAGATCATCTCACCCCTGTCAGAATGGCTATTATCAAACGGACAAGAAATAACAAGTGTTGGTGAGGATATGGAGAAAAGGGAACTCTTCTGCACTGTTGGTGGGAACATGAATTGGTGCAGCCACTATGGAAAACAGTATGGAGCTTCCTCAAAAAAATTAAAAATAGAATTACCATATGATTGGGACTTTCCTGGTGGTGCAGTGGTTAAGAATCCACCTGCCAATGCACGGGACATGGGTTCAAGCCCTGGTCCGGGAAGATCCCACATGCCATGGAGCAACTAAGACCATGCGCCACAACTACTGAGCCTGTGCTCTAGAGCCCACGAACCACAATTACTGAGCCTGAGCACCATAACTACTGAAGCCCGTGTGCCTAGAGCCCGTGCTCCGCAGCAAGAGAAGCCACCACAATGAGAAGCTGGCACATCGCAACGAAGAGTAGCCCCCACTCACCACAACTAGGGAAAGCCTGCATACAGCAATGAAGACCCAACACAGCCAAAATTAAAATAAATTTAAATAAAAAAGAAGCAAATGGTACTTCTAGAAATGGAAAAACCAAAATAATTGAAATTGAAAACTTGATGGACAGTTTAGACAGCAGATTAGACATTTGCAGACAGAACTAGTGTCTGGAAGACAGATTTCAGGACATTAACTAGAATGCAGACAGCTCTAATAGGAGTT
>NW_006773582.1:494366-498926 GCF_000442215.2 Lipotes vexillifer | reverse complement strand
GGGAAAGAAGGGAGAATGGGAGAGTCAATATTCAATGAGATGACTGAGAATTTTCCACAGTTGAAGAAAGAAATGAACCTTTGGATTGGAGATTTATAATGCATCCAGAGCAGCAAAAAGAAAAAAATGAATCCACACTTAACACATTTTGAAGTAAAAATGCAGAATACCAAAACAAGGAGAAGAGCTTTAATGTTACTAAAGAGAAAAGAGAAATTACCCTTAGGACTAAATCAGATTAAAACAACTTACTAGCAGCCAATCTAGAAACCTGAAGACAATGGAATATCATCTTCCACGTGTTAAAGTAGAGGGATATATAATGAACAACGATGAGAAAACATACGTAAGTAACGCGCCTAAATCCAAATAATAACGAACTATCAAAAAAGTGACTGAAGATGTTTAAAGCAGGCAGAACAAAATTGTTGATAACCAGTTATATGGGATTTAGGGTAAGGATTATTTGTGGTTCTGCTTAGGAGGAGGGCAGAAATTCTGATCAATGGAGATCATTTTGAATAACAAGTAGGCATATTAAAAATTTAAAGATAATACCTAAAAGACAAGAGATAGAAGGTATGTTTCCAAACCAATAGAGGGGAAAAATAAAATTCAATAAATCAAATAGACAATGAGTACTTCATATGTAATAAAAATATTAACAACATAGCAATAATACACACAAACCTCAGGATGGTAGTTATTTATGGGGATGGTCATTTGAGGATTTGGAATTGAGCTGGATTTTAACGTTATATTGATAGAAAGGAAAATAGAATAATATGGCCAAAGATTAACATTTATACTAATTAGGTGGAAGTTTTATGGGAGTCTGATAATTTGATATAGTATGTACTCTATTTTAAATCTATGATACAACTAAAGGAAAAGAAGCAAATGGGACCAGTTTAGGAATTACAAAGTCTGCATTCAGGTTCAGGCTCTGACTCTAACCTGCTATCTGACCTTGGACATCACTAACCTGCTTTGGGTCTTTTTGTCCTCTGTTGAAGAATTAATGTATCAGGGTAGATTATAATCTTAGTCACAACTTTACATTTCTGTGACTCTCCAGTTATCTCTCCATTTTGATTTGATTTGCTCTCTGAGCCATAGAACTGAAAGGAAATGGGGATCATCTCATCTAAACCCCTTATTTTACAGCTGGGAAATTGAGGCCCAGAGAGGAGGCATGGCTTTCCCAGAGACATGGCAAACTAAGCCCCAATTCAGGCTGTTTCCATAAACTCTGAGGCTTTATCTGCCTCTCCACGGTGGTCTGAGGACAAAGGAGAGAATGTCCACAGTGGGGAAGTCACAAAAATATATGAGAACAACCTATTAGCATTAAACATTGGCTAAATGAGACCCAATATTACTCTTTATTAAGTCGAGCCGGGAAGTTGGATGCAGGGGGCATTTTATATGTCAGCATCGTAGCAATTATGAATGACTGATTAATAAGTAAACAAATACTAGGAAATCGGGCCTGCTTCAATGTTTCAAATTCACAGTAACACCCTGTTAACACAAACTTCAAGTGTAAACAGTAATAACCACACTAATCACAAAGATGAAAACTCTAATTCAAATGATGCTCACAGCGTCCTCACTGCCTGTTCCTTTCCTATCTGTTCAGATCTCCATGCAGTAATTAAATCCATTAAAATGTAAAACCAGCTTTTGTTCTCAAGGGGAAAAATGAAAAGGAAGCTGAATAACATCCTTGGTGATGAAACTTACTTCTCAGAACCTCCATTACATCCAAATTCTTGGCCCTTCTTTTCTGAAACAGCAGCTCTCCTGCACTGGGATCCAGCTGCCAGGCTGGGTCTACAGCATTTCTCGTGGAGAAAGAAGACATGACTTAAAGACGAGGATGAGCATAGGCCTTAGAGACGGGAGACTTATGCTGAGGTCACAGCTCTGCCTCCTATAGCTCGACGATCTTGGCTTTATAAAACATGTTTCTTCCTCTGGCCTTCATTTTGCTCATTTGCAAAAAGGGAATGATATCTGCTCTCACAGGCTGATTGTTGGAACCAAATGAGATGAAAATGAAAGCAACATTAAAGAACTTTACAAAATGAGCTATTATTCTCCATGATGTTCAGAAGCTCACAGGAGCTTCAATTTATTCTTTGAGGGAGGTGTGGGAACATAGTGTAGTGTGGGACAATAGGGTCTGCATATTGTTTACACTAAGACCTATTAAAGGATACATTTTAAAAGAGGATATAATCATGATTCTCATACACATATAAAATGAATATATGCCAAAGATTTTTATAACTAATTAATGAGGCAACCAGATGTTAGAGTGAATTCAAAAGCAAACTCACAGTGTCACATATTTTTAGTCAAATATGGAATGCTGAAATGAATTTTGCACCCTTAGAAAAGGGTCCAAAAGTGGTCACTATCTAAAGGGTAATAATCAGTTGCATTCCATTAGACACAATTTGCATTTCTCTGGACAGGAATTATTTGCATTACTATCAATTTTCTACAACTTAATTTCTATCTGTACTGAGTTGTAAAATAGCGCAGTCAAAGACAAGGAGAGGCAGAGATAACCCAGGTGGAGGAGCTAATCAGGACAACCACTAAAATATCAAGGTCTTTCACAGTTCTTCCCTTACCAGACCCTGGATACAGAGTGAAGTATCCAGTGAAGAGAAAAACAAATACCGTATGCTAACACATATATATGGAATCTAAAAAAAAAATTGGTTCTGAAGAACCTAGGGAAAGGACAGGAATAAAGACACAGATGTAGAGAATGGACTTGAGGACACGGCGAGGGGGAAGGGTAAGCTGGGATGAAGTGAGAGAGTGGCATGGACATATATACACTACCAAACGTAAAACAGATAGCTAGTGGGAAGCAGCTGCACAGCACAGGTAGATCAGCTTGGTGCTTTGTGACCACCTAGAGGGGTGGGATAGGAGGGGTGGGAGGGAGACGCAATTGGGAGGGGATATGGGGATAGATGTATACGTATAGCTGATTCACTTTGTTATACAGCAGAAACTAACACAACATTGTAAAGCAATTATACTCCAATAAAGATGTAAAAAAAAAAAAAAGAATCCCAAACCTACTCAAAGAAGCTGCTTGAATTTTAGTTTCATTACTTGCCAGTTAATACAAACTTTAAGTAAGAAGTGGGGAAACCTTGGGCTGGGCTCTGGGCTCAGCTGTCCTAGTTTCCCAACAACTTTATCATGTGGGATTACCTTGGCCAAGCGTCTTCTCCCATCCAGGTCTTAGTTTCCTTATCTGAAAAATGAGTGCTTTGGACTAGCTGACTTGTCCTCTGTGAGAAACCAGTGAGAGTGTGGAATGAAAAATGCTTTATACAGTTGAGACTATTTTACACCACTCCCCCCAAGAGGGTATATTACTATTATTCAACCACTCTGGAAAGAGAAACATCATGTGGCTCTCCAACTGCTTTACCTCCTAAAATACACTAGTTTAGAATGTCAGACAAAATTGGAATTGTCAGAGAAAGATAATACAGTATTTATATATGCTATCTGTGATGGTTAATTTTATGTCAATTTGGAAGGGTTTTTTTTGATGAGATTAACATTTAATCAGCGAACTTTGAATAAGCAGATTACCCTCCATAATGTGGGTGGGTCTCACCCAATCAGCTGAAAGGCCTGAATAGAACCAAAAAACTAGTCTCCTGGAACAAGAGGGAATTCTCTAGCAGACTGCCTTCAGACTTCATCTGCACCGTCAGCCTGTCTGGGTCTCCAGGCTGCCAGCCTTTGGACTGCAATTGCACCATCAGGTCTCCTAGGTCTTAAACCTGTTAGTCCACACTATTTTTCAGACTCACCAGCCTTCATGATTGTGTGAGCCAATTCCTTATAATAAATCTGTTTTTCTGTATATACATATCCTATTAGTTCTGTTTCTCTGGAGCACTCCAATATACTACGTATTACCCAAATGGGAGTCTCCAGAGTAGTAGTAGGTGGTTTCAGCTCCATTCGCGGGCACTCCATGCAGCCTTAGGAAGGTACTTTCTAGTGAGAACCCGGGAACCCTGGTTTGTGGCCCCATGGAGGGACCATGGAGGGCACCTGGCATTACCCTCGAGGGGCCTCAGCTCTGGTCCAGAACCAGCACCCCCTCTCCAGGGCAAAAGTCATATCAACAGACATTCCTGGCTTTCCTGACAAGTGAGCTATGGGGAAATGTCAGAGAACTTGGGAACTGGAGGGCAAGGATAGAGGGAAGGTTTTGCCCAAGTCATAAATCTCCTGGGGGAAGAAATAGACTCCTGGGATGAGGTTTAGTACCTACCTTCATTGAGACTCAAAACAAAGACACAGTAGTACCACTGTACTATCACTTATTGAGTCCAGCTGATATGCCAGGCACTCTGCTAAGTGCACTTTGCATAAATTATCACGTGTGATCATATCAACTATGCTGGAAGTAGAGGTATCATCCCAATTCAGTATATGAGGACACTGAGCTCAGTGAGGGTAAGTAACTCACCCTAAGTCACTGGAAAAGATGAGATAGATCCCTAG
>NW_006773582.1:488079-494356 GCF_000442215.2 Lipotes vexillifer | reverse complement strand
AAAGAGTGTGTGTAAAACCAAGGGCCAATGAGGGAGAAACTAAGAACAGCCAGTGAGCACCCACCACAGGAGCTCAGGAGAAGGGGGGAAGACAGCGGGAGATTAGGAAAGGGGGTGGGGCAGGCCCTGAGAATGGCTTGGATGGGGGCCAGAATCTCCATCTGTGCTTCCCAAAGACTAGCTGCTGCTCATATGTACATTTTGCTGGTAATCAGTGGTCACCAGCAACACATGACCTCTCCCTAATTAAACCATATCAAAGTCAGCCAAGGAAGGAGTTATAGCTGGCAGGATGCAGCCCTTGTGGACTCAGTTAGCTCCAGCACCACCCAAGAGCAGAGGCCATTTACCAGTTATTGATAACTTTCATTTGCTAACAATTACACCCCATTTCAGAGAGACTGGGGAGCCACTGATGCAAGGTCACATTTCCTCATGCCCAGATTTCTGGAGGGAGCTCCTTGGAGACACTGTGAGGCATGTGATAGAGAATGGATAATAAGGCAAAAGAGTTTCCTCCATCTTGGTTGGCTTAAAGAGTGATGCAGGTTTATGTATGGTCAGGAGAGTGGGCTGGAGACTACCAGCTCTGCCATCTTAAAGCTGTGATGTCTTGGACAAGTGGCTTCACTTTTCTGAGCTCCTGAAAATGGAGATGTTACAATAGGCCTATAACAAGGACCAAATGAATGTGCAAATGTGAAGGGGGTTTTATACTTTAAAGCAAGGGTCAGTAAACTCTCTATGAAGGGCCAGAGAGTAAATAATTCAAACTTTATGGATCATACAGTGTCTGTTGCAGCTAATCAATTCTGCCATTGTAATGTGCAGGCAATTGTAAACAATGCATAACAATGGATGTGGTTGTGTCCTGATAAAACTTTATTTATGGATGCTGAAGTTTAAACATCATATAATTTTCATATGTCATGAAATATTATTCGTCTTTTGGTTTTTTCAACCATTTAAAATGCAAAATCCATTCTTATCTGTAGGCCAGACAAAATGAGAAAGCAAACCAGATTTGGCCACTGGGCCACTTATTGTCAATCGTTGCCCTAAAGAGCTGTATAAATGTAGAAAAGAGTAGGGGAAAAGGTTTTGCAAAAAGGTAGAGATTGTATTTTATCTATATTAAAGTGAGGCTTTTAAAAAGCAATTATGGGGCTTCCCTGGTGGCGCAGTGGTTGAGAGTCTGCCTGCCGATGCAGGGGATGCGGGTTCGTGCCCCGGTCCGGGAAGATCCCACATGCCGCGGAGTGGCTGGGCCTGTGAGCCATGGCCGCTGAGCCTGCGTGTCCGGAGCCTGTGCTCCACAATGGGAGAGGCCACAACAGTGAGAGGCCTGCGTACCGCAAAAACAAAACAATAATAAAAAGCAATTACTTACTAAGCTTTGTGGTGCTAAGACAAAGGGATGAGAAGTCTGGGCAAAGAGGCCAGTGTAGACTGGTACAACCAGAGGAGGAATTCTGGAAGGTGGGGCATTTGGTTTGAGCTGGAAGAAGGGGTGGGATTTTAATAGGTGAGGCCAAGGAGGTGGGTGTTTTTTTAAGGTATTTAAGGAGGGAAGGAAGAGTGAGGGCACAGAGGAGATAAAAGGACACCTAATGGTAGACAACCAGGGAGAGGGATGGGCAGGGCCAGGGCTCCAGCCTGAGGCTTCTGATTCCCACACGAGTGCTCGTGCCACATTCTAGCTGCCTGGTAACTTGTATGGAAAAATAGGAAAATCTAGAAGTGCCCTGCTCTAGGAGAACTTATCAGATTGGGAGACATTCTGGAGAAAGTTATTAAAAAAACTAACCGTTGATATGACAGAAACAATCATGAAATAATAGCAACCTTTAATTGAGCACCGACTCAATTGAGCATTATGTATTCTGCAGACATTATCTAATTTGGGACTCATAACAACCCTTTGAAGAAGGTCTGGTTATCCCCATTATCCCCACTTTACAGACACTGAGAAAAGGTGAGAGAATGTCCCACTGGGCTCAGTGACCACACTTAACAACAATAAACACTTGCATAATGTTTTCCAAAGACTCTCAGTGGAGATTGAGAGACACATTGAGCAATAACCCAAGGGCTGTGGTAACCTGGCCTTGAAGGTAGATAGATGGAAACGTGCATGGGGCAGCCAGAGTGTTTCAAGGGAGTAGCACAGAGGTGGTCCATGTACATGACTCAATACCAGCCTGACTGTTTGGAGTGGCTGCAGACTTCTTACATCTATTAGCAAGCCTGGAGCAGTTCCTAAGTATGTTTACAGATGCCTTGCTGGGGATGGCATGCTCTAGAAGGAGTCATTGTAGCAGCATTGTGGGGGTTAGGAATAAATAAATAACATTTTCAGCTCCCCCAAGAGCCATTAGACTAAAACAGAGAAGCAGGTGAGAAGAGGAAGTTGAGAGTTTTTTGCGCTTTGTTAATGGGCCTTTAATCAACAGACCTCCACTCCGCCACCAGCAGCAGCCGGTCCCTGCAATCTGGGGAGACTGTATACTCACAAAGCTCCCATTCAAGTGCCATGGAGGCTGGCACAATGCAGCAATCAGAAGAGCCCGAGCTTCTCCAAGGCGCTACACCTGCACCTGTTATCACAACGGGAACTCCTTTATCAGCCCTTAGAAACTTACAAAATGGAGGAGGTTGCCTATAATAAGTTCACTTCCAGCCTTTGAGTATAGAGATATATAAGCCAACATCAAGGGCTAATTGGCCTCTTTCTCTGGAGAACCATGAACCCTGGGTGGGTCGGGGCAGCCACAGGTCTACCATAGTAGTGTCAACATGACAGAGTCCGTTGGACTGTGAACCAACTCCAGCTGTGAGGATGGGAGTTGGGTGGGATTGATGGCTATAGCTGGAACCAGGGGGTTGGGAGCTGCATTAGCTTCCATCCCACCACTGTTGGAGAGAATGCATGAGCTGGCTTGTCAGGTGCGGAAGGAGGCTGAATGCTTTTTTGATTGCTATAATTGCGGCAAATTGGATGCTTGAGAGCGCCTCTTTAATGAGAAGAATCTCATGGATGAGACTTAGGGAAGAGGCCCCTCTTCAGATCCCTCTCCTTTGTCCCATGTGTATGAGATAATTCCCCAGCCATTATGGATTGTGAATGGGCTGCTAATTTTAGTTGTGCAAGCCAAATAAAGACCATGGTTGGTAGATCCGGAAGGTGATTCATCTGATATGAGGTTTGTATGGTGAAAGCTAAAGGTCTTGATAAGCACCCCTGATTATTTCAAACTTTCCAACCAAAAAGCTGGAGAATTTCTTAAGTGGTAGTCTCAGCACCGGAAACCAAACATGGCCTCCACTACCTTCTTTTCTGTTCAAGGTCCTTCTGTCTTGGCAGTCCTGGGTGCTTTGAGTATGGGTGTCCTCCTCTAGGTTTTCTTATTTGGGAAGAATCAGGAAGGCAACAGCAAAGCCAAAGTCAGTGAAAAAGCCAAAGTAAAATCCACAGAGACCTAACACAAAACCAAGTCCAATGGGCTTTAATACAATGGGGGAAAACAGACAAGAGTTAAAAAGATTTCAGAATCCAAGTGGGAATAGAAGTTCAGGAAGTTGTGAGGAAAGTTGAGGGTAGCTGGAAAGTCTTGATTCCTTTTATTGGCTTGCTAATTGCTTATGAGAGGTTCTTGGGCTTGTTGAGCTTAGAGTTACAGGGTCATAATAGCCGAGAGAAGATTGTACTGTACTTGATTCCAAAGCTGGTTTTGCTACTTACCTGTTGTTTCCCTTGGGTAAGTCACTCTTTTGTTGGGGCTTATGGTGACTAACTCATCCCAGTTTGCTGGAGACTTTCCAGTTTTAGCACTGCATACTGGAAGCCCCTCAGTTCCAACAAACCATATGTCCTGCTTCACCAGGGCAGAGTATTGAGGTATGAGAGTGGAGAAATAGGAGCTAGACTTTGAACTTTGGATGTTAAGCAAAAATCTCTGATGTTATCTTGATATCCCATTTTTCATCAAGCTCCATCCCAAAACACTACCATTGTTTCTCTCTTGAAGCATGTGTCTCTTCAGCCTTCTATTGTCTTTACTGATGCAGTTGTCTTCTCTGTGAGCAGTTTGAGGGTAAGGACTCCTCCCTGCCTAGGGACAGAGTACCAGGCACCTAGCAGGCCCTCAGTAAACATATTATTGAATTGGATCCATTACCCCCTTGAGCCTTCTGTCTATAGGTCCAAAGGACATTCAGATGGACATGCTCTTAAGATCTTTGCAGTAACCAGGAGGCCTGAAGGACAGAAGTAGAAAAGAATAGGCCCAGGCCCTTGTCAGTCTTCTCCTACAGATTTTCTGTGTGACCTTAAGTTACTCTCTTTCTCTGTCTTCAGTTTTCTGATGAGTAGTAAGATAAATTGATAATGTGATTTGTGTTGTATCAGTTTCTCTAAGTTGAAACTACAAATCATAGGATTCTCATCTCTATATGGTTCCAAGTTAGGGTTAGAATTCCGAGCTACAGTTGGAATTCCCTTCTCTATATGATTCCAAGTTGGAGTTGACCACAAGTTAGTGTTCCAAGTTAGGGTCATGTGAGTTTTGGAAGGGGGACATAAAGGAGGGCTTTTTTTTTTTTTTTCCACTCTGAAGGTCAGTGAGGCAGGCACTGTTGGAACTCGTGCACATTGTCACTGGTCTGCCCACTTACTTGATTGGTATGGGATACAGTCAGGCCTTCATCCCCTCCAGCTTCTGCCGGATCCCTGCCTTCAGCTTCCCTGAGTCCTGGGCCAAACACAGGTGTTACTCTGTGATGCCGGGGTGCCAGCTCATCCTGTAGGTCAACAGCATCATAGGGATTGAAGGAGATGAGAGACAGATGATGTTCCAGCTAATTCTTACAGATTCTAGTCTGTTCTTTGTATCTCTACTTTATGTCTATCTTTCCTTCTACATTTCTAGCCCTGCTGACTTCAGACCCAGCACCGAATTCAGAAACTACAGCTTTAAATAGCCAACATAATCAGCTCCCACAATTGCATGTGGCCTAAGCTTCGTAATGTATTCCTCATTCTATACCGCTTGAAGTGGTTCTGTTTCTCTGAATTGTGAATGATATAAATAATATCCTTTGAATGTTTGCTATGTGCCAGGCACTTTCTCAATATTTTGCCTATATTAATTTTTTTAATCCTCCAGACTCTCTTGTGAGGTATGTAATTATCCCCATTTTATATTATCTCCATTTTATAGATGAGAAAATTGAAGCTCAGAGAATTAAAGTAATTTGCTCCAAATCATAGCTGCGTGTAAGAGGCCAAGCCAGGAATTTAACCCGGCAGTTTGGTAGAGTCTGTGCTTTTATCTGTGACATGATGCTGTCTCATTTGTAGAGTAAGAGGTTGTTCTAGCTATCCTTGAAGTCTCTTACAGTTTTAACACCCCATGAAATAGTTTCTGTGCTCAGAATAGTGTATTTCAAAGTGTGGTCTAAGAGCCATCTACATCAGAATCACTTGGGAAACTGGTTAAAATTCAGATCCCCTGATGTCCATAGGTTTGCAGTGTATAATGGAGGTAGGGGCCCTGTTGTTTATAGTGTTTTCAGGTGATTTTGATGTGCACTAAGCTTTTGAGAACCAATCTCTACCCTAGAAGAGTAATAATAGTTGGAATAATGAATAAATACAAGTGGCGTTTTGGTTTTTGGTTTTCTTTTGAGAAAGGAAAAGAGGAAATGAATGCCTTCAGAGATGGCTTCTCCTCTGAGCCTACATTTAAGTGGAGGTTTGTAATGTAGCCTCAGGTCTACAGTCGAGAAAACACACGTGATGGAGTTGGTATCAGAAAGCTCTGTAAGGATTTGCCTCTGCTCCTCCTGCAAGCGCCCCTGGAGACAGCTTCCGCGAGGCTGCCCGTGACGGGGCCAGGAAGTGGTGAGAGCGGCAGCAGCCGCAAGGCCGCCCTGTCTGCATCCTGCTTTTCTGCTCAGCCCTGGGTCTTCCCCCCAAGCTGTTAATGAGAAGTGTCTCTCCTCATGAAGGGATTATCGTCGTTTACATTCTCTGGGGCAGTCAGCCACGCTGGCTGGAGGTGGGCAGAGTTTCTCTGGGTGACTTTGCCTATTAAGGGCCTCTGGAGCCTAGGCTCCCCGAAGCAGAGCAGCGTAGGCTGCACAAATTGGAGTCAGAAGAAGGCCGTACACTGGAAATCCTCTTCATGGCTGTTTGCGGTCCTCATTAGCAGGCATCCTGGCCGGATAACAAGGGCCTCCTCCACCCAGTGACGCTGGCCTTCGGGACACCGGCATT
>NW_006773582.1:464345-488069 GCF_000442215.2 Lipotes vexillifer | reverse complement strand
GCATTCCTGTGCAAAGGCAGGTACCAGGCCCCTCAGGCCTAAGCTGGCCCCTCAGGTGTGGAGGGTACTTAATTGTTGGCAAGGGGCTTTCTTCCTATGCGCCACCTCCTTTGAGCTTCCCACCAATCCTGGGATGAGTAATTTCAGGAACTTCAAACCTGACTGAGGAAAACGTTAATAATAATTTCCTGTTTTTTGCCAAACTTCTCTCACAAAATGTTAGGAGGAAAAAAAAAAAAACCAGACTTTTTTAAAAAGTATTTTACTTTTCCTAGACGTGATGGTATGAGGCAAGTATTAGGTTCCAGTCAGGTGCCAGGTACTATGTTTGGCAAATTGCTTATGAGGTATCATTTCAATCTTACAGTGCCCTTCAAAAATATCATAGATTGGGCTTCCCTGGTGGCGCAGTGGTTGAGAGTCCGCCTGCTGATGCAGGGGACACGGGTTCGTGCCCCGGTCTGGGAGGATCCCACATGCCGCGGAGCGGCTGGGCCCGTGAGCCATGGCCGCTGAGCCTGCGCATCCAGAGCCTGTGCTCCACAGCGGGAGAGGCCACAACAGCGAGAGGCCTGTGTACTGCAAAAAAATAAAAAATAAAAACCCCAAAATATCATAGTTTTAGAAATGGGGAAACTGAGGCTCAGAAAGTTTACATAGTAACATGTTAAATTATCTCACCAATAATATTATGAGATTTTGAGAAGGGACTGGTACAATTACATGATGAGGATGGAGGCATAAACTGAAAAAATAAGCTGATTACTGCAAGTGCACCTTATACTACCATCCTCCTGGTGGTGAACTTCTTAAGATCATTTCTCCTTGTCTGAGTCAGTTACATCACCACGCCTAGCACAAAAAGATACCTGTCTCAGCTCTGCTCAATATTATGTAACAACCTAAATGGGAAAAGAATTTGAAGAAGAATAGATACATGTATATGTATAACTGAATCACTCTGCTGTACACCTGAAACTAACACAACATTGCTAATCAACTATATTCTAATATAAAATAAAAATTTAAAAAAAAACAGTCTCATGCTTGCTTGACTTTGCAATCAGGTTAAACCTAAAGGGTGACTTTTTGTTTGTTTGTTTGTTTTTTGGTGAAAGAACTATCACGGTGCTTTGTATTCCTCAGTATTCCTGAGAGGACTTGGCCTATGGTTGCTCTATCCCACATTGTTTTTGCTCCAGAAGAGGGAAGAAAAATATCTCCCTACTTTCTTTTTTGATTCCTTTCAATACCAATCCCAGTAAAAAATCTCAGGTTCAGATACACATACCTATAAACGTGAATTCTAGATTCTTATGTTTTAGTAGAAATTTGTCAAACTCCTGCTAGGTGCAGAAATTGCCTCTAGGTTCAGGGAGATCACTATGTAGCCGAGTATCTTCATCCTTTGCTGGATGTCTTGAATTCTGTAATATCCCATCACCTTAAAACACTGAAATACTGGATAACAACATTAGGATGATTAGTTTAGAAAAGACACTGTAAATTATTTGAGTACAGGAATTATGTCTCTTTTGTTCACCCCTGGTTTTCAGAGCTTTAACCCACTCACCGCCTAGCACATGCGTGGGTTTTCTCTACATATTTGTTGAGTGAATAAACAAATAATGAGGAAAGGGATGAACGAATTTTTCAGATTTCCTGGACAACTTCCCCACCACTTGCGAGAACTAGTGAAATGTCTTCCACTCGGTCTCCCTCCCTCCTGGGTCTCTCTGAGCCATGCTGAGCCATGAGGCCAAGGTTAATGCTCCCTCATACTGCTTATCTTCAAGTGACAATTCTGCTAAAAATATTCACTGGCTCCCTCTTGTTGGACTTAGGATGAAGGAAAGATTAAGAATTAAATGTCTGGGCTACAGGATCCAGCATCTTTTTTTTTTTTTTTTTTTTTTTTCCTTGCGTTATGCGGGCCTCTCACTGTTGTGGCCTCTCCCATTTGCGGAGCACAGGCTCCAGACGCGCAGGCTCAGTGGCCATGGCTCCCGGGCCCAGCCGCTCCGCGGCATGTGGGATCCTCCCGAAACGGGGCACGAACCCGCGTCTCCTGCATCGGCAGGCGGACTCTCAAGCACTGCGCCACCCGGGAAGCCCAGGATCCAGCATCTTTGATTTCTGTTGCTAAACATTTCTAGGGACTCCCAAGGAACGTATATGCTAGGCACCATGTGGAGAACTGATTTTTTTCCCAGTTCTAATGGCAAGTAAGCAGGTCAAAGGAGCTAGTCTGTTTTTATATTCTCAATCCCAAATCTAAATCTCCAGTTTACCATTGCAGTGGTGAGGAAAGGCCAGGCCAGAACTTGTCTAACGTCAACAGAAAGAAAGAATTTTCCCTGAACAGGCTTATCTACATCTCTGGAAACATGGCCCGTCAGTGCTCTTGGCCTTGGACAATCCATAGTAAAAAGACTCCTTAATTTGTTATTCAAGGCTCTCCATGGTCCAACTCCATCAAAAACTATAGTCAAACTAACACGGAATTCCAAACCAACCTCCACACACACCCCAAATGAGTCCTCCCTCATCTGGCTGGAGTGGTCCTCTGAGTATCTGCTGAGCACCCAGCACGTTCCTCTCTCCTTATCTTGGTTCTTAAGTCCCTCCCTGTCAGTGTCCCTTCCTGTGCCTCCTTTGCCACTGTTTTTCCAGGACTAGCTCAGTGCTCCCCTCCTCCTTGAATTGAGCCCTGGCTTCTCCTCCTCACATGCAGAAGGTGAGAACAAAGGAGGAAGCTCATGTAATGTTTCTACCCCATATCCCCCAGTGCCCAGGACAGGCATGCACTGAGTCAAATGAGAAGAAGAACCTGGGTTCTATCCTTAATTGT
The DNA here is from genome assembly GCF_000442215.2 of Lipotes vexillifer. Classification (NCBI taxonomy): domain Eukaryota; kingdom Metazoa; phylum Chordata; class Mammalia; order Artiodactyla; family Lipotidae; genus Lipotes; species Lipotes vexillifer. Next base: position 485,218 of record NW_006773582.1, on the reverse strand, counting down.
AAGAATTTGGCACACTCACTTAACCTCCCCAAATTCCAATTTCCTCATCTAGAAAATGGGGATAATTTTTACTTTGCAGAGTTATATCAATTAAGTGATCCCTTTACTTCACCCAACAGGCATTTACCAAGGGTTTTCTAGGTGTCAGATGTGCAGTGACTGATATATAGTAAGTGATTAATAAATATTACTAAATATTATTAAACACGTATTAAATGAATTTGTAGGACTTGTTTAGTTAGTGAAAAGAATTATTAGATTAAATATAGGATCTTTTCCACAGTCGTCTTTCATTCCTGTCTTTTCTGAGTAGGTGCTGGTCACAGAAGAAGAGAAATAGAAACAGAATTTAACACTTTATGTTCAGTATCTCATCCACTATCCATATCCTGTGTCTAACATTTTGGATTTCTGCTAAATGCATGACAAATATCTACAATAGAAACAGCAAGTGTGAGTTTTTCTCATAAATATATTTTCTTATATTTTTTGAATCAATAAAGTGACATTTGTCAGATAACAATTTACTAAGCCAGCCTCAGTATTTAGCTCAGTATTTAGCTAAGAGAATAGACTTGTGAAGGACATGGTAATTATCTTGAAATACATGAAAACCTCTCATAAAATGAATTGTCTGAAACCACTTCTGCCCTCTGGGCCGCATGCCAGGTGTTGCTGTATCTAAGCTGAACCCGGTCACCTTTTTTGAGTAAAGAGCTCTGGGATGTGAAGAAAAGGAGACAACACTCATACACACAGCCGTGTGGCTGACAGGGTCTTGGTGCTCCAGTCTAGTGTCAGGCCTGAGTTTCTGAGGGGGGAGAGCCGAGTTCAGGATATTGGACCACCAGAGACCTCCCGGCCCCACGTAATATCAATCAGCTAGAGCTCTCCCAGAGATCTCCATCTCAACGCTAAGACCCAGCTCCACCCAGTGGCCAGCAAGATCCAGTGCTAGACACCACATGCGAAACAACTAGCAAGACAGGAACACAACACCACCCATTAGCAGAGAGGCTGCCTAAAATCATTCTAAGTTCACAGACACCCCAAAACACACCACCGGACACAGCCCTGCCACCAGAAAGACAAGATCCTGCCCCACCCACCAGAACACAGGCACCAGTCCCCTCCACCAGGAAACCTACACAACCCACTGAACCAACCTCACCCACTGGGGGCAGACATCAAAAACAATGGGAACTACAAACCCACAACCTGTGTAAAGGAGACCCCAAACACAGTAAGTTAAACAAAATGAAAAGACAGAGAAATGTGCTATAGATGAAGGAGTAAGGTAAAAACCTACCAGACCAAACCAATGAAAAGGAAATAGGCAGTCTACCTGAAAAAGAATTCAGAGTAATGATAGTAAAGATGATCCAAAATCTTGGAAATAGAATGGAGAAAATACAAGAAATGTTTAACAAGGATCTAGAAGAACTAAAGAGCAAAAAAAAATGATAAACAACACAATAAATGAAATTAAAAATTCTCTAGAAGGAATCCATAGCAAAATAACTGAGGCAGAAGAACGGATAAGTGACCTGGAAGATGAAATAGTGGAAATAACTACCTCAGAGCAGAAGAAAGAAAAAAGAATGAAAAGAATTGAGGACAGTCTCAGAGACCTAGGGGACAACATTAAATGCACCAACATTCGAATTATAGGGGTTCCAGAAGAAGAAGAGAAAAAGAAAGGGACTGAGAAAATATTTGAAGAGATTATAGTTGAAAACTTCCCTAATATGGGAAAGGAAATAGTCAATCAAGTCCAGAAAGCACAGAGAGTCCCATACAGGGTAAATCCAAGGAGAAACACATATTAATCAAACTATCAAAAAATAAATACAAAGAAAAAATAGTAAAAGTAGCAAGGATAAAGCAACAAATAACACACAAGGGAATCCCCGTAAGGTTAACAGCTGATCTTTCAACAGAAACTCTGCAAGCCAGAAGGGAGTGGCAAGACATATTTAAAGTGATGAAAGGGAAAAACCTACAACCAAGTACTCCACCCAGCAAGGATCTCATTCAGATTCAACGGAGAAATTAAAACTTTACAGACAAGCAAGAGTTAAGAGAATTCAGCACCATCAAACCAGCTTTACAACACATGCTACAGGAACTTCTCTAGGCAGGAAACACAAGAGAAGGAAAACACCTAAAATAACAAACCCAAAACAATTAAGAAAATGGTAATAGGAACATACATATTGATAACTACCTTAAATGTAAATGGATTAAATGCTCTAACCAAAAGACATAGACTGGCTGAATGGATACAAGAGCAAGACCCAAATATATGCTGTCTACAAGAGACCCACTTCAAACCTAGGGACGTATACAAACTGAAAGTGAGGGGATGGAAAAATATATTCCATGCAAATGGAAATCAAAAGAAAGCTGGAGTAGCAATTCTTATATCAGACAAAATAGACTTTAAAATAAAGACTATTACAAGAGACAAAAAAGGACACTACATAATGATCAAGGGATCAATCCAAGAAGAATATATAACAATTGTAAATATTTATGCATCCAACATAGGAGCACCTTAATACGTAAGGCAAATGCTAACAGCCATAAATGGGGAAATTGACAGTAACACAATCACAGTAGGGGACTTTAACACCCCACTTTCACCAATGGACAGATCATCCAAAATGAAAATAAATAAGGAAACACAAGCTTTAAGTGACACATTAAACAAGATGGACTTAATTGATTTTTAAAGGACATTCCATCCAAAAACAACAGAATACACTTTCTTCTCAAATGCTCATGGGACATTCTCCAGGATAGATCATATCTCGGGTCACAAATCAAGCCTTGGTAAATTTAAGAAACTTGAAATTGTATCAAGTATCTTTTCTGACCATAACGCTATGAGACTAGATATCAATTACAGGAAAAATACTGTAAAAATACAAACACATGGAGGCTAAACAATACTAAGTAACCAAGAGATCACTGAAGAAATCAATGAGGAAATCAAAAAATACCTAGAGACAAATGACAATGAAAACCCGATGACCCAAAACCTATGGGATGCAGCAAAAGCAGTTCTAAGAGGGAAGTTTATAGCAATACAATCCTACCTCAGGAAACAAGAAACATCTCGAATAAACAACCTAACCTTACACCTAAAGCAGTTAGAGAAAGAAGAAAAACAACAGCAACAAAAAAAAAAAAAACCAAAGTTAGCAGAAGGAAAGAAATCATAAAGATCAGATCAGAAATAAAAGAAAAAGAAATGAAGGAAACAATAGCAAAGATTAATAAAACTAAAAGCTGATTCATTGAGAAGATAAACAAAATTGATAAAACACTAGCCAGACTCATCAAGAAAAAAAGGGAGAAGAATCACATCAACGGAATTAAAAATGAAGAAGGAAAAGTAACAACTGACACTGCAGAAATAGAAAGGATCATGAGAGATTACTACAAGCAACTATATGCCAATCAAATGGACACCCTGGAAGAAATGAACAAATTCTTAGAAAAGCACAACCTTCCAAGACTGAACCAGGAAGAAATAGAAAATATAAGCAGACCAATCACAAGCACTGAAATTGAAACTGTGATTAAAAATCTTCCAACAAACAAAAGCCCAGGACCAGATGGCTTCACAGGCGAATTCTATCAAACATTTAGAGAAGAGCTAACACCTATCCTTATCAAACTCTTCCAAAATATAGCAGAGGGAGGAACACTCCCAAACTCATTCTGTGAGATCACCATAGCCCTGATACCAAAACCAGACAAAGATGTCACAAAGAAAGAAAACTACAGGCCGATATCACTGATGAACATAGATGCAAAAATCCTCAACAAAATACTAGCAAACGGAAACCAACAGCACATTAAAAGGATCATACACCATGATCAAGTAGGGTTTATCCCAGGACTGCAAGGACTCTTCAATATATGCAAATCAATCGATGTGATACATCATATTAACAAATTGAAGGATAAACACCATATGATTATCTCAGTAGATGCAGAAAAAGCTTTTGATAAAATTCTAGACCCATTTATGATAAAAACTCTACAGAAAGTAGGCATAGAGAGAACCTACCTCAACATAATAAAGCTCATATATGATAAACACACAGCCAACATTGTTCCCAATGGTGAAAAACTGAAATCATTTTCTCTATGATCAGGAACAAGACAAGGTTGCCCACTCTCGCAACTATTATTCAACATAGTTTTGGAAGTTTAAGTCATGGAAATCAGAGAAGAAAAAGAAATAAAAGGAATCCAAATTGGAAAAGAAGAAGTAAAACTGTCCCTGTGTGCAGATGACACGATACTATATATAGAGAATCCTAAAGAGGCTACCAGAAAACTACTAGCACTCATCAATGAATTTGTTAAAGTAGCAGGTTGCAAAATTAATGCACAGAAATCTCTTGCATTCCTATGCACTAATGATAAAAAATCTGATAGAGAAATTAAGGAAACACTCCCATTTACCACTGCAACTTAAAGAATAAAATACCTAGGAATAAACCTACCTAAGAAGATAAAAGACCTGTATGCAGAAAACTATAAGACACTGAGGAAAGAAATTAAAGACGATACAAAGAGATGGAGAGATGTACCATGTTCTTAGGTTGAAAGAATCAACATTGTGAAAATGACTATACTACCCAAAGCAATCTACAGATTCATTGCAATCCCTATCACACTGCCTATGACATTTTTCACAGAACTAGAACAAAACATTTCACAATTCATACGGAAACACAAAAGACCCCGAATAGCCAAAGCAATCTTGAGAAAGAAAAACGGAGCTGGAGGAATCAGGCTCCCTGACTTCAGACTATACTACAAAGCTACAGTAATCAAGACAGTATGGTACTGGCACAAAAACAGAAATATAGATTAATGGAACAGGATAGAAAGCCCAGAGATAAACCCACACTCTCTTCACAAGTCACCTTACCTTTGATAAAGGAGGCAAGAATATACAATGGAGAAAAAACAGCCTCTTTAATAAGTGGTGCTGGGAAAACTGGACAGCTACATGTAAAAGAATGAAATTAGAACACTTTCTAACACCATACATAAAAATAAACTCAAAATGGATTAAAGACCTAAAAGTAAAGCCAGACACTATAAAACTCTCAGAGGAAACATAGGAAGAACACTCTTTGACATAAATCACAGCAAGATCTTTTTTGACCCACCTCCTAGAGAAATGGAAATAAAACCAAAAATAAACAAATGGGACCTAATGAAATGTAAAAGCTTTTGCACAGCAAAGGAAACCATAAACAAGATGGAAAGACAACCCTCAGAATGGGAGAAAATATTTGCAAATGAAGCAACTGACAAAGGATTAATGTCCAAAATATACAAGCAGCTCATGCAGCTCAATATAAAAAAAAACAACCCAATCCAAAAGTGGGCAGAAGACCTAAATAGACATTTCTCCAGAGAAGATATACAGACTACCAACAAACAGATGAAAGGATGCTCAACATCACTAATCATTAGAGAAATGCAAATCAAAACTACAAACAGATATCACCTCACACCAGTAAGAATGGCCATCATCAAGAAATCTACAAGTGGTGCTTCCCTGGTGGCGCAGTGGTTGAGAGTCCGCCTGCCGATTCAGGGGACACGGGTTCATGCCCTGGTCCGGGAAGATCCCACATGCTGCGGAGCGGCTAGGCCCGTGAGCCACGGCGTGCCCGGAGCCTGTGCTCCACAACAGGAAAGGCCACAGCAGTGAGAGGCTCGCGTACCGCAAAAAAAAAAAAAAAAAATCTACAAGCAATAAATGCTGGTGAGGGTATGGAGAAAAGGAACCCTCTTACACTGTTGGTGGGAATGTAAATTGATACAGCCACTGTGGAGAACAGTATGGACGTTCCTTAAGAAACTAAAAATAGAACTACCATACGACCCAGCAATCCCACTACTGGGTATATGCCCTGAGAAAACTATAACTTAAAAAAAGCATGTGTCACAGTGTTCATTGCAGTACTGTTTACAATAGCCAGGGCATGGAAGCAACCTAAGTGTCCATTGACAGATGAATGGGTAAAGATGTGGCATGATGTACAATGGAATATTACCCAGCCATAAAAAGAAACGAGTTCTTTGTAGTGAGGTGGATGGACCTAGAGTCTGTCATACAGAGTGAAGTAAGTCAGAAAAAGAAAAACAAATACCGTATGCTAACATATATATGGAATCTAAAAAAAATTTAAAGGTTCTGATGAACCTAGGGGCAGGACAGGAATAAAGATGCAGATGTAGAGAATGGACTTGAGGACATGGGGAGGGGGAAGGGTAATCTGTGACGAAGTGAGAGAGTAAAATTGACATGTATACACTACCAAATGTAAAATAGATAGTGGGTAGCAGCCACATAGCACAGGGAGATCAGCTCGGTGCTTTGTGACCACCTAGAGGGGTGGGATAGGGAGGGTGGGAGGGAGACGCAAGAGGGAGGGGATATGGGGATATATGTATACGTATAGCTGATGCACTTTGTTATACAGCAGAAACTAACACAACATTGTAAAGCAATTATACTCCAATAAAGGTGTTAAAAAAAAATAATGAATTGTCTGTGTGTCCTCAGGAGAAAAGGAGGTGGATTTCTTCCAATATATAGTAAGAGGGGTCACACATCCCTTCAGAGATGTGTTTGTGTGCATGTGTGGATGGGGGTAGGGACCACTGAATTAAGAGTCTGGGGCACAGCTATTATGATTCTGGCAGGGACCAAGACTGAGCAGGAGAGAAACCAAATACTTCTCATTTAGTAATGGAGGTTCCACTGATTCCATTTTTTTAGTTGTAGTTTTGGTTTGTTTTTTGTTGTTGTTGGTTTACCAGTGGAAGATTATTTTTTCAATATACTTAATGGTGTTTTTTTTTAAATTGAAGTATAGTTGATTTATAGTCTTTTGCTAGTTTCTGGTGTACAGCAAAGTAATTCAGTTTTATATACATTTATAACTGAATATATATGTATATATATTCTTTTTCATATTCTTTTACATTATGGTTTATTACAGAATATTGAATTAGTTTCCTGTGTTATAGAGAACTCCATTTTTAACTGAGAAAAGACCACTCTACTCAAACCATCCCCAGTCTCCCCACAAACACACGCATGTGTGTGCGCGCACGCACACACACACACACACACACACACAACTGATGTTTGTTCTTGGGATTTGATCTTATTTCAATAGACCCCTGTCAACAGACACTTCCAGCCTCAGCCTTCACAAGGGAATGTAAAAAAGGAAACTCCAAAAGGCTACTCCACACTCAACTTCCCCAGGGAACCAGCATCCATCATGTGACTGCCTGTCTGAAATGTGGCTGATGACCAACTGTAGTGAGGGTTTGGGGTGCTAAGACCATAGGATTAAAACTTAAGTCACTTTATATGAGGAAAGGGCAAAGAATCTAGGGGGGAAAATCTCTTCCTTCAAAAAGAAGTAAGGTTTCCTAAAAGGAAGTGGAGTGAAGGTGGAAATTTTTGGATATCGACCTTGGAACCATGAGACACTTGATATGAGGGAAGAGGAAACTCCTGAACCTGAAATAAAGGATCCAGAATGAAAGTCTCAAAAGTGACCACAGAAGATCTCTTCACAAGTCTTTAAGATCCTTCATTTTTGAGATTTAAGGCAATATTCACATTTGCTGCAATTATACTTTGTTCCTTTCTCTATACTAATTATCTTCCCAAATCATTGAAACCCTTTATAAAGTAAATTTTTGTGTAACCATATACCCAGAGATACTGGTCTTGAGAAAATGAAGGAACAGTGTCAAGAGAGAAAGGGAAAGCCCTCGTGCTCCATCTCTCCTTTCTACCTTCTGTACATGTACCTTCTGTGCGTTCCAGCGGAAAGAGGTCTGGTAGACTGAAGAACATGCCACAGCCTGTCAAGAGGCGGAGCCTGTTTGCCCATCCTGCATCTGGGCTGCCTTTGTGATTTGCTCTGACCAATAGAAATGTGGCAGAAATAATGTGCTATTTTCAAGATTAGGCCTTTCACCCCCTGGAAGACTGTCTGAGACCACCACTTAAGAACCCAGTTTATCCTAGTGAAGAAAGAGTGGCCATGTGGAGAACTGAGGAGTCCCAGGCCACTGACAGCACCAACGGTCAGACACAAGAGTAATGCCAGCTTGCCCCTTCCCGCCCAGCCATGGGAGCCCAGGAGGTGCCAGCAGAGCAGCTCCCCAGCCAACACTCAGAATCATAACAAATAATGATTCTATCTTGTTTTAAGCCACTAAGCTTTGGGGAGACATATTAAGCGTCAGCCTGTTTACTGGAGCATGAACTCCAGATGACACTCAGGGGAACTGAAGGGCAACCATAGAGAAGCCAGAAGCTGTAAGACAGCTCCCCAGTGCTAGGGAGCCCTCCAGAGAGGGTGGAGCCATGAGCAAAGAGAAGGAGAAACCTCTGCTTTCCTGTACAAGAATGCTGCTCTCTGAAGGGAGAAAGAAAGTGACTAGCAGATGCCTAATGTAGGGAGGAACTTTCTATCAGAACTTTCTAGACAGTAATGGACTGCTTTAAGAGGTGCTGAGTTCTCCAACATCAGGAGTATTCAAGAATGGGCAAGAGATTGAAGGGCAGAATTCGAGCACTATGTAGTTTTCTCTCTGAGTTCACTTCCAACACCAGGCATCTTAATTATGTTCTCTAAATCCTATTTGAGAAGATAGCAGTATATGCATAATTCTGTCAATAAATCTCATTATCTTAAAAAGAGGCTCTGGTTTATCAAAAGCAGCAGTAAAGTGTATGTGAGCTATACAGTTCCTCTGTGTGCATAGTTTATCAACATGAATCTAGCCAGGCTGGTCAGAGCACGCAGACACATATCCACAACAGGCACCAGAGGACTGTGAGAATGGATTACTGGAAAAATATCTGGCTCAAAAATGAGGCTTCTGGGCAGAGATTACATCTTTTTAGAATCTCTTTTTGGGGCCAGACCCTGTTGTTACCATTAAGTGAATTTGCAACATGATCATAATAATCACAACAGCAATACTAATAACAGTAGTAAGCACCATTCCAACTCCCCATTGGTCTCTTACTGCCTGCAGCAGATCTGTTGCTGAGATGAGCTGTCTCTCCCCTCCCTTCAGAAAGGATTCTTGAAATGCCAAGGGGTATGTTTGGCCACATAGCAAAGTGCTGCTTCCTTCCAGAAGCTGGTACACCCTCTTGAAATTTCCTTATAAGAAAGGCCACAGGCTTTATGTATGCTCATTACACTGACTTTCTCTGACATTCTAAAGGGAAATTAAACCTTGGGACATGCTTGTCAAAGGTTGTGCTGATTTTCTTTTCTAAAAAAATGCAGTGAAGGGCTTCCCTGGTGGCACAGTGGTTGAGAGTCCGCCTGCTGATGCAGGGGACGCGGGTTCGTGCCCTGGTCTGGGAAGACCCCACATGCTGCAGAGCAGCTGGGCCCGTGAGCCATGGCCGCTGAGCCTGCGCGTCCAGAGCCTGTGCTCCGCAACAGGAGAGGCCACAACAGTGAGAGGCCTGTGTACCGCAAAAAAAAAAAAAAAAAAAAAAAAAAATGCAGTGAAGCTCCCAAGACTGAGTTTACCCCTTCTAAATTTCCTATCACCACCCTTACTGGAGTGAAGAAGGCTCTGAAGTAGAAACACTTGGAAAAGATCAATTAGAAATTGAATCAGCAAATTCTTTAGGGTTTAGCTGCATATGTGAGAACCACATTTCAAGCAAATATAAAGGAACACAGCAAATATATTTCCAAGGGAAAACAATGGGTGGCTGGTGAGAAGCATGCAATGAGACCTCCTCAAAGGAATGAAACCTCAGGAGTACATAAATATAGGGTCTTCTCTTAGGAAATAGAGCCTGTTCAACCAGAGGGCAGCTAATTCTCTCCTCTTTCAATCCGAACGTCATCTGAGAGAAAAATCTCTCAACCAAAATCATTGCGTCCTCATCTTGGAACTTACCTGAGAAAGGAGAGACACTGTGGGAGCAATTGAAAGAGTCTTTGTCCTAGTCCTGCTGCCAGCTCACTGGGTGACCATCTACAAGCCACCTTCTCTCTCAGAGTCTTGGATTATGTGTTTGTAAAGTGAAAAGTTTCCTTCCAGATTTATGAATTGGTAAAATCTGTGCATCACACCCTCTCAACTTCATTCTGTCCTGAAAAGCATTCTAGGGGACACATACCGAGTGAATCCAATTTTGTGATTGGTGATGGGGCATTTAGAGGATGAGACTAGACAAAGGAAGATGCTCCTTTCCCACAGAAAACATGTGAGGAGTTTAACTATGATCTGCTGTTACTAACTTTACTGTCACTCTTATAGGAACTTTTCTGTTTCATGCTGGAAGCTGGGACATGGAGGAGCCAATGAGAGGATGGCCAAGCTTTCGTGTGGGAGGACTGTTGGGTTACAGTGGCCCAAGCTTGGTGTATGACATAGAATTTGGGGTATGTCAGAATCAGATGAACCACTCAAGGAGGCAGCTGAGCTATGATTGAGAAACCATGGTTTCACATTTGTGTTCCTTGCCTGGGAAGGGCTAAAGGGATCATTCTGGCTCCTCAGAGTCCGGAGCTGTAACATAGAATTGGGAAGGCAGGAAACTAGGAGTTGGAATTTGGTAAGGAATGGGGATTATTGTTATGTCATGGTTGTTTTAATTAGAAGGCAAACCCAGAAAGTCAGCCCACAGGGAGAGGCATATCAGAGATCAACCCAAGTGAGGTATACAGTCAGTGTGATGGCAATGATGATAACATGGGTACCCTGAAGACCAGGATTTAGTTCTAGCTCTGTTGGGCAAATTCACATCTCTGAGCCTACTTTCTACATCTGTAAAATGAGAAGAATAATCCTAATCCTGTTTGTCTCATGGGGTAATGTAAAGCTTACATGAAAGCATGAGTGGGAAAGTACTTTGTCAACTAAAAAATGTTATGAAAAATAGTTATAAGACATGACTGTTGTTCCAATTTTCTCTGGTTTGAATGATTTCTGATGAGACACAAGTGGTAATTCTTATAGTTGTTCCTTTGTCTGTTGGTAATATGTTCCCCATCTCAACTCCATCCAGCTGCTTTTAAGATGTTTTTCTTTATCATTTACTTAACGTATAATCAGTTTATAATGATTTGATTACAGTACACTCTGACTGTGGTGTGGGGTGTGTGTGTGTTTATCTTGCTTGAAGTACACTGAGTTTCTTATATCTGTAGGCTTATATTTTTCATGTCACTTAAATTTACAATAGATCCCTTGATATTGTATCACAGGACAATTGTCCCTGAGACTTTTCTTTCCCCCAGCATTTTAACTCTATGTGCTTCCATGTACATAGTCTCTATTGTTCTGTCTTCAAGTTTATTAGCGTTGTTTGGTTTTGTTTTTTGGCTGCGTTACATAGCTTGTGGGATCTTAGTTTCCTGACCAGATGCCAAACCCACACCCTCAGCAGTGAGAGCACAGAGTCCTAACCTCTGGACCACCAGGGTATTCCCTATTAGCCTTTCTTAATGCATTGCCTAATTGATGTTAATCTCATAATTTTTAAATTTCAAATCATGTAACTTTTAATTCTAGAACTTCCATTTTGTTCTAGAATTAAACTTGTCTTAACCTTCTCTTTCTGAAGATTTCCTGTTCTTCACTCATTATGTTTAATATTTCCTTTAAATTCTTGAATATAATTATAATAGCTATTCTTCACTCATTATGTTAATATTTCCTTTAAATTCTTGAATATAATTATAATAGCTGTTTTAAAGTTCTTGTTTGCAAATTTTATCATCTTTCCCATTTCTTGGTTGTATTCTATTTTTCTGATTTTTATTTTGATTACATATCAGGTATTTATGCTCATTTATATACTTAGTAAATTGTATTGTATGGTTGACATTATGGGTACTATATTTTTGAAGGATTTTATCTTTATTTATAACAGAGTTTAGTGCTTTGTTGCAGCAGGCATTTAATTTGTTCATGGACCAACATAGTCCTTTCAAGTTTCCTTTAGAGTCTTTTAAATAGTTGGTCTAGGATGACTATTACCCTAGGGTTAGGATAGTTCTATTCCTAACGTGTTGCCTTTATATGGGTTTTATTGAATTTCTGGGATTTTCAGCAAAGTCTCTACTGTGGCTAGTCAGAATGCAAACATCTTTCAGCCTTACGCAATATCTAGTATTTGTTTAACTCGCAGTTCCAAGTAGTTGGTTTCCTCTGATAGATATTTTAACTCTAGCTTCATGCAGTTTTTCTCTGCACATACACAGGTTAGTATTCAGCCAAAGACTAAAGGGGACCCTTAAGCACATTTTTAGAGCTCCTTCTGTACATAGCTTCCTTCTCCCTCTTACCCTGTCCCAGAAATTCTAGATGCTTCAGTAACCCCAAATTCTAATCTCTATCCTTTTAACTCTGCTAAGCAACTGTGCTCTGTTTTGCCTCCCCTTCTCTGTACTATGGTCTGGAAAGTGCCTTAAAACAGAAAGCCATTACAATTTTGGGGATTATCTTGTTTGTTTCCTACCTCTCAGAGATCACAGTCCTGCACTGCCTTTGGTTCAACATCAGAAAACAGTTATTTTATATAATTAGTCTAGGTCTAAACTAATTTACCAAAAGAGGGCTAATGTAGTATCTGTTCCACCATCAGGGCAGGAAGTTGAAGTTCCAACATACAGAATATGTGACTACTTGGTACAAAGTGCTGTTAGCCTTTGTGACTTCACAGATAAACAGCACACCCTAGGCCTCATTACCTTCTGGAAAAGATAGTCAGACAAATAAGTTGAATGACATCATGGGAGTTTTAGCAGAGAAAAGTACTGAGTGTCATAATAATTCAGAGGAGGGGACATTTAACTGAAGAAATCAGGAAAGACTTCCTAGAGAAGATGGCATTTAAGCAGGAAATTTCTGTTTTGCTAGTTGGAGAGTAGAAAGACACATTAAGCAAATGAACAAAGAAAAAAAGTGTGTGTATAGTTAGGAATACTAGATGACTGTTGTATAAGTTGTATGGGTGTGAAAGAAAACTGTTACCATGTGAAACTAGAAAAATAAGGTCCAGCTCTGGAAAGTCCATGAATGTTACGTTAAATAGATCAGCCTATCCTGTACAGGAACCCATAGCATCATAATGATGAAAAGCAAGATCTTTGTGAGAAGTTGTCTGTAATTTACTAACTGAGATTTGGGGTACGTTTATTATAAACTTCAGGGGTTTTTTCTTTTAATTTAAAAAATAGGATAATGTCAGAACTGCCTTATTATATCAATGATGGTTAATTTAGTTAATGTCTGTAAAGCACTCAGCTCAGTGTCTGGCATTTAAGTGTTCAGAATTGTAGCTGCTTATGTTATTGTTGTTATTTCTGTAGGCAAATCGAACCAGTTAGTTTGTGAATTGGGTTACTTTGTGAATAGGTATATATTTTTATATTTTAAAAATGCTGTTGGCTGAATGAGGAATAAACTACACATAGGAGAATGATTAAATGAAGACCAGAATGAACAGAATATGGAGTGGGCTGGAAGGTATGCACAGTAGAGACCAAGGAGTTTCATCCTCCATGGATGGAAAAATAGCATAGTCAGGGTCTCAAGCTATGGCCAACTGCTTTGACCCCATTAGAGTGTGTTTTACATGTATCTGTTCTGGAGCAGAGGTGCCCAATTATAGTAGGAAATCCCTAGACCCTGAGACATCATTGCCAGGGGTGATAGGCTCATGTGTTCATTTAAAAGCATTACTGAAATTGTGAGCATTTTGCCCTTTGTGGAGGCTCATATTTTTCCAAATGGCTACAACAATATCTCTGATCCATACATTCTTCCTAGAATGCAGTGTTGACACCGTACCCATTAAGTTTGGGTGGGATTGTTACTGGAGCAGAAATGAGCTATGTGACTTTTGAGCCAAGGTCCTAAAAGGCAATACAGGTGACACCTGGTCCTCTTGGGACACTTTCTTTTGTAATTCAGTCACCATGCCATGAGAAAGCAAAGAGATGACAGGTAGAGGCCACGTATAGGTTTTGTGGATGACGGCCCCAACTGAGGTCCTATAGTCACTATTGACCTCTGGTCGTGTGAGTTCCTGTGGCCTCCAGTGATTCTGACCCCCAGTCTATAAGCTGCCTCAGCTCCCCGTGTGGAGCAGAGGTGAGCTGTCCTTTCCAATCCCTGCCCAAATGCCAAACAAACCAATGTTATTTTAAGCCACTAGATTTGAGGTGGTTTGTTAAGTAGCAATAGATAACTGGAATACTGTTGTATATTTTCTCCCTTCAACAGTTACTAAAAGTACAACTTCCAGCTTTTAAGGTTCTCAATTTTAAAAAAATGTATTAAACAGGGTACTCATATTCACAAAAAAGGTGAAGACACACCGAACTAGAAACTTTAACTGATAAGAGAAAGTAGAGCAGAAGCCATTGTACCAATGATGTTGGTTGGTTTGTTCTAATAAGACTATTCTCTGCCTGTAAGAAACTGAAAAATGTTTCCTGAAACCGGATTCTATCTCCCACAGCAATTATTTTGACAATATATTTTCCTTTTACCCATGATAACACATTTACTTTCTACTGAGGCATAATTTGTTTTTTAAAAACTAGAAAATTACACCTCTCTTGATGTCGACAAAACCAGGTAAACTTAAGTAACTGGGAAAACAGGCATCTTTTAAAATAATTCCTGCCAATTTGTCTTCTCTCCGCCTCCCCATACTTCTCCACACAGCTCCTTGCACACACTCTCAAATGTGGTCACAACAGTTGTCAATAACAACCAAAGATTAAGCTCCACAAGGAGACAAACATTCAGAAAATTGGAGCCGGAAACACTTCCAGTGATTGGTTCCATTCTCCCTGCGGTTGACTCATCTCAGAGAGAGTGCACAACTCATGGTTTGAGATGACAGCAAATCTCCCAACAGCCTGGATAACCTTTGCTAAGGCCTTACAAATGGGAAAGGACCGTGCTAGTTATTGAGGAATCACAGATAGATACAATAAGAACCTTTCCCAGGACACATTAATCCAATGAATGGTCTGATGGTGAGCAAAACATTTGAATCCAAGACCTGTGATCTGCCTGTTGCTCTGACAAAGGAGAGTGGAGGGGAAATATTCAACAATAGCCCAATCCATTTAGGGACTGTCCCCATTCTAACATATAGCATATATCCATCAAACTAGCCAGAATTAAAAAAAAAAATGTTTCTATTCAAATACAAATACAGTTCCCAGTGGAACCCAGTATTTTTTTTTAATCCATTGTTTTTTTTGTCATATCAACTGAATTCTCATATTTGTTTATCACTTATGCATTTTGAATTCATATCTCAGAAATTTTAATGAGATACCACTGCACAAAGACTTGAGGTGTTCCCCTAAAAGAGAGATAAGATGATGAATAGGTGTTTGTTGTTTGATCATTAAAACTAGGAAGTAATAATTTCCTTCTATGTTTTAAAACAACTGATAAGACCAGATGGCTTAAGACAACATGGCTTAAGGCTTAATCTTTTAGAGAGTCTAAAAATCCAATTAAATCTAAGAGATTCACCCCAGAAAAAGGCACAGGAGCACAGAGTGTACAATTTTTCTTACAGTTTCAGAGAGTACATGAACTTCAGTTTAAGAATCACTGCCTACTGATGATGTATGCTGTATGAGCATGAGCTAACTGCTTTGGATTTGAAATCAATCACCATTTTTTGTATACCTACTGTGTCAGACACTTAGCCAGGCACTCCACGTCCACTTCAGCATCATCCTGGAAAGTAGATAGAGACTGCTGTATATAACAGAGCAGGAATCTTCTTTCCTCTTTCACCTTTTCCCCATAACAACGACTAACATTCCAAAAATGGAATGTTCTTCCAATGAACACATTCTAGGAAATGTTAATGTAGTCAAACTCCTTTAAGTTAAAGGTAAGGAAACTGAAGCAGAGAGAAAGAGTTAAAATGCCTGAAGTAAGATGGTGAGTTGGTACAGGTTGGGCTTAGACCCAGGCCTGTCTCCTGGGTCTGTGCTCTTTGACTACATCCATCAACTACAAGAGGTCCCCAGTGCAATAGATAACAAGTTGTTTTGGTTTTGGTTTCCCAGAAGCTGACACTCAGACAAGAGTATGATAGCAAAGTAGTTTGATGGGGAGGGAAAATAAACACCAGGAGAGGAAGAAGAAAATACACCATAAAAGGTAGTCAATGTGGGGTGTGTTATCAAGTCAGTTACAACTGTGGGTGACTGGAGCTTTATCTTATTGGGGAAACTCTGGGGGGTTAACATAGGACACACACCTTAGAGTTACTGCACAAAAGGGACTGGGTAGCTGGGTTATTCATACACCAACTACAGCCAGTTACTGTTTGAGGGCTGTATAGGGAATAGGGAGATGCATTCATTCTAGCCCTTCCAACCTCCTCCATTGGGCAAAACAGGCTTCAGTGGCCAAAGAAGCCTCTTAATCAAAGAAATGCAAGTGATGACAGTTGCAAGTCACTCAGCAGATACAGAAGATGAGGGAATATTTTCAGGCTACTGACAGTGTCTGCTGCATGTGTGTATTAATGTCCACGGTCAGATCTGTGAGCTAGTACATGGCTTATTTGTTTGGGGGTT
Source organism: Lipotes vexillifer (assembly GCF_000442215.2). Taxonomy (NCBI): domain Eukaryota; kingdom Metazoa; phylum Chordata; class Mammalia; order Artiodactyla; family Lipotidae; genus Lipotes; species Lipotes vexillifer. Next base: position 468,536 of record NW_006773582.1, on the reverse strand, counting down.
GGGAGTCTTGGCTCCTCATTTCAATATACTTTAGCTTCTTTTGGCGATATAGAACTGAATACCATTTTGAGACTCAGGGAAGTGATTCTGGAGACAGCAACCAAGATAATGCAAGGTTTGTGAAGCAGGCCAAGTTGGATGATGGCTCTGGGTTTATTTAGTTTATTTACTCTGCAGAAGAGAAAGTTGAAACAGAGCTTAATTTTAATCCACTGAATCAAATCATTTTCCAAATTCTGTTAGTTCTGTATCCATAGTGACTTTCTTTTTCCCACAGGGCTTTGCCTAGGCTCTCAATATTTATCATCTAAACCAGTCATTTTCAACACTATTAGATCTAATGCTTTCTTTCCTAAAAAATAAATAAAAATAAAAAATATTCATAATGACTGTTTAGTATATGGAAATTAAATTTATAGATAATATAATCTATCAAAATAGATCATTCCACAAACAGCAAAATAATACCCTGACTTTAATACACAGAGAAATAAAGTAGTTTATAACAAAATAATAACATATTTCAGTAAACTAGTGTGTGTGATCAAGCAGTCAAATGCTTGCACCTCTTCATAATTTGAGCATCATAGTTATAAATGCAGACCAGTACAGGTGTGTTGTATTAGGGCTCGAATATCATTAGTAGTGTGTATATTGGTAAAACAGTGTTAAATGTCAGGTCCAGACTATTATAGAAAGGAATATTCCATTTTTTATGTGGAATTCAGAACAATTTTTAGTTGTTTGGCCTAAACTGCCTAGATGCCTATCATTCTTGGCTCCTGTTCACTAAACACTAGTAACAAATCATAAGATCCCACAAAATTTCAAAACATGTCTCAGGAGCAGTATCACCCCTGTTGAGAACCACTGACTCATTAAAGAAAAATCTCAATTGTTCCCCCAGCCTCTAATCTTTATTCTCTCTCATCTGCCCTCCACAGAGCCACAGAGCCAACTTCCTAGAATGTAGGGCAGACCTTCCTCCCAAACCTTCCATGGCCCTTCAGTCCAAATTTCTTTCTCCTGGTAGACCTAGAGGGTAGCCTAGCTGGCGAAGGTTTCAGAGAGCTGGAGCCAGAGCCATCACACATAGCCACACTCAATTCCAGGGGTATCTTCTCATACAGAGAACATGTGATGTTTAAAACAAAGAAGTGTGCACAGCCCAGAGTCTATATGTAAAACCTCTGTCTATAAAGCAGGGCCAGTGTTCCATTAGCTGTTCTGAGAAGCCCTCGATAAGCTCTGAGTTGCACAGAAGTATGGGAAGGCTGTCAAGGCCTTATCCCATATCCATTCTCTCTTGGTAACCTAGGCACTGAAGCCAGTGCTGCTGTCAGTAAGAACTTGGAAGTTCCTTGTCTACATGTTTGTGGACATCGTGACCCTCTCTGTGGTTCCCGGGTCTGAGTTGTAGGGTATGCAATGGACCATGGGCTGTTTGTGGGCCTGGTGTGGACAGAAGTGGTGGCAGATGGATAGGATGATGTGAAGGATGGTAAATGAAAGTGTCAAACCACAAGGTTGACAAATTCTGCTGGGAAGGGCCCTAAGCAACAGTCCTCCAGGTTCCTCAGGGATAGGTGGTGCCCAGAAGTCAAAGAGATTCCAGCACTGGAAATCACCTCCTGATTCTTGGCACCTGTAGACACATGCCTTCTCTCAGCCTATCAAACTTACTCATCCAAATGTCCCCATGGATGAGGAGAATGAATATAGACACCCCACACAAGGGTGAGAATAAGTGTGGAGTCGAGTTGAAGGAGGCCTAGAAATGTAAAGTAACATGATGCAAACATAACATTTCTTTGAAATCTCATGCTTTATATTTAAAAAATCTATTACTTTTATATTCTGTAGTACACCATAGTGTTTGTTTTTTACACATATTTAGGTGTCTATACATGTCTCTAGGTGTGTGTATGTATGTGTGTGTGGTATAAATTTAGGCCTAGGAATGTCAGCTTGGATGTCAAGACACCTCTGTCCCTGGTTAGAGTATTTAATGTGGGTCATGGCAGTTGATCAGGGTGAGGACACACCAGAGTGGCAGTCTGCAGCTATGGACTTCTTCAGCCAGTATATATTCCACTGAGCAGACTTCTTTACGAACTACTCCCCACTCTGGCTTCTAGATGAAGGCATCTGCCTATGGCCCATTCAACTTCCAAAACTCCACTGAAACTGCATTCTCAAAAGTTACCATAAGCTCCATACCACCAAATGTTAGTCTTCATTTTACTTAACTTAGCTGAATTTAACACTGCTAACCATTTCTCAGCTCCTTACCTTGGCTTGGATGGATGACAAAATACCATCCTGTTTTTCCTCCTGCCTCTCTGGTTCTTACTTTTCACTTTGTTCTACTTGCCCATTCTCTTCTAGTTGACCTTTAAAAATAACATGCCTGAGGTAAAATTCTAGGCATCTCTTCTTTTCCCTCTATATTTTTTCCCTAATTGCATCCACATACCTGGATTTTATTAACATCTATTCACTGATGACTACACTTTTTCCCTATATTTCTAGAAGGAACCCCTCGATTGATACAGTTTCTTGCTTCACATATTTGTTTTGATGATTCATAGGCAGTGGCTTGCTGGAGCTGGCTCCTTCTGGGTCACGAAAGATTGTTAAATTTCCAAGATTTTTTAAGGTGGTTATTAAACAGTTGGTAGCTTGAAATCAGATGTGATGGCAGTATCTATATCATGAATATCAGAAAATGCTACAAGTCAGGGCTCCCCATCTATTCCCTCTCCCCCTGAAAAATGGCTTATAGAACACTACTACCATAGGCACCTTTAACTCAACATTTCAGTACGGTTCTATTAACACTCCTTCCCTCAAACCTGGTTCTGTTCCAGCATTTCTTTCCACAATAGTGAGGAGAACCACCATCCACAAAGTTGCTCTGATTGAAACATGAGAGACAACTTTGATAACATTCTCCCTAATGTCTTCATCTCTATTTCTCTGACTTATTTTTTTCAATTCAATTCTATTGAGATATAATTTTTGTGTGATAAAATGTAGCTATTTTAACCATATAGTTTGATGAGTTTTTGACAGTAGTATATACATTTGAAACTTTACCCCTATTAAGAAATAGACTATTTCCACCACCAAGTAAGTTCCTTCATCCACCTTCACAACTGGCCTCAGGTAACCATTGACGTGCTTTTTACAATTGTTGATTAGTTTTACATATTCTAAATTTCTATAAAAATAGAATATACAAATATACTCTTTTGTGTCTGGCCCTACTACTCAGTATAATTTTTTTGGATTAATCCATGTTGTTGCATCTATCTGTAATTTATTCCTTTTTATTTCTGAGTAATAGTCCACCATGTGTGTGTATCACAATTTGTTTATTCTCTTCTCTTGCTAATGTATATCTAGATTGTTACCAGTTTTTATTTGGTATAAATAAATATTCTTTAAAGATCTGTGTACATTTTTATGGCACATGTTTAAGCATTTTTATGGGTACATGTTTTTTATTGCTCTTGGAATTGAAGATACCATAAGGCTCTGTTAAGCAGGCAGAACAATGCTGCTGGTGTTTTCTTTTAATGTCTTTGTTTGGTGGAAGAACAATGTATTATTGCCTTCCCTATTTTCTGAAATATATTGTATAGAACTGTTCTTTTTTCTTCCTTAGATGTTTGAAAGAATTCACCAGAGAAGTCACCTGGGTTGAGATTCTTCTTTGTGGAATATCGTTTATAAGAAATCCAATGGTTTTTAATAGATATGGGACTATTTAGAATTTCTATCTTCTCTTAAGTCATTTTTGGTTGTTTGTTGTTGTTTTTTTCCAAAGGATTCTTCCATTTCGTATCAGATGTTGAATTTATTGGCAGTAGTTTGTTCTTTTTTTTTTTTTTTTAAACAGGAAAAATCATGTTTAATCTCTTCTTTCAGAGTTAACCTCTGCTAATATTTTGGTGTTTGTCCTAAGGTAACATGTTTAAAAATGCATATTTTCAAGTAAATATAAACACACGTACACACTTATGTTAACAATTATCAATTTCCCTCAGAGATGATTTGGAATAAAAGAAAGATGTATGTTATATACACTACTATGTATAAAATAGATAACTAATGAGACCCTACTGTATAGCACAGGGAACTCTACTCAATGTTCCGTGGTGACCTAAATGGAAATGAAATCTAAGA
>NW_006773582.1:439562-464329 GCF_000442215.2 Lipotes vexillifer | reverse complement strand
AAAGAGTGTATATATGTGTACGTATAACTCACTCACTTTGCTGCATAGCAGAAACTAGCACAACATTGTAAAGCAACCATACTCCAACAAAAATCAGTTAAAGAAAAGAAAGATATATGTGTTAGACCACATACTGATTAAAAAAGGTGATTGTTAGGGTAAAAAGAAAATAGACAAATGTTATCTTCAAAAACACATTTTAAGGAAGAGTATATCTCTAAAATTTAAAAAAATGTAATAGTCAAAATAATATTCAATCAAATGATATTCACTAGATGAATATTTTATTTTCTTACAAAATTTTGACACACATACTATGCATCAAGTGAAAGAAAACTCAGTGCTCTCTATATATATCTTATTAGCATTGACTTTAGATAAGATCTTAAAATGTATACTTTACATTGATAATGTCATTTCTCCTAATTAAAATGCTATGGTCAATGTGTGTGTGTGTGTGTGTGTGTGTGTGTGTGCACATATGTGTATCCACTTGTTAAGTACTTCTTTCAGTCACTGGTATAATGCTAAGTGAAGAATGACGCAAAATGATACTCATAACAGCAAACATTATACAGAGCTTATGTGCCTAGCTCTCTTCTATATGCTTTCCTATTTGTCAACTAATGTGAACCTCACAACACATCAGTGAGCTAAATAAGATTGCTACCACCACTTTACTAATGAGGAGAAATGAGTCACAAAGAGATGGAGTGTTTTAGCATAGCTTACCCTATAGTCACAGAGATAGGAAGTGGCACTGGTTTTCACACCCTGGCTATTGGGCTTTAGAATTTGTGTCCTTAACGGCTATACTCTGCTGCTTCATATAGTTTCAGCCCATCAATTTCTGTTTTATCACATGAATAGGTATTTTTTAATTATATTGGATAAGTATATATATAATTGCAAATAATCACCATTACTCTCAACTTAAAAAGCCTAATTTTTAGTCTAAATGTTCTCTGGGAACTTTTTTTCAGGCAACTTACATTTACCAATTTCATTTTACAATTATTCATCAGATTTACATTTCTAATTTTTTCATAAGGTCTAATTTTTTCATAATTTTTTCATATTGGCAGTAGGTTGTTCTTAATAGTCCTTATTACCCTTTTAGTGACTGTAGACTCTGTAATAATGTCCCTTGTTTCATTCTTGATGATAATTTGTGTCTTTTCCCTTGTTTCTTTGATGAGTTTAGATAGAAGTTATTAGTTTTATTGAAATGTTGGTCACAACAAGCTATTCAAGATGATAACACACCAAAGTGGCACCTCTGCAGTCAGTATATATTCCGTTGAGCAGACCTCCTTTATAAGCTATTCCCACCTCTGGGCTTCTACCTGTAGCCCATGATGTGGCATTTAAAGAATCTTCTTTTGGTTTAATCTATTTTCTCCATTACTTGTACATTCTTTATTTGATTGATTTTTGCTTTTATTTCTATTTTTTCATTCTTTCACTTACTTTAGGTTTAATTGTCTCAACTTTTTATAGCTTTTTAGTATGCAAGTTTAAATTATTGATTTGATTTTTTTCTAATACAATCATTTGAAGTTACACATCTTCCCTTCGCATTGCTTCAACTGCATCTCACAAATTTTGATATGTTGTGTTTCCATTTTCATTCAGTTCATTAAATATTTTAAAATTTCCCTTGGGATTTCTTTTATTACCCAAGACTTACTTGAAACTAAGCTGTTTATTTTTCAGATCTCTTTCTATTTTTATTTCCAATTTAATTCTGTACAATTAGAGAACATACTCTTTCAATCTTTAAAAACTTACTGATTTTAACCAATTGAAGGACTCACCTTGTTTGTTTTCGTACTCCCAGCGATTATGATCTTGTGATGTCTGCTGTTCAATGTCTGAAAGTGGGTTTTTTTCACATATTTTTCTTAATTTTCTACATGTTTGCAGTGGTAGTGCAAGTCCAGCATCTGTTACTTTATCATGACCTAAAGCCTCCCTGATTCACTGAATCACGCTCATAATGATTAACTTCCCTTAGTGTTTTCTATTGTACTTCAGGTTTCAACATTTCCCCCTAGAAGTCTCCCCTTACTGCTCTCCTTCACTGAAAACCTGGTTAGAACACTCTTTTGTGTGTGTGTGTGTGTTTTTCCCAGAGTGCACAATACTTACTCCTTACGTACTACATATCCCACTCTACTGTATTGGCCTGTTACTTTTTTACTTACTTCCCTTAAAGTACATATATTTTATATATTAGGTTGAACCATATGAAAGTTCTGCTATTTGACAGTTTTTTGATCTACAAAACTAGCAGTTTCCCCTAGTTCAAAGTAATATGTATATAAAATGTTATTTATACATCCATAGAGAGGTTGTGGGGATCCAAAATAGCTTTGGTCTCTTATGAAATGTCATGAATGGGAGAGTCCTCAGGTATAATAATCAGGTATAATAAAGTGGCCCTACCATATTTTCTAAATCCTTGTTATAAGGCTGCTGTGAGGATCAAATGAGATAATTTACATAGAATAATTAGAGAAGGGTCTGGTATGAGAGAAGTGCTCTGTGAAGTTTGGTTGCTGTTGTTGCTGTTTAGGTTGTGGTTGTGTCGGTTCAGCTTTGTCTTTGCTAGACACCAGGCAGTTCCCTCAGACCGTTGCTCACTCTGTAATGTCCCTGCCTTACAGCAGCCCTTTAGGACTCCTTCCCAGCCTTTCCTCCAGCTCCTTGCTTTTAGTTAACCTCCAGGAAAGGCAGTCCTTCCCTTTGTGACAGTGATTATGCACCCTGAGCTTCAGGTTGATTGGGAAAATCCTTACACTTGATCTCTTCCTCTCTCCCCAAAATTTCTCAGGTTCCTAGAATCAGCTTTTTGACCTTGACCAGCTTCTCTCAGTCCTGAGGTGGAGAGAGGGGACTCATCTCAGGCACATTCAGTATCTCTTTTAGAGTTTTATCTTGTTTGTTTATTTATCTCTTCAGCAGTGTTTGGCTTTCTTGGCCAGAGTTTCTTGACTGCACTCTGGACTAAGGTGTCCTAGTAATAAGATGTTACCAATGTCAGGACCCACTATCCCAGGGACCTGGTGTTTCTATAACTTCCCCTGTCAGAAGCTCCCAGGAGACTGAAGGTAGAAGTGACATCACTCCTCTCCTTCAACCCTCAGTTTAACCAAAGCGAAGAAGGTCCTTATCTAGAAGTCTTAAGATCTGGCTCTTGCCATCCACTTGCTGGGTGACTTGGCCAAGTCCTATTCCCTCTTTGGATCCCAATTCTCCCATCTGAACAAGGCCCTTTTAGTTCACAGGTTCTGTGACCTATTTGAGTTCTTTTGAAATGAATTTCAGGGGTTCCTCTACAGAAGAAATTGGAGGAATCCTTTATTTCTGAACTACTTTTTTCTTGGACAGTACAAGTTGGTAGTTTTTTTGTTTTTTTTTTTTTTTGCAGTACGCGGGCCTCCCACCGCTGCGGCCTCTCCCGTCGCGGAGCACGGCCTCCGGACGCGCAGGCCCAGCGGCCACGGCCCACGGGCCCAGACGCCCCGCGGCACGCGGGACCCTCCCGGACCAGGGCACGAACCCGAGCCCCCCGCATCGGCAGGCGGACTCCCAACCACTGCGCCACCAGGGAAGCCCAAGTTGGTAGTTTATTAGCTGAAGTTTTTGCCATAAGTGGTGGCTTAATTTATTCTCTAGAAAAGAGCCTTGTGCCCTTACTATTAAGGAAGGAAATGGATCTCAGTACCAGAGGGACTCATCTTTGCGTCCTCCCTCAAAGGTCCAAGTGAACGTGTCAACTCCCACCTTGAAGGTATCATTTCTCAAATACTAATGCGGGGGATAGTGATTCTTGGCCACCTACCCACATCAGAATGTTGTCACTACGCATTACTTAAAAGGCACTCTAGCATAGCACTTCTCCTGAGATAACTAAAGTGGAAAATGGCAGTAATCACAGGTGCATGTACCTCTGTGGACTGCATTAGCCATGGTCCCTTGGAGGCAGTGGGGGCTGCTTAGCTGATAGAGAAATTGTAGGCATGTGGGCTCAGGTTCTGTGAGGAGCAATTATAGCCCAGAATACAGAGCAATTGTGGGAGGAAATTGACAGCTGTAATTGAAGAGCATTATATGATGTCAGGTGAAAAGGAGAGAAAAAAGTGAAATCCACAGCAGGATAGCAATGAAAGCCTTGTGTTTGATCATTTTGGTGTCCTGTATCTCTATCTAAAAAGAAGGACTCCATAGAAAACAGATTAGGATTGAATCCTGATCTTGCCCTTTACTAATGGTACCATCTTGGGCAAATCACCTACTCTCTTAGGCTTAGTTCCTTCCTCTATGGAAACTAAGGTGGTAATGTTTTGCAGAATTGTCCCAAGGAGTAAATGAATTGCATAAGTAAAAGACGGTGGAGATAACACTCCAAGACAACAAAAGTATTTTCTGAGTTCTCATTGTGTAACAGGCACTGTACTAGCCATAGAGGAGAGAGAAATGAGACAATTCCTGATCTTCAGGAGAATAGAGGCTATGGGACGACACAGACATATACACAACTACGCGAGGTCAGAAAGCAAACCATTGATTTACCCTAAGAGAATCCAACTCATTTCAAACTATTTCTTTCAGGCAGTTTAAAGATCTGTCTGATCCCCTTTTATTATTGAAAAATATCATTTCCATAATTAAGTAAAAGTGGATTTATGTGCGTATTTCATTCTTATCAAAATTATCATAAGTGCATTGATTCTTTAATAACAACTATCATAACCACAAACCACTGTATTTGAAATGCCTTCCCAAATTCTAAGGATCTGGAAAAATCCCTTTTTAAAATTCAGTAGTTAAACTGAATTGTCAAGTAAAGCCAGTATTCTAAATTGTATACTATATAAGCACTAGTCATCTAAAATGAAATTTGGCCCCAGGAAAATCTAAGACCTGATTTAAGCATCTAAGGAACATGTCATTGGGGCCCTACCTGTCTAGGCCTGGGCCATTTACAGAACTTGAGACTTAGGACACAAGGTAAGCTCTTCCAAATAAGTGTGGCCCTTGAATTCCCAGCCAGAGATAAATTCTTTCCAAGACCCTGATGCAGCCCATGCTGGTGTCAGCTCACTCTTTGACCTCCTGGTTCTCCCAAGAATTGTTATGAAGATCAGCTTCTTCATGCCCTACTTTCCTCATCCTTACCTTTTCATTGTGCTATTCTCTTCTGCCTTAAGTTGCACCCATTGCCACAGCCATTCCAAGCCAAACCCTACTAGTTTAGTAGGCTCATGTCTTTGTGAAAGTAGTAGAGTATGAGGCTAAGATAGATATCAAAGGTTGCCCCAGATGTAAAGAAAAAAGATACTACCCATAGGGCCTCAGAAAAGGAGGCTGCTTGGAGGAGGTGGAATTTGAGCAGAGCTTTGAAGAAACATTTTGATTTCAGAAGATGTAAATGGCAAGGACTGGACAAGGTTCTCAAGTAATTTCCCTAGACCCACAGCTATAGGTGCAGTGAGGCCCTCTTCCTTAGTCCTTTCCAAATGGGAGAAGTTCTACTCCTGTTTTACTCTCCAAGGAATTCTGTGCTTTCCACCACCTAGGGAAAGGGCTTTGGCTCTTTCTTTGCTTTTAGAGGAAAGCAGAATGCAGAATAGCTATCCACCATAGGGATGAGGGAGACCAGTGTCTGACCTACTGCTTCAAAGCCCATATCTTTCCCTACTCACTCCAAATCATTTCAGTGTCTAAAATCGTTCCAGTGTCTCTCTAGAGAGAGATTTCTTTGCATTTGAAAGCCTTTCTGGGGCTTCCCTGGTGGCGCAGTGGTTAAGAATCCACCTGCCAATGCAGGAGACACGGGTTCGAACCCTGCTCCGGGGAGATCCCACATGCTGCGGGGCAACTAAGCCCTTGCGCCACAACTACTGAGCATGCACTCTAGACCCCATGAGCCACAACTACTGAAGCCCACGGGCTTAGAGCCCGGGCTCCACAACAAGAGAAACCACCGCAATGAGAAGCCCGCGCACTGCAACGAACACCCAAAGCAAGACAAAAAATTAAAAAAAAAAAAAAAAAAAAAAGCCTTTCTGTATTCTGTAGAACACACTGATGTTCAGAAATATTTAGGGAATAAATATTAATACATGGCTGAATACCTTATAGAAGAGTGTACCTTAAACCTTGACAGGTACCACTTCATTGATATTAATTTCACAAATAACTGAAAATAAGGTCATGTGGAAATTTTAAAAACTAAGGGTAATAAATTTTTCTGAGTAGGTTACAGTTTCAAAAACACTTCCACATCCCTTATTTTATTGGATTGACATGACAACCCTGTATATATTAGCTTTTGCTACCTAAGAAACCACCCAGAATCTTAGTGGCTTAAAGACACAATCACTTATTTTCACAGACCAGAGCTCAGTTGGGTGGCTCTGCTCATCTAAGCTGGGCTTGCTCATTGGTCTAGGGGTTGACTGTGGGTCAGGGGATGTAGAATGACTCAGCTGGGACAAGTAGGCTCTGCTCCACCTTGTGGAACCCGTGAGCTAGTTTGGGCATGATCTGCTCATGGTGATGGTGGAAGCTCATGAAAGCAAGTAGAAACACACAAGGCCTCTTGAGAGCTAAGCTCAGAACTGTCATACTGTCACTTTTTTTCATTTTTTTGACCAAAGTAAGTTATATGGCTGAACTCAGAGTCATGGGATGGGGTAATATCCTCTTCCCCTTTTGACAGAAAAACTACAAATCACATGGCAAAGGGCATAGACTTAGGAATGGGTAAAAAATTAGGGACCTTAGTACAATCTTTTCCAAACCCTACAAAATAAAAGGGCAAGAATTACTATCTTTATGCTCATTCTGTGTGCAGAGAACATGTCTCAGAAGTGAAGTGATTTTTCCATGGGGTAGAACTAGGTCTTTTGACACCAAATGCTTTTCACTTCCACTGTACTACAGACATAGTTGCCTAGATTTAGATGGAGGGGACTCTAGAAGACTGGCCCTTGAAAGACTGAATATGCAAATGGTCAGTGGGCTGACCACATATAAAAATAGAAGTCTGACCCACAACCTTGTCAACAACCAGCCTGGGAAGCCAAACCACACCCTCTGCAGCAATTGGATGCAAAGCCGTCAGGACCTGGTCAATAACTGCCAGCTTCCTTAATTTTCCCCCATTGTCATTTTGGGTCCTATGAGTCTTAAGCAATCAAACACTGACTAAATGCCACCATTAGTGCAATCCAAAAGTGGAACCAGTCCATATGGATTGGCTCATCAACTGGTGAATATATTTTGAAAAATGTGATATATCATACGATGGCATACTCTCTGGCAATTGAAAGTAACAAACTACTGATGCATGCTAAGTAAAAGAAGCCAGGCACAGCATGTCACATACCACATGCTTCCATTTATATGACATTGTTAGAAAAGGCAAACTTGTAGAGACAGAAGCAGATCAGTGGTTGCTGGGGGCTAGCTGTTGGAATGGGGACTGACCACAATCTGGCATGAGAGACCTTTTTAGGAAGTGTTCATTTGGAACATTTAGAACATTTCGAAATGTTCTAAAATGGATTGTGGTGATGGTTGCACAACTGTGTAAATTTACTAGAAATCATTTAACTGTGCACTTATAATGGGTGAATTTTATGGTATGTGTTTTATACCTCAATAAAGCTGTTTAAAAAGAAAACATAATGCCTTGGAAGAGAATAAAAACATATCATGGATGAAAAAGAAATGTTGTCAGGCGAATTGCCAGGGAACAAATGTTTGGCACAGCATTAGTTGCTCTGCTTTGTGGAAGCTGGGTACTAAAAAATTCCCTCTTGAATATAACTCCACTAGGGCTGGAAGTATGACTTTCTCAGGAGCCTCCTGCTTGACCCCATCGTCTCTTAGCTTTGGCAGCTTTCCGCACACAGAATGTCAACGCTAGTAGGCATGTCAGGTACCTGGCCTTTGGAGTCCACTAGACTCACGTTTGAACTCTGGCTCTGCCATTTATCAGACGTGTAACATGGGTATGTAATTTGGTTTCTTCAAACTTTGGTTCTCTTCACATAGATTGGGACTAATAATTCTCATCTCACTGGGCAGTGATGAGGAGTATATGCGGCTATTCCAATTATCTATTGCTACATAACAAACTACCCCAAACTTGATGGATAAAAACAACCATTTTATTACATCTGATTCTGTGGGTCAGAAATTCTAGAAGGGCTTAATTGGGTGGTCTGTGTCTTAATCTACATGGTATCAGCAGAGCAGCTGGGGCTGGAGGATCTACTGCCAAGATGGCTCTTTCACTCACATGTCTGGTACCTCCATGATCCTTGTTTTCTCTCTCCACATGGCATGTCATCTGTGAGGGCCTCTCTGTGAGATTTGAGCTTCTCACAACATAGTCATCTCAGGTAGCTGCACTTCTTACATGGTGGCTGGCTTCCATAGGCAGGAAGCAGAAGCTGCCAGGCAACTTGGGGCCCTACCTGCAATGGCACAGCATCAATTCCACTCTATATTATTGGTCAAAGCAGCCACTTGGCCCAAGAAGATCACATTTTTTACCAGAGCATGTGGGTTGGGCAATACCCATATATTTGTGGGCATATTTGGAAAATACAGTGTACCATAGAGCCAATGACTACATAGTGCAGAAGTCGGCAAACTTTTACTCTAAGGGTCAGATAGTAATTATTTTAGACATTACAAGCCATGTGGTGTCTGTCATGATTACTCAACCCTGCTGTGCAACCATGCTGCACAAAGGTAATAATAGCACCTAAATGAATAGTTGTAGCTGTTTTCCAACAAAACTTTATTTATAAACCAGAGGGCAGGCCAGAGTGGTCCATGGGCCATCATTTGTGACCTCTGATGTAATGCATGATATGCAATAAGTGCTCAGTTATAGTAGAGCCTATTATTGTCATTGTTAAGGGGCTTTGGAAATCACCCAATTCGCTCCTCACCTCTCCGATTGATAAATATAACCTGACTTAGCCAACCTTCTCAGTTTGGTGCCGCCGGCCACCTAGATGATTCCTCTTTTCACTTTACTCCATAACTTGCACCTACACTTCAGTAAGTACCATCCTTCAGCCTCTCCCTATCTCACTGCTAGAGGACCACAGGTTTGGTAGGGAGGGCCTGAAGCCCATAAAATATGGTCAGTCCCTCTTTAAGAAAAAGGATACAAAATTAGGAGCAAAAGTGAACATTTATTTGGATGAAAAAAGAAATAATTGCAACAAATAACAGATTGTAAAATGCTGACAGATACCACAAAATCCAGAAAAATGACATAGCCTCATGTCTCTATAATACTTTTCCCTAAAACGTTTTTTTTGGCTGAGTGGGGTCTTCGTTACTATGCATGGGCTTTCTCTAGTTGCTGCAAGTGGGGATACACTTCGTTGCGGTGGCCGGCTTCTCGTTGCGGTTGCGGTGGCTTCTCTTGTTGCAGAGCATGGGTTCTAGGTGCACGGGCTTCAGTAGTTGTGACTCTTGGGCTCTAGAGCACAGGCTCAGTAGTTGTGGCACACAGGCTTAGTTGCCCTGCCGCATGTGGGATCTTCCCGGACCAGGGCTCAAAGTCATGTCCCCTGCATTGGCAGGTGGATTCTTAACCACTGTGCCACGAAAGAAGTCCCTCTCTTCTTCTTAATGAATTACTTCCTTTGGTAATTTTTGTTTTTGTTACAATTTTCCTTTTTCAATATGAGAAAATTTCTGGCGATTTCCTTGCTTGTCTTTTTTTGTGTGTAATTTCCTTGCTTGTCTTGATCACTGTTATTCTGTGTTCCCTTAATTTTTTAAAAGTCCTTGAATTTTTATTATGAAAACTTTCAAACAATCAAAAATTTGAAAAGATGTTGCAATAAATATCCACCAATTTTTATCTGAATTTTCCTTCAATTCTTCAATAAATAATTTTCAAAGGAAAATAAAGTACCCTTCGTGTATGTCCAAATCAGTAGTCAGTACATTCTCACTTGATTTACTGAAATGTTCCAATATGTTTTTCAAATCGCAATTAATATGGTGTATTTAAATGTTACCAACTCTTCATAAAATTGTGCATTTTATCCATGTTCAAGATGTGAAGTACATCATTGTGGTCCATTCAGTCCAGGCTAAATGTATCTCCAATTCAACTTCCTCATAGCTGGACCTCCAAAAATCCTACAGCCTATCTGATGCCATCTGACACTAGTAAATTTGAGATGAACACAGATTTAGAGTGGAAAAAGATTGTGATCTTAACTCAATGTAATTAAATTACCTTAATTTGGAAAATTAACAAGAACAAATGAATACATTGCTAACTTCTATCCCCATGGCCAGTTTTTTTTCTTTTTTAAGAGAGAGCAGGAAAGACAAACAATGTAATACAGCAAAAATTGTGGGCTGGGTATCAGCAGTCTCTTCTACTAACTGGACTATGAGACTCTGTACATCTCTTCTCCTCTCTGAGCCTGGCTCTCTCTCCAACTCAGTAAGAGTTATGAGTGTAAAAATATAAGGACTGAAGAGGAATACAAATACCCAGGCCAAAATTATGAGAAATATTTGATTGAAGTGGTTCCCTTGGGTTTTCATTCTTTGGGATTGTTTTTCTCCAAACTTCATCTTTCTTCAAAGCAAAGGACCAGAAGATCTTTACAAAGTCTCCATTTTCTGGATCACAAATATACTCAAAACATACCCTTTAGCTAGATATATACTATCTCAGAAGTTAAAAAAAAAAAAAATCCACATAATTTCCTACACAATGTCTCCAGAGAATCTTTTGCAGAAAGACAATTGATTTCCACCAACGCACTCATTAATTTTTATGACACCCTCCCTAAGTTTTGCAAACAAATGAAGTTATTAATATTTGAAGACAGTAGGCAGTATTTTCTGGGCCATTTCATTAAAAAGTCTCCACTATCAACCAAAGACAAAGAAGGGGGGTCTAGACCCAAAATCTAGCATTAGAGCTAGGCTGATAAAAAACCAGGGCTCTGCCACTGTGAAGGGTAATTGAGGTTTGGAAACATTGGAGGCATCAAACTGGTTTTCAAAATTCATGTTTCTCAATCCCATGTGAACAGAAAGGAATACACACAGGAGTAGGCAAAGGAGATGGAATTCCAGGCCTGAATCTGAAGTATGACCTGGGTGGGGTGAGATTGGTTTCTACATTTCTAAACTAGAAACAACAATCTCTCCTTCCAGAAAACAATTGTAAGAAGGACCAAGCTATAAAAAAAATTGTTTTTAACTATAGAGCTGTATCGAAATATGAGTAATTATTGCTTTTAAAATGGCCATTTCTTTAGACACCTTTTTTAGTTACTATCAAATTGCCCAGCTTTTTAGTGAAAAGGAAGCCTAAGTAATAAACAAGCAGTTGTCTTTATGGAAATGATGGGCCAAGTTGCTCAGCTTTCCCCATACACTCAATGGTGATTGTTTATACCCCAATAAAGATAAAAAAAAAAAAAAAAAATAAAGATCACTTTAATAGTAGAACCTTAGGCGGGTTCCTTCTACCTTCTGCCTCAGTTTACCCTGCTGAAAAAGGAAAATGTGCCTCTGTGAACTTTAAGCTTCATTTCAGCTCAGGTATTCCACAATTCCAAGTTAAACAAGGTCAAAGTGATTTCTTCACCTCTCTCACCATTTCTGGGAACTTCTCTGAGAGCTAGGGCTATGGTCTTTCTCAGCACAGCCTGAGAATGGAAGAGGGGGTCCCCCTCTGAACTCAGCTGTGGGGCAGCCCTGTATGACCAAGCACCCAGGGAGGGATAACACTCAGGAGCCATGCTGACAAAGGGTTTCATTATGAACACTGAGATGCCCTCACTAATAAACTTCAGCACACTATTCTGCAAACACATTCACTTTCTTGTGATTTCTGGGAATAACTCTGGGCTCAGCTCTGTGGGAGAAGAAACAAAGAAACATACTAGTTCATTTGGCCTTAAGGGACAAGACTCTCACCCAGGATACTCAGAGGTTTTGCATGACAGACATTCTGTAGAGAAGAGAGATCCCAAGGAAGTCTCAGCTGGGGGCAGTAAACAAGGCCCAGTGCAAATGGAAAGACTCCCCATGGGAGGTAAGCTTTGAGCTAGGGTTGAAGGGTGGGTGGTATTTAGACTTAGACAAGAAAGAGAATTCCAGGAGTCACAATAAGGCAATAACCAGCAGATCAGTTGTCCAGCACACAACCCCAGAAACAATGCCCCGGATTCTCAGAAATCTCTTTAAGTTTTGCCCCAGACTCTTGATTCCCAGCATCCTCCTTTGTGCTGGTATCTTTGTTCCTCTCGCATTGCTTCATAGCATATTCTGCTACCTTACCCAGCTCTTTCAGATAACGTTTCCATTGGATTGTCTGCCTAACTCATGATTCAGTCTTCATCCCTGGATTTTGTGTGGCTTAAACAAATGGGAAATTTATTGGCTCCTATAAGAAAGTCCAGCAGTAAGGCAAACCTTAGAGTGCATAAAGCCTGTGGCCCTGGCTCTCCCTTCCTCTGAGTTTTCATCCTCAACCTACTAGTGAGGCAGCTGTGGACATTCCAGACTTCAAACATGGGCATGGTTTGTCCAGAGAATATACGAGGGTCACTTTTTGGAAATTTTATTTAAAAAGTGAGGAAGGATTTCCCAGAAGCCCTCTGCAAACTTCTCCTTGCATCTTATTGACCAACTTTGTGTCGACGTTCTTTTATGAATCAGTCACTGTCCAGGGTATGTGATTTCCCTTGGATAAATCAGGCCTTGGGGTTGGGGGTGAAGCAAGTGAGCTTTGCAAGAGAAAGGTAAATACCTGAAAAAAAGTGATGCTCTTTAAGATAGAAAGGAGCTCCGAAGACCTGTACAAAATCAAAGACTTTTAAAGACAGAAGGGAGCAGGACATGGAAGTTAAACTAGCAAAGAACGAATTGGCTGTGGTGAGGTCACCTTCCTTTAGGAGCCAGCAGGGGTCTATCAGGCAGATTTCTTCACTGGTACTGACCAGTGAAGGTGATTCCAGATTGACTAGTTTAAGATTCCATTCCTGGGAAAGGCTGAAACTGTAATTAAGTTAGGTGTTAGGTCTTGGTTTATTGATCTGGGGCCTAGCACAAGTGACTCCATTCTGGACTTGTGGTCCTTTTTTTTTTTTTTTTTAACACTAACCATAAGAAATTCATTCTTAAAGTGTTTTTTCTTTTTATCTAGAGGATAAAAAGAATACAAAAGCAAGCCTCAAAATCAGGGCCTGGGGGTAGATGATTCATCCCCATCATGTTATCTTTTGAATGGTTAATAGCTACCCCTTATCTACCTGAATTCCATTTCAGACAAAGTAATTTTGAAAAAGGCAATCTTAAAGAGACACTGGCAAGTCTGATGAACTCTGGTAATGAAATTATTCCAATCTCTGCCACCCACAAAGATCTGGCAGGAACAAAAGGATGGATGTTTGTGTAGATGACTTGTCATTGCTGGTGAGCAGCTCAGTATTACTTGTCTCAGGCTCCCAAATCTTTTGGCAAATAGTAACTCACTTATACTCAGAGCCCTCCCAAAAGGAAGGACATTAGCATTCACTCTAATGAAGAGCCAAGAAATTAGAGTTATCCTAAAGCCAAAAAATCAATGCCACCTTTGCAAATCCACCTGAGGCTTCCTAGGTTCTATATGCAAGTTCTCAGTCCTATCTTGGGGAAAAAAACTATTACAGAATCCTTGAATTTAAGAAGTGGAAGAACTTTAATGGATACGTACGCCAAGTGAGTACATTCAGTCTTAAATCCCTTTAGGTAACATCTCCACCAAGATGTCACTGAGCCTCACTGGAACACATCTAATGAAGTTTCCAATAGAGAATATGCAGAAAAGGATCCTAGAGACAGTCAAGTATAAGGACTGAGTGTGTGGGTGGGTGGGGGAGGGTGATTAAGGATTCCTGTAAGACACTGGAGAGGAAGAGGGTATTGAGATCATACCTTGTGTTTGGGAAATATGGGGACAAGGAACTAGTCTGGGCATCCTCACAGGTCAGTGTTTCATACGCACCACCTTAAGTGAATGGATGGGTGGGGCAGAGACCAGAGTAGGGAATATACTACTTCTTCCATTCACAATTTCGCTCTTGTACATCTGGGTCTTTCTGGTTTGTGTGGCAAGGACAACAACACTGGGTTGACTGTAAAGAGACTTCAGATGTCATCCTACATCTGCTAGCAAACACCAGTGTTATTTTGGACAGGTTTTTAAAAATTACCTGAAACTTGGAAATAGGCAAAAGAAATCATTGGGTGTTCTTTCAATGCAGGCTTTGAATTTATTGGGTGACTTTACTTCACTATAAGGCAAAGGTTCATTAGGAAAATTTTGTTCAGTGAAGACGCAAATAATTTCTTCCCAGTGGAACTAATAGCCTGAAAGTTTACAGTTTATGATCTGGTTAAACATGAGCCAGTTATTGGATAGCTTGTAACTCAGCAAGCCATTAAATTGCTTATACATACCTAGCTTCTCAAATGTTCTCTGTGCTGGTTTTAAATCTTACTGCTTTCCTCATTAATTAATGAGCTCAATAAAATCTTTGAAACCTGTTCATTTAACACCTATATGAGAGACATGATTTTACCTTTTCGAAAATTATACTCTTAACAGGCAATCTTATGTCTCTAAAGACTTGGTTTTCTTCTCTGTTAAAAAATACATTAGGACTAGAGGGTTTCTAAGAGCCCACTCTAAGGTATCTGAGCCACTAAGCCATCTGGACCCTCTTTCCCAGCTTCCCAGGGTCTCTGGAGAAAGAACCACACTAACTCTCTAGAGCTGAGAATCAGTACCTGCCAGCACTGCTCCCAGACATCCAGCCCCCAGAGAGGTGGTCAGTTCACACCAGAATGCTGCTAGCCTGCAGCAATTCTAAGATCATTTGGAAGTTTCCAGGAGCCAAACTGTGTTGTTTCACCCAGTTTACTCCATTCCCCTGCCTTTGTCTCCCCCAACCATTCCCTACTTCCCACTATAAACCTCAGAAATTCCTAGTTCCACACTGCAGGCTTTTAGTTTAATCCCAAGGGTAAGGCTTCACCCCTGAGTGTTCATCTCTTTGACATCCCTAAGTGGAAATTGATGACATTTGGCCTCTGCTGAGGGACCAGGGGTCAAACAGCTACTCCCTTCCCTCCCACTGCTGCAAAGAGGTGGGTCAGGATTCCTCTCTAAACCCGCTTCTGGCTCTGACATCTGATGAATCTGTCCTTCCAAACCTCCAGAGTCTTCCCTCCCTGTGACTTCTTGGCCTGAGGATGTTCAGACATAATGCACAAGCTGAAAGTGCCTTGAATTAACCAGGGGTGAAGATGTAAAGGATAGATGGTAGCACAGAACAAGAAAAGCAGGTCAAGAAAGGTCAGTGGATGCATTTAGCATTCCTTGAAATCCATAGCTTTTGGCCCTGGACTCTCATTAATGAAAAACTTTTCCATTTTAGGGGATGACTGATTTTGTTAACAGGAGTTTTTTGCTGAGTTCTCTCATGTCAGATCTCTGTTTGGCTGAGAATTATCTCTGCTTACAGTGTTCATTAAATGAATGAATGAATATATATATAATTTGTTTCTGATCCCAGTTTGGCTGCCTGTCCTGACTGATAATACTTCCTCATGGCTTGGTTAGGTGCTGCTGAATTTCTCTCCATTTCTTTCTTCCCTCCAGTAACATCCCAATCCATTATTGCATAATTCAAGTTAATTACCAAGCATGGAGGTAGAGTAATGCTTCCTGGGCTGTATAGGAGTGGAAAGATTTCCCTTTCTTTCCTTCTAGGTTATTTGGCTGGTCTAATAATTAAATTGATATAAGACAGATTCACAGGAGAATGTCAAATAAAAGTATAACATGTATACCTTCATGTGTACATGGGAGAGACCCAGGGAAACTGAGTAACTCCCCAAGATGGTCAGAATCATCTGTTAAATATTCAGCTAAAGACAAAAGAAGATGTTGAGGGTGAGGAGTCAGTTATGGAAGGTGACCAGGAAAACATAGTAAACAAGAGTAAGGTTGTTATACAGATTTAAGTCCTTACCTTCTCCATTGCAAAGAGTTTCTAGAGATTTAGAATCATCCTTCTCTTCCTGATACAGAGAGGGAGATACTCTCACACATGGAGATTTCCCTTATAAATATAAATGTCTCTTACAAAAGGGTAACTTCTACTCAGTTCTCAGAGCTTCTCCTCTGTCTGCTGTTTCTTAAAAATAGCCAGCTTAAAATAATCCTTATGCTGAAGAGGCATGTTTTAGGATAACAAATTCTGCTCCTCTTCAGTCCTGCCTTTGAAACTTCAAACAAGAAGTTTCACAGCCCAGAAGCTTAGTTGATAGATTGCTTCATATCTCATTAAACCAATCTCCGTCTTGAGAATAGGTCAGTTCAGTTAAATGGTCGTGTCTCATTTCAGGAGGTTGTCTTGTATTTGAGCTCCCCAAATTAGGCCTATATTGTGTGAGAAATCAGGTATTTAATAAGGTATTTCTATGGAAACAAAATAAAAACAAAGCTTAATGATTGCAGCAGACTGAAAACCCAGTCTGAGTTTTGAGGGCAGTCAGTCAAGAAGATTTCTAGAGAATACTCTAGATGTTGGGGTCAAAGCATCTTCTGTAGTTTGAATGTCTCTAATTATGTCATCATGTGTTCAAGTAAACTTTCTGAGTGGTTCACACAGCAACAGACACAAAGATGGCCTACACATAAGCTGTTGTGGTGATTTCTCTGAAGTTTGTATCAAGTCGTTCACATTCAGTTTGCAGGGTTTCAGGGAATAGTGCAGCTTTTGTTCTTAGTGATTCCAAGTCAAAAGGGTAAGAGAAAATTGGAAACATTAGTTTGGGGTGTTATAGCCAGATATTGGAGGAAACTAGAAGAATTCAGGATTCAGTCCAGTTTACAGGTAAATAACAAAACCTCAAAGACAATTAGCAGTACTAGAATCTAATATCCACAAAGGTGTGTTACTGAAACATACTTTATCTCTCTAAAATGGCCCTCATTTCTATAAAAGAGAGACAAATTAAGTCTAATTTTTTTGCAAAATACATCTAGTTCCAAAAATTTGACCTGATTATTTACATAAGTGCAGCAAGAATAGTGATTGATCATAGAGGCTTTTTAAAATCTGTTTGCTGGAACTTTTCTTAAGAAATATCAGTTCGCACTTTTAAAAGCCTCTTAAGGCCAGGAAGCCAAGCCAAGGACTTACCAACAGAAATTTCCTGCAATACATATAGATTTGGGTGAGTTCATCTCTTCTCAAGGTCCCCAAAGTATCTTGAGGCTCTTGTACCTACCAGGAAGTGGCCTTCCCTAGTCACCTGATTAGGTTGCTGGGAACCTTGTAAGCAAGAGCAGGCCAGTATTTCCAAGGGGTTTTATTGGCTTCATAAAGTCAACCTTAGTTCCTTTAAGTTTTCTGGTTATATCTGAGTCTATGCACATTCTCAAACCTAACATCCTAGTCAAAGCCTTGGTAATATAACCAGTGTTTTCAACTGTGTCCTGTTATAAGAACAGATTCTTATTGAACTTATGCAAATAAATATATTACCATGAAAATAAGAATACTCATTGAGAGTTTATGAATACTCATAGAGAGTTTATGAATACTCATTGAGAGTTTATCAAGAAGGGAGAAAAAGATAAATAAGTCATCTTTGTTGATAGCTTAAGAGAAAAGAGGGAGGGTTTCCCTCAAATCTGGAAAAACTAAAACGTTTTTAGAAATAAGCAATGTTTCAAATAAAAATCATAAAATTATAATCATCCTCATTGGTTCATTCAGTCCCATGTTATTAATTCTTGTTCTGCTTGAATCCAGTTTTTCCATGAGTTCTGGAAATTCCTACCCAGTTCAGTTTTATGATCTTAAAGTTATCAGAAACCTGTATTCTAGAGTACTTGTTTGAGCCCCCTCCATGAATCTCTCTGAAAATGAAACATTTGCAAAAGCATAAAAGTAAAAGAGTAACTCTCTGTAAGTGACAAAGACTTTAAAATGGCCATGGTTAAAGATCTCATGAGAGTTCATTATCATGCAGTTGACAAGGAAATGTGCTTATTTCTGTAACACACAACACTTCAAGATAATAATTAGAATCAAAAGTGATAACATACCAGGACATACCAGATTTTATACAATTTCTAGAACACATATAAATAACATGTAGCCACACAAATATAATCTAAGAAGGTTTAGCATCATTTATTTGGCAATGCTTCTCACATAATCCAACATATCAAACAAGCCTAATTAGTTCATCATCTCTCCTCTATAAAGAGAGAGAACAAATATTATATGGTAGCACTTATATGTGGAATCTAAAAAATTAATACAAATGAATCTGTATACAAAACAGAAACAGAGTAACAGAGATAGAAAACAAACTTATGGTTACCAAAGGGGAGAAGGGGTGATGGAGGGATAAATTAGGTATTTGGGATTAGCAGATGCAAACTATTATATATAAAATAGATGAACAACAAGGTCCTAATGTATAGCACAGGGAACTATATTCAACATCCTGTAATAAACCATAATGGAAAAAAAATACGAAAAAGAATATATATATATATAATTAAATCACTCTTCTGTTCACCAGAAACTAACATAACATTGTAAAACAATTTTACTTCAATGTTTTTTTTTTAAAAAGGAGAGAGAACAAATCTTTTGAGATGTTCCAGGGGCCCTCTGGGAAATCCCCAAATTAGTTTGAGGTCAAAAAGACTTTATTTAGAATTTAATTTTGGGAAGTTTGTGAAAAATATCAAAAAGTTTAGATACTTGACTAAATAGGATCCCAGATTATTAATAAACAATACTTAATAATCTATGTGACAAAGTGACAGTAAAGTGTTTCAAAGGCAAATATAGAATGTTACATAGTTGTTAACAAAACTTCACTCTTAATATTGAGAAGATTCATTTTTCTTAAGTTACCAAAGACCTGATTAAGATGACATGAAGCACAGGAAATTACTTTGATAAAACACAGAACTTCTGTTTTTTAGGAAGGTTATTTAATAGGTAAAGAAAAACCTTTCACAGCCTCTTATCAGGAGCAGACCAACAGTCCAGTCAAACTTTGTGTTTTCAGTATATGAAAAAAAAATCAAGTTTTAGTTTTATATAAATACACTATTAATATTAAGGCTTATTTAAAAAACACTTTTAATAACAATTCAGTTTTAGCCAGCTTGATTAGACAAGGTAAAATTTCCCATGCTCATGCTTAATTTCCCTCTCTCTCTATAGTTACAGATATAGATATGTCCATAATTTGTCCTCTATTTTTCTGTTTTCCTCTTTTCAATTCTGAAATAATCAGTATTACTTTAGGACAAATTTACTTTCTTTTCCATTAACAAAAATGCATCTCCATATCTCATACCTTTTCTTAGCCAAAAACACGTCTTGCTTTCCTTGCATACAGAATTTTTCCCCTTATTATTTCTAGTAGTTTACATATACAGTTGACGCTTGAACAACATGGGTTTGAACAGCATGGGTCCACTTATACGCAGATTTTTTTTCATTAAATATGTACTACAGTACTATATGATCTGAGTTGGTCATTCCATTGGAGGAACCCCCTTCCCTGATTTCAGTATATGTATTTTATTCTCTCTCTTGAGCTGATCAGTTTTCCTAATGAGGAACTGTCCATTCTTTGTGTATTTGAGGGGAGGGTTAGTAGGATATAATGCTGGCTCCTAGATTTGGTAGTGGGCTAAAGGAGTGCCTCTAGTCAGTATGTAGAATTTCACTATCTTTCTGATTGCTGGTTGGTACCGCCTCCCTTAACTACGCACAAGTTCCTAAACCCAGAGTCCCTCTGGGTCAATGTCTTCAGAGAATAAACCTCCATTCCTCACCCTGGAATGAGTTAAGAGTGGGTACAAGGCTGCATCGGAGTGGGGAAAAGGAACTTTTTCTAAAGGCTTTCGACCAATCCTTCCACTTCAGGCTTCCTAACACCCACCTTCAGAGCTACTTGTTGCCTACAGTTTTTGAACTTTTATGAAATTGTGCCACATCAATTGCCTTGCACCTTGGTTTTCCTTTGCCTAACTTGTATTCCAGATCTCTCTGCTAAGTCAGTAACCCATCACTAATCCATCTGTTTTGTAGCTTCCACCCATGCTCTTTGCCTTGTGAATTGATGCCTTTTTTCCCCCTTTTACTGTCACACAGTGGGATTTCAAGAGTGATCAGAAGGAAATGCATGTGTTCAATCCTCTATGTTTAATTAGAAGTCATTAACCTATTTTACAGATGGAGAAACTGAGGTTCAGGGGGGGATAATGACCTGCACCAGTCATATCTCATAACCAAGCCAGAAATAAAGTCTCTAGTCCTCATGTGTATGTTCTTTATGAAAGAAGCAAAAAGGTATGAAAACAGGAGGAATGCAGACATTTAGTAAAGTGGTTTGGGGATGAGGGCATATATAAATGGAGAGTGCTGATGGGAGTGGCCTGAGAGGCAATGAAAAGAGATGGCCAGAAAAAAAGGAAGTGTTTTCATCCTTGGGTTTTCTGCCATCTTGCATTTCATTGTCTTCAAATTCCTTCAAGATATTTATTGTCTACAAGAACCCCTCTCTGTGTTTACCACTCTCCTATTTCAAGCCAGAATCCTAACTGGTTCTATCCTATACTCCATTCTTTTCCAGAAAGATATAATACTTTTAAACTGTTATTCTACTCAAATTGCCCATATTCTCAGATGCTTGCAATGACTCCCCACTGCCTATGAGGTAAAATCCAAATCCCCTCATTATTTCAATAATCCAAGTCCCTGAACTGGTTGGGGAGAGGGGTTGATAGGAAAACCTAGTGGCAAGAGATGGGAGCAACTTGACAAAAGAAGGGACAATAAGCATTGGTGAAAAGGAGGAGAAGTTAAAAATGACTCTAAGGTGATAAGCTTGAGTGACTAGGGCACATTTGAACAAGAAAGTCAGAGATGCTGATGAGCTTGATTTTGAATGTGGGAAGGTAGAGATGGTAGTACGAGAACCATGTAGAAATGCCTAGCAGACAGATGGAAAGAGAGAGTGAAAGATGTAGCTATGCATCACAAGATCTCAGGATTGGCACGTTCTTACATGATTCCCAATCCAATGCTAGAAGGAGTGAGAGAATATGATAGCTCCAAGGGTCACCAAACTACTTAAGTCCACCCACATACCTCCATTCTAAACAGATTCCCTTTGATTTGATGACGCTTTAGAAAGTCTCTTTAGGATGGGGATATTTGGGTGGGTTTATGTAGGAGAGAAAAAAGAACGAGAGGGGATGTGTATGACAATATTTCTAATCTATACTCTTTTTGTTGTTGTTAAAGCTAAAGCATACCCCAAATATAACTGCCTGATCCCTGCAGTGATACTGGTAACTGTATTAATTTCCTGTTGCTGCTGTAACAAATTACCATGAATTTAGTGCCTTAAAACAACATAAATTTACTTTCTCATGGTTTTGGAGGTTAGAAGTCTAATGTCAGCCTCACTTGGCTAAAGTCATGTGTCAGCAGAGCTGGTTCCTTCTGGAGGCTCTAGGGGAGAATATATTTCTTTGCCGTTCCGAGCTTCTAAAGGCTGCTTGCATTCCTTGGCTTGTGATCCCTTCCTCCACCTTCAGAGCACATCACTTCAACCTCTGGTTCTATAGTTAACTTTCCTTTTTCTGACGTTGACCCTCTTGCCTCCCTCCTATAAAAACCCATGTGATTACATTTGGCCCATTTGGATAACACAAGATAATCTCCTCATCTCAAAATCCTTAAATTAGTTGCATCTGAAAAGTCCCTTTAGCCATGTAAAGTAACATATTAGGACATGGGCATTTTGGGGGAACCATTATTCAGCCTACTACAATAACTTTCTGATGAAACTCAGGACCCTCAGTTCTTGTCAAGATATGGTCTATATATATTGATATCAATGAATGAGTGAATGCATGAGTAAAACTCTTTTAATGATTTAACAAATATTTATTATTGGGTCCATTATCTGCTAGGTCATGTTTTAAACTATCTGCAAAGGAGGTCCAGGAACCAGTTCTTATTCTATAAACTTGACCCTGCATCGGTCCCAAAGCAAATTCTGTCATATTAAAATGACAGACAGTTCATTGATTACCATGGAATTAAGACAAGAGAAGACAAGTCTTTTTTCATCGTTCTACTTATAGGTATTTACATACTAAAAAGGTAAAGAGAGCAACAACATAGACATAGCCCCAACTGAACAGCTGCTCCTGGTTAAAGGAATTATTTGGTAACACTGAGGGAGATAATCTGAAAGAGCTGTCTCGAGCAGACCCTCTAGGTGAGCGCCTCTCCTGTCTGCCCCGGGGAGCTTGACTTTCACTGAAGTTCCTACATGTAGCCGTGGGGCCTGTTCCCCGTGTGGGCTGTGAGTTTGACCCCAGTGGTGAGGGGCCTGCCCTCCTTGTAGCCTGAGTGTCTGACCTTGATGTGGCCCTTGGGATTGTCCC
This sequence comes from Lipotes vexillifer, assembly GCF_000442215.2. NCBI lineage: Eukaryota > Metazoa > Chordata > Mammalia > Artiodactyla > Lipotidae > Lipotes > Lipotes vexillifer. The sequence goes on along the minus strand of NW_006773582.1, from coordinate 441,753 downwards.
CTGTGTGGGCTGTGGGTCTGTCACCTTTGTGGCCTGACGACCTGCCCCTTGGGTGGCTTGTGCATCCTGTGTCAACTGCTGGCCTGACATCTTTATAGCCTGAGAATATGTCAGCTGGAGGGTCTGTGGTCCTGTCCCCAGTGTGGATTGTGAATGTGCCAACCCTTTAGGTAATGGACCTATCGCTTGTCTGGGCCGTGGGTCTGTCCATCCTGGGGGAAGTGATCCTGCTACTCGGATGGGCTGTGGGCCTGTTCCCTGTGCAGCCTGCCGGTCTGCCCCTGGTGTGAGCAGTCGGCCTGTCTTCCACTTGAGCTGAGGGCCTGCCCCAGGCACTTGGATCCCAGCAGTGGCATGGCTGGGCCCTGGGCCTTTATGGGCGCAGGAATACCCACTTCCCTGAGTCTCCTTTGCCTCAGCTGACTGGTTCCTAGCTTGGTTTTGGCCACACACGTCACCAAGGTGAGGAGAGGAGCTCCCAGTCTTCATGTAGGAGAGAGAGGATTTGGCTGGCTCTGTCATGCAGTTATGTAAGTTCTGTATACAGAAGCCCAGAGCACATGCTTCACAATTGACCGTATCATGGTGCCCATCCAAAGGCACCTCCTGGATCACTGGTATCTCCAAAACCTTCCTGATGCCATTTCTGTAGAATCTCTCCAGAATACGCTGCACCAGGTTGTTCAGAATCCTCTTGGTGCTATCCAGGGAGAACTCAGGCTTCTCAAATTGAGACTGGGAACACTTCCGGCACCTCTGACCAAAGAGCCGCACAAGCACCTTTCCCTGGGACTTCTGGTGCTCCAGGTACATGTGAAATAGGATCTGCACTTGGGCAGAAGCCCAGCTTCGACGGCATGAGGAACACCGGAACCTACAGACAGAAGATCATTGTGCCCTCAGCTGATTGTTGACCGAGGCCAGGGAAATGGGCCTGGCCTCGGTCTCTAAGAACCCTTTCAATTGAAAAAGTGTATGTGATATTGCCAATTTGACAAGAATGAGAGGAACTGCATTTCTAATAAAGCTTTCTCCTGTAGCCCATTGAACTCCCACCTATATGTGGTACCAAGTCTGCCTCTTTGCCAGTAAAACACCTCTGGATGTCTCAGAGGGAAAAACATTTCTGCCATTTGCCAGTGAAATTTGGTCTTCACAAGGTCATAGAAAACTCTTATAAAGTACCCATTTTGAGGCAATGTTTTACAGTGTTATCCCATTTTATCTTTAAAGCACTCTTCTGAGGTAGGCATTATTGAGCCCAATATGCAGATAAGGAAACTGAACCATAAAACAATACACAACTTGCTTAAGGACACACAAAGTTAAGTGGTAGAGCCATGTTTCCAATCCCAACATTATCTACCTACTATACCACATCACCTCTATTGAGCAACGTGGTTAGTTTTGTACCTGACTTAGGACCTGGAAGCATAATACTTGGGTTGGAGACTCAAGTCCATAGTTTACAGCAGGGGGACTTTGGAAAAAGCACTACTCTAAGCCTCAATTTTTACATCCATAAAATATTAAAGGGAAAAATATTCAAGGGTTATATTGTCAACATTAAATGAGACAATATATGTGAAAGCATTTTGTAAACTACAAAGTGCTTTTCAAAAGCTGGTTGATATTTTTCTAAAACTATGCTGATCCGTTGCTTTTCCCAACTCAGAATGACTATCAGGTCAATTCATCTGAACAAGAGAAGCACCTGTCCATTTGTGGCAGTGCCAAACTGATAAAAGACATCATGAGTCCCTCAAAGAGCTCTGGCTGGTGCAAAGAGAGACTCTTACATAGTTCACCAGGTTCCAAGCAGAACAGAATGACTGCTATGTGGGCTGTGGCCAATGGCTTGAAAACTGTTCTCTAGAGCCCCGGGAAGTTTCATGTAAACAATGGGTTCTGCAGCTAAAAATAATTATATATAAATATGTAGGTTCTGTAGTATGTAATATGTGAACATATGTTATTTATAAATGTATTACAAACATATATATATATATATATATATATATATATAGAGAGAGAGAGAGAGAGAGAGAGAGAAAGAAAGAAAGAAAGAGAGAACCATTCACTGTCTTACGGGAATGGAGAAGAAAGAACACTTACTGTCCCTAGGAAGACCTGGGTACTTGAGTTAGTCCTTGAGGGACAAGTAGGGAGGGAGGGAGGAAGAAAGGGCCTG
>NW_006773582.1:433071-438940 GCF_000442215.2 Lipotes vexillifer | reverse complement strand
TGCTGAACAGGCAGAACATCATAGACAAGAGCATAGATGTCTGAAAATTTATGGCATGGCTAATAACCCATAAGGAATGGAACAGAGGACACCTGAGGCAGGATGGGGGCAGGGAGGGAAGCAGGATAACAGGTGAGGTGGAAAGTGAAGTGAAAGTCCCTGCATGCCATATAAAAAGAGAAGACTTGATTGTCCAAGTCTTGTCCAAGTCAGCATTTCTCACCCTTCTGCATGGGCAAGGAAGCTGGTTCCTGCAACTTAGAGGCTCATTGGGAGTTAAAGAGGGAGACAGACAATAAGGGAGGGGCAGTATTTAGGGACGCAAAGAACCAGGTTTTAATTTCTTGCATCATCAATCCCTTCTATTATCTTCAGGCCTTCAGTAAAGTAATGTTCAAAGCCATTGCTTGGCCTTAATCAATGCTTGGGGCTATAAAGGAAGGCCCCAGTCTTCCTAGGCTGGTACTGACCAGGACTAGGCTCATAGGGCTGCTGCAGCCTGGGGAAGCCAGACAGGACTGATGGGGGGAGAGCAGGTCTCTATATAGAAGCAGTCTGGAATAAATTGTGGTGAGAGAATAGGAGGGCAGATTTATGGTATTCCCTGGGGATTTCCAGAAATACTTAAGGAGGAAGCCTAGTAAAAGAAAAAATTTCCTACCATTAAGCAAAATAGAGGCTTAGAGCCTTATCATTTCCATCTTAAAGAACACTGTGATTACAAAAGCATGAAGAGCCTGGTGACACATATTCTTTTAACAGGCTCTCAAAAGAATCATCAATGCTTAGCTGAACCTCTTGGCTCAGAAAGGCCCAAGGCTGGACAGACTCTCACATACCTGCCAAATGCTCTCTGCTTGTATTGCTTCCACCCTAGGGCTGCACAGTCTGGCCGAAGGTTCCCATCCATCTTCAGGGTCCATTTTGCCTGGGGTTTCTCCTGCGAGATCAGTTCTTGAAATGTCTGCTCCCATGTCTCAACATCCGAAAGCGTTTTCTTGCTCTGAGGCCTGCAGTCCATGTTGACAATAACTTTCAGTTTCCAGCAAGAAGAAAAAACAGTTTCAGTTTCTCTGTCTGGACACACGTCACCTGCTTTTTTTTTTTTTTTTTTTTAACATCTTTATTGGAGTATAATTGCTTTACAATGGTGTGTTAGTTTCTGCTTTACAACAAAGTGAATCAGTTATGCATATACATATGTCCCCATATCTCTTCCCTCTTGCATCTCCCTCCCTCCCACCCTCCCTATCCCACCCCTCTAGGTGGTCACAAACCACCGAGCTGATCACCCTGTGCCATGCAGCTGCTTCCCACTAGCTATCCACCCTACGTTTGGTAGTGTATATATGTCCGTGCCACTCTCTCACTTTGTCACAGCTTACCCTTCCCCCTCCCCATATCCTCAAGTCCATGCTCTAGTAGGTCTGTGTCTTTATTCCCGTCCTACCCCTAGGTTCTTCATGACTTTTTTTTTTTCTTAGATTCCATATATGTGTGTTAGCATACGGTATTTGTTTTTCTCCTTCTGACTTAATTCACTCTGTATGACAGACTCCAGGTTTGACTTTTGTTTCAGACTGTTTGAGTACACAGAGCAAGTTTTTGTTCTGAGGACACGGGGGCAGCAGGTATTTGCTAGTTTGTGAACAGGTCTTGCTAAGGGATGTCTGAGTACAAAACTCTGGTCTGGATTCTGGAGGCACCTATAAGTTAGTTTTTATTTTATTTTTCTCTTATTTTTACACTAGGCAAAGCACTATGCTCGGCATTGGGAAAAGTAACATCGACTAAGAATAAGTTCCTACGCCCATAGATGCTCACGCCCCCGTGTAGACACTGGGTCGGGGGGGCGCTGGTGCGGGGGAGCATGTGTCCAAGGCTCCTTTCGTGCACCTGATGAGACCTCACCACAGTCCCTTAGGGGAGGATTATTCCTGGTACTTTTCAGGTGAGTGGCACAGAGAGTGGAGGTACCTTGTTCAAAGCCACCCGGCTGGTAAGCAGCATAAGTGAGACTTGAACCCCGTCCTGTGAGATTCTAAACCTGTGATGTCTCCAGCTACCTCCCTCCCTGAGGAGAGCTCAGAGGGAGCTCAGAATGGTGTTTTGGGTTCCAGTTTGGCACTCTGGAGCCAGTGGGAAGAACCATCGTGAAACCCTGACCTAGTGATTTGGTCTAGTGAGATATCCTGGGTCGTGAGGCAGGACTCTAGGCCAGATGAAAAGATTGCTTAACTCTGCCTTTCGCTGTGTAAATTATCATGTAACGCAGTATACGAGCAGGTGTGGGAGCCATCTTTGGATGTCAGGATAGAGTTCCCATTCCTCGGGTGAGGGATTGGAACTAGATGACCTATAAAGTCACTTCTAACTCAAAAGAGTCTGAGATTCTAGAAAGTAAGCTCTGTCCCTCTGGAGTTGAAATTTAAATGGGGGAGGTAAGTCAAGCAGGATGCTTATGTCCGTAGAAGCCCCTACAGTTATTGTGTCCCAGACAGGATAAGCCCAAGTCTTCTCGTGCTTTCTGTTCTATTTGGGAGGCAGAAACCCCCTCCCCTGTCCCCCCCTCCCAGGATATTCTGTTCTGTACAAACTCTCTCTGCTTTTATAACTTTACACATTGAGGGTGCTTATGTCTGCATAGACAATATAGGAAACTCTTGTCTGCACAGATAGTTGGAGGAACTTGGAATTAAACCCATGGGATATTAGAACTGGAAATCCCTTAGGAATCAACTTGTCCTCTTTTCTCTCTGATTATTATACATAAGAAAATAGAGACAAAGAGGAAAGAAGTCTCCTGCCCAAGGTCACACAGAAAATTATTGCCAGTAGAGGGCCAGAACCCAGACATCCCATGTCCTAGCTCTGAGCTCTGCTCACCTGCTCCAACCATGCCTAGGCTCTTTCCCCACCCTTGCTCTCCTACTTTCTGCTGGGTTTAAGAACCCAAGCCCATTCTTTTTGTCCTGTATCTTCAGAGCATCCCTGCCTCCTGACTCCTCAAATGGTCTTTTTCCCCAAAATGTAGCCTTGACTGATCCATTGCACTCCCTGCCATTTCCCTCTGCCTCTGCTTCATGTGCTTCCTTTGACACACACAACTGCTCCAGGCCAGCCTGGTCCAATGGACAGGGGCATGGGGAGACCAGGGGTATGTATTGAGATTTGAGGGCTGGAGGAAGCCCACTACTTTCCTCACCACCATGATGAAAAAAAGAAGAAAGAGAAAGAAATTACAACCCTTTAAAAACCCCATGGATCCACTGTAAGCCACTTGTTTCCTCGTACCAAGGCATTAGGATAATCAAATCATGGAACTTGTAGTTGGAAGAAACCTCATATATCATCTTGTGACCTCCCCCTCCCATATCATTGATAGCCAAGGTGTCAAAACGACTTACCCAAGTCACACAGGGTCATGACCTCTAGGCTTTCATCAACAGTTGGTGCCTTATCATAGATTGGCTGAAGAGTTCATGAGAGACAGTCAGAAAAGAGGAAGGATCCTCAAAGGACACAAAGCACAGGTCAGTTCTGAAAAAGGAAAATTTAGATTCTCAGCAGTTTTGAGCTGGAATGAATCTACAGGGTCATCTAATCCTTGGATGGCACATGATGTCACTCCCCTATTCTTTTTCAAGGCAGACATTGCTAATCGATGATTGCACTCCTTCTCTCTGGGTCTGGGCATATCTTCAAAATCTCTTTCATCAATGGTCTAGGCAGCCACTGCCAACTGATTGATAGATGACAGTTTTTTTGCCATTCCTGCAATAGTCCAGCTCCCTTATTTTACAAGTTGCAGAAACCAAAGCCAAGATAGATTTAATTTAACTAGGACTAAAGTACAGTTTTTGTAATCTTAGGCATGTACCCATTTTCAGAATATCACATGACCTATTACAAATAGGTCTAGCACAAAGTTTAACACAAAGAGGTGTGTTCTTCTTGGGGACATTTTAGGCAGAGGAAGAAAGGAGGTTAGAGGTTAGTGATAGGGATTGAGGGGATGGGACTGAAAAAGGAGACGGAGACCCTATCTATGGAAGTAATCCATTTGATATTTTATTTCCATAATTACTCTAGCTTGTGAGTGGATGTGATGGAGGGATTGGCTTGGCTAAAGGAGAGAAACAAGAAACAAGAAATGTAGTCCTTAATTAATAATTTTACATTTTAAACATCTCTTTTCTGGAGAAAACTCTAATTCAGAAAGATACATGCACCCCAATGTTCATAGTAGCACTTTTTACAATAGCCAAAACATGTGAGCAACCTAAGTGTCCACTGACAGATGAATGGATAAAGAAGATGTGGTACATATCCACAATGGAATATTAGCCATAAAAAAGAATGCAATAATGCCACTTGTAGCAACATCGATGGACCTAGAGATTATGATATTAAGTTAAGTAAGTCAGAGAGAGAAAGACAAATATCATATGATATCATTTATATGTGGAATCTAAAAAAAACACAAAATACAAATGAACTTATTTACAAACCAGAAATAGATTCACAAATAGAAAACAAACTTATGGCTACCAAAGGGAAAAGGGAGGGGAGGGATAAATTAGGAGTTTGAGATTAACATATACACATTACTATATATAAAACAGATAAACAACAAGGACCTATTTTGTAGCACAGGGAACTATATTCATTATTTTGTAATAACTTAAAAAATATCTCTTTGATTAGCACAAATACTATAGGTATATGGAACATAGATACAAAAAAAAATTTAAGGTGATTGATCTGGGGAACAATGAGGCTGGATGATCTCTAACCTAAATCCATGTCTCCTGCTTCAGTGCTTCAGAGTAGGGAGAGGTGAATTCTGGACTAGGAGTCCCTGCTGTGTTGGTGATGCCAGACAAATATCTTCATCTCTTGGACCCTGGCATGACTTGTCCAGTAAGTTGCAGGGCCAGGACTCAAATTTCTCTGATGCCACACGAAGTCCCATGAAAGAATGGGCATGTCTAAAGAAAGAATGAATTGCTAATGGTTGAAGAACAGGCAGAAGGCGTGGGGAGCTATTTGGGGGAATCTAAGTGGGGTCTTCATGCTGCTCCTCTAAGGGTTGTGCTCTCTGAGCTGGTGCCCCTGGGTACATCCTAGGAAGAACTGCCGTTCCAGTTAGGATGACTTCTCAGCAAAAGGTCAGCCTGGAGGGGAAGGGAGGTGTTGAACTCACATTGCCTGGAATGTAATGGAAGGGGCTGTTTCTACTCTCATCCTTGCCCCTTCGCTGCATGTATGGATAGTCACAAACACAACAGGGAACCAGCAAGCTCAAGGGAAAGCAGAATTAGACCGTTGCCTTGAAAAGATCAAATAACACATTTATCAAATACCTATAACCTGCTGGTGCTTGTCCTCAGGCAGGGAACAGCCCAGCAGGAAAGACAGGTATGTATATAAAAGAGCATCTAGCTTCACTTTGCCCTGTCTCACTTTTCTCAGCTTATCCTTTTAGGTAAGAGCGTAGAACTAGAGCCAGCCTGCCTGGGTTGAGCGCTAGTTCCACCATGTACACCTTCATGGCCTGGGCAAGTCCCTTTAACTTCTTGGTGCCTCAGTTTCTCCATCAAAAGAAGTAGGGATAATAACACTACCTACCTTATAGGGCTGTTGTGAGGCTTGAATGAGTATAAAAATAGTTATTGTCGGGGCTTCCCTGGTGGCGCAGTGGTTGAGAGTCCGCCTACTGATGCATGGGACACAGGTTCGTGCCCCGGTCCGGGAAGATCCCACATGCCACGGAGCGGCTGGGCCCGTGAGCCATGGCCACTGAGCCTGCGCGTCCGGAGCCTGTGCTCTGCAACGGGAGAGGCCACAACAGTGAGAGGCCCACGTA
>NW_006773582.1:395904-432794 GCF_000442215.2 Lipotes vexillifer | reverse complement strand
ACCTACAGAAAAAAAAAAAAAAAAAAAAAAAAAAAATTAGTTATTGTCATTTAGTAAGCAAATAGCAGTGTTTGCTAGTTTTCTATTGTTGCTATGTTGCATGTTTCTTTATAAGTTACCGTAAAGTCTTTCACCTCTCTATCATCTATCTATCTATCTATCTGTCATCTACCTATCTGTAGTAGTACAGGGTGAAAAAAACTGCAAATAATTGTGTATATAAGGCCTCCAAGAGCACAGCAGTCACTTAGGAATCCAGTCTGAGCAGAGATATGTATTCCTATCACACCTTGTTATCTATCCCCAGCCCCACTCTGTTCTGTGCACCTCCCTGGGTGGGGCCAGTGCTCCCCCAGGACTCATGTCCAGCCCCTGTCTGGATAGTCAACTCCCCTGTAAAAGTGAAATAAGAGTTGTGAAAGGAGAAGGAAGCCCAGAGCCTGCTGCGGCTCAGGCCCAGGGCTAGGCCTCCTGAGAACACCGTTCCAGACAGCAAAGATCACGCTCAAAGGACAATAAAGTAAACCTTTTAGAAAGAACCAGAAGTAACATGTAAAATCAGAAGAACTGAAACAAAAGCTCACAAATTTTCAAAGAGGCAGTTTGTTTTCACAGTTTCTGTGAAAACCTGTCTGGTGTCAGGCCTCGCACAGTCCATCTGGGAAACGGGTTTGCCTTGATAGACAACCATTTGGATATTTTGGGGTAGAAAGACTTTCTGTGAACTTGAAGAAAGCTGACCCCAGAGAGGAGAGTGGCCAACCCCAGGCTGCTCAGCCTACAAATAGAGCCCCAGACTCCCATTCGTGACATCCACCTTCTCTTTTTCAGCACGGGTTGTTTTAAAACCAGAGTCAGAAATATTTGGGCTCTGTTCCAAAGCTGTGGTGAAGATGTGATAAAGCAGGGTCTTTAGACCCCCTTCCCCTGCCACCGCAGGCCAGGCCAGGAAACGAGCAGGCGGAAGCTGTACCCACTCATTGGCTTTTCTTTTCTGACTCACTTTACCTAATTCCTCCCTCCTGCCCCCAGGGATCACCCCTTACATTAACCACCTGCACTAAGTTCTTGTCTTGGGCTGTGCTTCTAGAAGAACCCCAGCCAAGACAAAGAAGAACTTAATTTTCCTTCACTTCCTGCCCATGTGTAAAAAAGGCATTTTCCAGTCTGACGTGGAAGGAGCCTAGAAGTCATCACTTCCATCCCTACAACAAGAAAAAAGCTGAACAAACTGAAAGTCAACAACCCTTCTTAGATTCATGAGAGAATTTGGGGTCACAGGGCAAACCACTGCCCTGAAAACTGGAGGGACAGATGGGTGGATACAGAGGATCACAGCTTACCACAGTCAAATGCTCAGAAGCAGCAGCCCCCGCGGGAACCAGTACCAGCAGGAACAGTTTACATTGTCAATGGCCAATTGCTGGAAGCTCAGTGGACAAGCTTGAAAATTAAAAAATCCAGGCGACCCAGTCTTAGGGGGGTTTCCCACCTTCTTGTGAGTTTTACCTCCAGGAAAAACTCACTACAAAGATGGAGAAAAATCTTCCTGTGCTTCTGACAGGGGAAGGAGGAAAAAAACATTTTTTAAAACACCCAGAACTCTCTGTTCTTAAAGTCTGCCTTTAAGGAAAACTGTTGCACTGGAGCGTAACACAGCTGGGTTTTACAGAAGCCTAACTGACCTGGGGGAAAGGAAATACCCAAGTGTCAGCCCCTTCTATCCTTCACTGTGAGGGATGGGAATGACTTCACTCCTTTTCTGATCGATAATGAGTACAAAGCCCACCAAACTTGCAGTGACAAGAATGCAGAGCCTGGCATACACTTAAGGGGGCAGGGCTACCCCTGTGCTGATTTCTGGGAGAGGTGCCAGGTCCCACACAGGTCAAACTAATTCTCAACTCATCTCATAATATTTGGCGGAGGAATAAAGAATTTAGCTATCAAGATTTCTAAATATACAACGAGAATCATTAAACCACCAAGACTTGGAAGAGATTTTAAAGGCCCTCTAAGTCCTGTTCTTTACTTGCTTGCTTTGTAATGGTTACCATTTGAATTATGAGTAAAAATTCAGATACTGTTTCTAGACTGACTCAGGGAGAAATGCATTGGATTTAAAATTAGAAGACAAGGTCATATGTTCCGACTCCAACACTTATTGAGTTACTTAAGATCTTTGTATCTTAATGTCTTCATCCACCAAATGGAAATAATAATACCCATACCATTAGATTTAATGGTATATGTACTAATATGGTATAGATATGAACCATAACTACAAAACATCAGTATTATTTCAAAAAAAGAAAGAATATGTAGAGGCTTGAAATAGTAGCTCTTGGATGGAAAAGAATATCTGAACCAGATATTTAAAGGGTCAAAAAGAGATAAGGACCCTTATATGTAAAGGAGACAGATATGTAAGACCAAGAACCTAGAAAGTGTTTGTGTCTGTATGTTATGGAGAAGAGAAGAGGAAGATAAAATGAATAACTAAATTTTAGAGCACTTTATCTCTTAGATATGTTTATCACCATATCTTTGTTGTTCCTACAATAGCCCAATGGCTTATAACCCTTAATAAGGAATGTTTCAGAACAGATGCATATAATGGAGCTTTGGAAAAAACAGAAGTCCAGGCCTACCTTTGGAAATTCTGATTCTACATGTCTGGGGGTAGAGAGGCATGTATTTTTAGAAAACTCCAGGAATGATGCCAAAATACACTCCTGCATAAAAATCACTATAAATTAAAAGTCTGAAGCTCAGGAAGCTTGAGCAAATCCTAAGATCTAACATATGAGTGGCAGAGATAGGAGATGAATACCGGTGCTATAAATCCCACCTGTGTGCTTTTTTCCACCATGCAGATCTGGAAGGCAAGGTCAGCCTTCATTAGTCTAGTCATTATGGCTGAGTTGACCTGGCACCAGAAAGCAGCTTGCTCTCTGATGGAAGGAGGCCACGAGATGGCCACAGTCCTAATGTACGAATTGAATTAACAGCAGCACACGTTGAAATCCAGGGAGGGGAGCTATGAGAAATGAAGACAGATCATCCAGGACCAAGGCGACGTGAAGCTGGGAGATGCTGCACAGCCTGCTGATGTTCACACCAATAAGCCAAACTTGGCTTTTCACCTCTGCAGCTTCAGTCTGGCCATGAAAGTGCAGCTTGGGCCTCGGTGAGAGCCCTGTGGCCCCTCCTGATGTCAGTGAGAACTTTCGACCTGTGCAAAGAGCAACCAGGGCCCCAGGCCAGGAGCAGGAAACAAGCAGGCTCAAAGCCACAGACTCACCCAGGGGTGGTTTGGTGAGTGCATTAAAGGTCATTGATCTTGACTTCAATGTAGGTGTTTTGCAAAAATTCAGGATTACCCCCCTAAAGGATAGTTCATGAGATTTATGCTGGAGTTGTTTTACAGTCTGACCTAGAGTCTTCCACTGAAGTTATTGACTTCTCCCGAGTTCATTCTGACAGGCCATTGTGATAGCCTGTTTTGTGTATCTCTCCGTGGGGCATTCTTCATTCTCAGCCACAGACTGAAGATTAGGTTTTCCATTGTTGTTGGGGAAAAAGAGGTCAATGCTATCTCTCTCCCTGCCAACTCTTCAGAGATACTTTTTTTCCATTTCGTTTTAAAAAATCCAGGTACATTATAACCCTGATTCAATGAGGAGGAGCCTGTCTGGCCCTGTGATCACCTTTAATTACTGGGAATCAGTTGAACGTGTCAGGTGTGCAGAGAGATCAGTAAGGGCTACTGCTTCAGACCAAAACCTACTGTGCACATGACCTGCTCAGAAGATGGAAAGGCTGGGAGATTATAGGTGATGAATGCTGCTTGAGGCATCAACACTATTGTACTCTTTTCTCTCCCTGTTCTTCCCTTACAGTCCCATGATTTATAATGCTCTGTCATGTCCAGTTTTGGTAGCGGCCTGATGGTTGTCATAAAGCTGTAAACATGCTGAGGTTTTACTTTCTTGTGTGTTTTCTCCCACTTTGTATTTGTTATAATCCATGTCACCCAATAATGGATTAATTTTTTTGACCATTTTTCTGTTCTTGTTAAGCTTCTGAGGTTTGGGAAATGAATATTCAGAGTGTCAATATGTAGAACTGAGCTGAAAAATTATTCTGCCATAGATATTTAGGGAGAAGAAAATGAGGTACTATTCCAGAGAATTTGATAAGCATAAAGAGGATCAGATTAGGGGCGAGAGGATCTGGATTTGAATCCAGGCTGTGCCACTAGCTGATTGCCCTGATCTGGACACATTGCTTCAACTCCCTGCCTCAGCTTCCCCTTCTGCATAATAAAGCATTGGACTAGACGATCTCCAGGTTCAGTTGCAATTCTGGCATTCTGTGGATGGATCAGGACTCTGGATCTACATTAGGGGATGTGAAAGAGTCCTCCTGTGTCCCATGTTAGTGCTATTAACGGTGTCAAGTTGTCCCAGTGTCCCAAGTGTGCAGTAGAGTAGTGAACTTGAGTGCCATCCTCCAGAAGGTTGTATCTCCTGGTGCGCTTTTCCCTCAGAGAAAACTGGGGAGTATGTAAGCTAAGGAGGAGATCTGGAATGTACCTGCTGGAAGAGGAGAAAGCCAGCGTGTATGTACAAGTCAGTGTCTGAGAAGAGGGAAGAAATGGTGAAGTAAATGGGACTACTTACCTTGAGGAAGGGAAGATGCACTAGACAGGTGGCTACCTGGAATGACCAAAGATTTTTCATGTGCAAGAGGAAGCAACCTTCAAGTCATTGAGCACATCATGGTCTATATTCATCTGTAGCCTTCTGAAATGTTTCCATTCTTCTCAGCATGAATTCCTTAAGTATAAGTGCTAGAGAGATTTGAAGTGTAACAAGTACTATTGAGTCTAGATTTAAGGATAAAATCCAATTGAGAACCAAAAACAAAACAAGACATTACTTAGAATCTGCATATACCCCAAGAGGCATGATATAGTTTTCTTCTGCCAAGACAAGTCAGCGTCAATGAAGAAATTCCATCTTAAATCCCTGACCCCATTCATTTTCAATGAACTTCACGTCCATTTATTTGTCACCCGATCCCATGGCCATGTACTTGACCTTGTCATGTTCCAGATTATCCATCTGCTTCCTTCTCTTCGACTCTACTGTAGCTATTTCAAACTGTGTCCACTCTCCACAAAATTCTAACCCTGCCATTTCACTGGTTCACCCTCAGGAGATGACCTTACCTCATCCATGGGGAAATTTGAAAACTTCAGATGAAAATATCCTCAATTTTCTGCCACCAAACTTATAAACTCTCTTTTGTCTGCATCCATCCTTTTGTCCTTTTCTAGCACTTTGATAGCAGAGATGTCCTTCAACCAAAGTTAAGCAGTGACTTCAGTCCTTCCCCCAAACCTTGACATTTTAATTTCTCTATTCTGTATCTCTAATCTTTTTGTCCACCAACCCCTTCCACTCAGCATTTAAAGTGTTGAAGTCTTTTTTCTCAAAAAACCCCCAATCTGATCCCCACATTCCCTTCCAGCTACTACTGATCTCTCTCTGCCCTGCCATGGCCGAGTCACTTACACTTACTGCACCCACTTCCTTACCTCCCACTTACTCTCCAACCCACTACATCTGACTTCTGTCCCCGACACACCACTGAAACTGGTCTCACCATGGTCTCCCTCAAACTCCTGTTGCTAAATCCATTGGGTAATTCTCAGTCTTCATATTATTTGATCTCTGCAGAATTTCCTACTCGGCCTCTTTGAAACAACCTTCCTTTGACTTCTATGTTACCATACAGTCCTGTTTTGTGTTGTTTTGTTTTTATCCTCAACTTTCTGGCTACTCTCTTAGTCTCCTTTGCAAATCCCTTTTTCTGTGCCTGTTAGTATCCCTCAGAGTTCTTCCTTCTCATCTCAAGCCTCACTCTCCTTAGGTTATCCCAGGAATTCCCATGTACAATTGCCTTATATACCCTGATAGCCATCTACAGTTCCAGTCTCTCCCAAGTTGCATAACTTTATCTTCAATTATCCTCTGAACATCTCCACTTTGATTTCCACAGGACATTCCATGCATCTAGAATATAATCTCTTATTTTATTTCACAAACCAACTCCCTTACCTTTGTTTCCTACTTCAGTCAATGGCATTACCACCATCCAGCTTCTAGCACAGCTGGAAGTCTAGACTCCAACCTGCCCCTCTTTCTCCATCTTTTCCTGAACTCTGAATCAAACAAATCATCACATTCTGCCAATTGTTCCTCCTAAGTTAATATCTTTCAAATCCCTCCATTTTTTCTCCTGCCATCCTAGTTGGGTCATCGTTATCTCTATCCCCCTGCCTCTTCAATCCTTTTTCTAGGCTGCACCAGAAGTGATCTATCTAAAATTCAGATCTCACCATGCCAATCCCCCATCATGGTTCCTTACTACTCTTAAGAGGAAGGCCAAACTCCTTGACTTGTCCCCATAACCCTTCATGACCTGAACTCTGCTTGCCTCTTTAGGCCAGGATTTCTCAATGTCAGCACTACTGACATTTTGGGTTAAATAATTCTTTGTTGTAGGAAGCTTTCCTGTGCATTCTAGGATATTTAGCAGCATCCCTGGACTCTATCCCCTAGATCAATCATACCACCTCCCCAGTTGTGATAACCAGAAATGTCCACAGACATTGCCAAATGTACCCTAGAGGGCAAAATCAACCCTGGTGGAGAACCACTGCTTGAGACTGATCTGTCACTATACCCTACACCCTATATGTTTGAACTTCTAGCCATAGTAGCTTTTCCTTATTCCTCTACTGAACCATTTTAAATTTATTTTATATTTGTGACAGTTTTTTAAACATGTAATTCACATAGCATTACAATTTATCCAAAGTATACCAATTCAAAGTTTTTTAGTATATTCACAGAGCTGTAAAACCCTCATCACAATCAATTTTAGAACCTTTTCATCACCCAAAAAGAAGCCTCATACCCATAGACAGTTACTCCCCATTTTCCTTCAGCCCCCTGAGCCCTAGGCAGTCAGTAGTCTATTTTATGTCTCTATTAAGTTGCTTTTCCTGGACATTTCATCTAAATGGAGTCATGCAATTTTATGGTATTTTATGACTTAGCGTAATGTTTTCAACGTCCGTCCATGTTGTAGCATGTATCAGTACTTCATTCCCTTTTTTTGTTGAAGAGTTTTCTATAGAATGATATTTTTGAGGTTTGTTTTGTTGGTATTTTATGGATACTCTGCTTCTTTTTTCTCTTTCATTCAGACACTATCCTTCCTTACCTTCATCATATGATTCTGTCCTTGCACACTTCAACTCCTTCTTTCTAGAAACAGAGTCATGTTATGAAGTAGCTTCAGCAGGCCACTCTGGAAGCCATCTTGCTCTGATTTTATATTCATAATTGGGTTTCTTCTCAGTGAAGACTCTAAATCCATTTTCTCTGTCTCTATTTTCTCTATGCCCCCTTTCCTTGCCTCTCTCCTCACCCTTACAACTGGACTTGGTAAGGTCAGAATTTTGGTATCATTACCATGGTGCCCTGTGAATAGTTTTATCAAAACACTACATTATTTAGTCTGTCCTCCCACTAGTCTCACTAATTTAAATCTTTTGAAGACAAAGACATTGTCTTATTACTAATACTTCCAGCACCTGGTGTGTTTTCTGGCACAAGTTAAGCATTTTAATAAATTTTTTGCGGAATCAATGAAAGAAAGGAGGAATCATTGCTTTGATAACTTGCCTGGCATTATGATTTCCCTGGATCTGGACCTGGCTTTGTCCTGGTCAGGCTTCCCAGAGATGGAGTCTTGCCTCTGTATGGGGTCTGGAAGCGTTGACAAGGACCTGCTGTCAGTCTCTCTGACAACCTGCCCAGATGGCTGACTGTTGCTTTGCCCCTGCCTTCACCTTCAACATATACAACCATCTCTCCTGGATTCCTCATTGACCTTCCTCGCATTTACTTGCTGCCCTAGCTGTCAACTCCCACTCTCACTGTTCTCTTGTGATCTCACACTGTAGCCTCTCTTGAATGGATAAGGGGTTCAGTCCAGGGGGACTGAGTGGACAGTCTTGTTCAGGCAGCTGGACCCACTACTGTGGAGGTTAGAGAAAAAGCATGGCTCTCTTGAACAGAAAACACCAAAAAGTAACTTCTTTCTTATTCATTGTTGACTGAAGCAGTGTGAAAAGATGTGTTTTATGGTTTATGTAAGATTTATTTTGTTTCTTATGTAACAAACGGAGCACTGTTCTTAGTGCTTTTCAAATATTAATTTGTTCAGTCTTCATAATGGCATGAGGTCACTCCCATTCTTATCTGTTTCTCAGATGGAAACTTAAATGTTCACTATCACACAGCTGCTAAGTGGCAGAGGCAGGAATCAAACCCAGGTGCTCTACCTCTAGAATTGCTCTGCTGCCTCTCTCATTTCTGGGCATTTCTACATACTAACCCTCTAACTAGAAGGCTCCTTCGTCTCCTCTTCACCTGGCCAACTCCTACCCATCACTTAAGTTTTAGCTCAGATGACTTTTTTCTCTGATAAGTAAGCTTTGACTGCTTCCTCAAGCCTGGATTTGGCACCCACCCTGTGTGGTCTCATAGCAGCTGGTATTTTTCCTTTTATTTCACAAATCTATTGACTTTGCTATCATCTCTTTTATGACTTAAGCTCTTTGAGAACAGGAGCATTTTCTAGCTGGTGTACCATTGTATCCCCACATTTAGGAATGAAATGCCTGGCAAGTAGTAGGTGCTCAAAAGAATTTCTTATATATATAAATGAATCCAAATGTCCAAAATATAGCATTATTTTATGAGATTCTGCTAGTCCAGTCTCCTTTCTCCCCTCTGATGGATTTTGGATTGACAGAGTATCAAAGTGAAATAAAACCAAAATAACAGCTAAGGGGCTTTCCCAAACTGTCACTCTCAAAATTGGATTTTAATAAGCTGAGTAATTAATATAATAGACTTACATAGCCAAATAAATTTATCCCTGCATTGTTTAGACCAATTCTGGAACTTGTCTCCAACTCTGAGAACACGCTAAAAGGAACCCTAAAAATCTGAATATATTATGGGTGATGCCTCACCACCCGTTTCACCCTTTCCCCTGGGTAGCAGCCGTGTGGTGGGGTAAGGAAGAGTGAATTGCCCATCCCAGCCATGGGGGCAGGAGTGCCAAGATTGGTCTAAGCTAATTAGTGAAATTGCATTCCCCTTCAGAAGTCACATGAAGTTCAGGTGCCCTCTTCTGAGCTAGTCAGCTTCGTCACCTGCTGTGCCCTGTGGTCTGGAACTGATGCAGCTACCTTGTCTCCTTAAGGAAGTTCAGCCTAGGAGTGGAGCTGACACTTCAGAGGCAGAGAAGGGAGATCAAAAAGGAACTTGGTCCTTGACAACATCACTGGGCCATGGCAAGAAAACCCCCAAAAGCCAAAAATCCTTTGTGGAGTTCACCTTATCTCAGTTAACTGAGCACATCATTCTCCTTTATTGCCTGGAACTATTTGAATTAGGTTTCCTGGTCCTTTTAACATAAAGGTATACTGGTAACTGGTGCGTGTCCAAGGACCTATGAGCCAGGTGCCATGGGACCCTGAAGGTGGGCAGATGAGGCTACTGCTAACTCCCAGATCACGCAGAATACAAGAAAGGAAAGGAGCCCTGCAAAGAATGCAAAGATCCCAACCATCACTGCCCCTGGACTTGTGCCTCCCCTTCCCAGGCTTCAGGAATGCAGAACCAGAAAGGAAAAGTACTGCAAATCTAACCTTTTCTGGTCTCTCCTTGTCTAGACCTAAATGTCTAAAAGGTCAGCATATAATTGTTCATAGATTCAGGCTCAACATCTGATAGGGAAAGAAAGAGAGGTTACTGTATTTAATTTATATTCCAAGAATGTTTAACTAAATAGATATTTCTTCTAACAACATCATGCAGTTTTATAAAGGAAGGCCTGTCTTCCCTATGTTAGCCTCACAAAGAATAACACCAACAAAATACAAACAGCAGAGATACCAAGGAAAACCAAAGCGGAGAAAGTTTCAAAAATGTCTCCACAGGGCTTCCCTGGTGGCGCAGTGGTTGAGAGTCCGCCTGCCGATGCAGGGGACACGGGTTCGTGCCCCGGTCCGGGAAGATCCCACATGCCGCGGAGCGGCTGGGCCCGTGAGCCATGGCCGCTGAGCCTGCGCGTCCGGAGCCTGTGCTCTGCAACGGGAGAGGCCGCGATGGTGAGAGGCCCGCGTACCGCAAAAAAACAAAAACAAAAAACAAAAAACTGTCTCCACAAATCCAAAGAAAGGGAGAAGGTGAACAATTGAAGATAAAGACATAGGGAAAAACTTTAGAAGATGCCATTTAGTTATTAAATAAAACCTGGAGGAGAAAAGTGCAAATTGAGTAGAAACAATAAAAGGAAAAGAAGAAGCAGCATTTCTTGAGTCAAAGAAAGGCAATGTTTCAGTTTGAAAGGATTTCATAAAGAGCAATCAAATTAATTGAGTCCTGTAGAATTCTTAATTAATTGAGTGGGAGGAAATGGCTTACCTACAAAGAAACAAAAGTTAGGTTGGCTTCAGATAATTCCTCATTAATATTAAATGCCAAAAGGAAAAGAAGCAACATTTGCAGAGTTTAAAGGGAAAATATTCAAGACTGAGAAATCTTGCAAGTTATTTTCACTTGCAAGGGCAGGAAAAGATATTCTTAACAAGGAAGAATCCAGATAATATATACATTGCCTCTTTCCAGAAATCTTTTAAAAATTGTGCTCTGAAATATAAGTAAAATAGAAATCCTAGGAAGAGAATATCTTTAAATCTTCAATATTTGATGTAAATTTTGCTGTTAGCATGTGTCAGATACTTTTTACCATATTTATAACTTCTATAAGGCAGGGAGTTGTGCCCGTTTTGCTCACTCCTATATCCAATGACTAGAAGAGTGTTTAGTTCATAATTGGTGTTCAGGAAATACCTGTTGGAGGAATGAATCAATTACCCAGAAATAGATGCTGAATCAAGTCCAATGCCTTTCCTTCATATGTTTTTTTAAAAATAATTAATGTTATCATTTGCATTCATGGACTTCTTAATACTGAACCATCCTGCACTCCTGGAATAAACTCTTCTTATTGACAGTATACTATCCCTTGAATATATAGCTGCATTTGATTTGCTAAGATTTTATAAGTAATCTTAAATTAGATGTTGTTTTATATTTTTTGTCTGTTGTGTGTGTGTGTCTTTTTTTTTCTTTCTTCTTTTTTGGCTTACCCTGAATCCATTCTCCCATTCTCCCTTCTCTTAGAGGTTCAGTTTTCCTTTGGAGAATTACTGCTTTCTCACTCCCAGACCAAGAGGATCAGGTCAAGCTAATTCTATCCCTGCTCCAGGAGTGGACACATAATCCACTCTTGTTCAAGCTGGAGTACCAGTCTCCTGGCCACAATGAACAGTTCAGTGATGGGCACTGGAGCCAAGCCAGACCAGTGAGACTCCTTATCAGGAGTTGTGCTGGAATTATGAGGAGAGAGGTTCTCTTATTCTACTGCAGTTCCAAGCTGATAGAATGTTAGCTTATACAACTGGTAAGCACCTTGCCACAGCCAGGTGGAAGTGTGATTGGGAATGAAACCAGCACAAAGGGAAGCTTTATGCACTTGTTCTAGTGTGCCAAAAGACATACTCCCATATTTTTTGGTAACATGGACATAAACATAAGCTCCCCTTTTCCCTTAAGTCAGTTGACACGATGTAACATTCATAAACTAGAATTGTCTGTATTTTAATTTTTTGTGCTCTCTTTAGCAAGTGTTGGTGTCAGGTCTTTGTTGGTCTCATAAAAAGATTTGAGAAATTTTTCATTTCATTTACACTCTAAATATGTTGGAAAGCTAATTACTCACACCTCCTTCTACTCATATTCAGAATGCATTGAAAAATAGACACTGGACCTAGGAGGGAATGAAAACACAGTATACCCTTTATTACTGGCAAAGCTGGACTGAAGAACATAGGGAACTCTGCAGCTCTAATGGTGAACTGAACTTCCCAGTCACTGAAAGGTACTGGAGAGCTAAGGCCTTTTCCCCCGATACCCCTGTGCCCACATAGGCAAGGTGGGAGAGCCAGAGAGCCCTGTTGCAAGTCAATTTTGGTTATTTCAACTTTCCTAAAGAATTATATGTTTCACTTAGCTTCTTAATGTAGTTATACCTTTCTCATTCCTAATGCTTTATATTTTTATTTTCTCCCTTTATTCAAAGCCCAGATTCCTAGGGACTTGCTTATTTTATCTTCTTGAAGAATCACTTCCTTTTTTCATTAATTCTGTTTTATTAATTCTGTTTTATTTTTAGCATTCTAGGTTATTAATTTCTGCTTTTATTAATTATAATATATAATTTTATATATTTGGCTTATTTTATTCTTCTATTGTCTTGAGTTGAAAGCTTGGTTGTTATCTTTGGCCTTTTTTGATTAATAGTAAAAGAATTTAAATCTATGATAGTTCTTGTTAGCACCAACCCATAGTTTTGCTATGCACTATTCTTATTTTTGTTGATATTTAGATGATCTCAGAGTATGATTTTGACTTAATTTACAATTTCTTTAAAGAAATTATGGATTTTATTTGTTTGGTTTTTGTCTTGTTGTGATCTGCCATTCATGTGGCTCTAGTTTGATTGTGTGATAGTCCCAAAATGTGGTAAAATTTTTACATTTTGAAAAGTATTATTCAGGATTTTCTTTATGACTAAACACATCACAATTTTCTTCTACTTCTATGGGCATGTGAGAATATATATTCTCTATAAAGTATCAAGTACTAGACTATCTAGTAAGTTTATCCTACTAATTATATGCTTAAACTCATTTATATCCTTTTTATATTTTTTTGTCTATTTGGTCAATCAAATTCTGAGACAACGATGTTAAAAAAAAACTCTTCAATTCTGTTTTTATCAAATTTTGTTTTCATCTCTAAGAGTTGTGCTTTGTATATCTTGCAAAGTACTGTTTAGTGTAGAGTACATGAAAGTTTATGACAAATATATAATCTTGGTGGGGTTTTATTTTTTTTGGTTTTTTGGCCACACCGTGCAGCTTGTGGGATCTTAGTTCCCCAACCAGGGATTGAACTCGAGCCACAGCAGCGAAAGCACCAAGTCCTCACCACTGGACTGCCAGGGAGTTCTAGTCTTGGTGTTATTAATCAAATGGGAAATATTCTCTTTTTCCATTTTTACCTTTGGACTCAAATTTTACTTCATCTGATATTAACATTGCCACTCTTAGGTGTTTCTTTTTTCTTTTGGTATTTTAAGGATATACATTAAATTTTTACTATGAAATATACAGAAAAAGATGCATGGAACACAAATGTATGGCCTAAAGAATTGCTCATCTAACCACTACCCAGTTCAAGTAACTGAATGTAGATCATTGACAGAACTCTAAAAGCCAACAGTTATTCTGAACCTTCCCCTTGAATATTACCATTATCCTGATTTGTGTAGGAATTTCCTCCTTTCTCTTCATATTTTAACCACCAAGCTGTATATTCAGTACTTAGCATTTAGATGTGCCTGTTTCTGAAACATACATAAATAAAATTATTCTGTATAAATCTTTCATGTCTTACTTCCTTTGCTCAATATTACATTTTAAAGATTTATTCATCTTGTTATGTGTAACTATAGCTTTTGGTTGTTGGTGGCGATGCTGTATAGTATCCCATCATATAAATACACAACAATTTATTTTTCTTTTCCACCATTGTCTGACATTTGGGTTATTTCCAGCCTGGGCTATTTTATAATGCTGCTATGAACATTCTTGAACAAGTTTCTTGTGCACACATTTCCATTGGCTATGTAACAATAAGTAGAATTGTTGGAGCATGGTGAGTATCTTTAAATTTAGTAGAGATTGCCTAACTTATATAAAGGGATTGTGCCTGTTTATAACTCCCACACGTATGAGTTCCTATTGCTTTACATTCTCCCTGATATGAGATATGGTTAGTCTTTCCAATTATAATCATTCTGGTGAATGTATAGTGATATCTTCCAGTGATTTTAATTTTGTATCTCTGGGATTACTATTGAAAGTGGGTGCTTTTTCATATATTAATTTCCTACAATTTTTTGTCTTTTGTGAAATGCCTGTTCCAGACTCTTGCTAACTCTTGGATTTTCTTATTGATTTGTTTCTTAATTATATTTTTGGATATGAACTCCTTGAAAAAATATTCTCCCACTCTATGGCTTGTATTTTCACTCTCAGTGGTGTCTTTTGATGAATGTAATTTCTTCATTCTAATATACTCAAATTTTTCATTCTTTTATTGTATGATCATTGCTTTCATGTCCATTTAATTAATTAATTAATTAATTTATTTATTTAATTTTGGCCGTGCCACGCAGCTTGTGGGATCTTAGTTCCCCAACCAGGCATTGAACCTGTGCCCCATGCCGTGGAGGCGCAGAGTCCTAACTTCTGGACTGCCAGGGAATTCCCCTTTCATGCCCTCTATAAGAAAAATTTACTTTCCCTGAAGTATAAAGAAATTTGCCTATTTTATCTTGTAAAATATTTTTTGTTTGTCTTTCGCATTTAGATCTCAAATCCCCTTGGAATTAATTTTTGCATATGTTGTAAGGTAGGGGTCAAGCTAGCACCATTTACTGAAAAAAGACTGTCTTTCTCTACTGCTCTGCATTGTCACCTATATCACATATCAGACATCCATATATACTGGAGTCTGCCTCTATTCTAGTCCCTTGGTTTATATTCCTGTGCTAAGATTACACTGTTTTAGTAACTGTAACCTCATAATAAGGCTTCGTGTTTTTACAGCATGTCTTCCTACCTTGGTTCCTTTTTCAAAAGTATCTTGGCTATGCTTGACTCTTCATATTTCATATACATTTTATAATCAGCTTATCAAGATAAGCTTTAAGATTATCATAATCATAAACATGATCATAATACTTTAAGATTTTGATTGGGATTGTATTGCATATTTAGATCAATTTGGAAGAAAGGTCATATTTACAATAGGTCTTCAGTCCATGAGTATACTGTATCTCTCCATTTAGTTTGGCCTTCCTTAACGTCTCAACAATTTTATGCTTACCTGCAGAGAGGTTTCAAACATCTTTTATTAGATTTTATCCTAGATATTTCATATTGTTATGCCCTTATAAATGACATACTTTTAGAATTCTATGTTTTAACTGCTTGCTGGAGGTATGTATGAATACATTTGACTTTTGTACATTGTATATGCTTATAGTCCCTCAAGAAGAGACTCTTAGAATGCTTTCCCTCACTCTATCCTCTTTCTGCCTGTTAAGATGATTGGAAGTTTTACTCTGAGTTGTTAAAACATTTATTTCAGTATCCTATTCTAAGAAACCTGATTTATACTTAAAAATGAGATTTATTGAATTCATTGAAAATCAGTATTTTTCTTACATACTTTATCTTCCCCAATCTGATATTTTTTTTCTAATTACATTTTAATGAAGAAGGCATATTTCTTCAAGTCCTTTGTAAGAAGTCCATGGCTTCATGCTTTTTGAGTCCTTGCAGTTCTTGGTTGGAAAACCAAAGAATCACAGTCCTTTCCCAGTGATATTCTTTAAATATTTCTCAACGTCTTCTAGCTTCCAGTGTTGTGATAAGAGCTCTAGTGTCAAAATAATTATCTTGCCCTTGTAAATAAGCTGTTCTGTCTTTCTAAAAGCTTGTAATATGTGCTTTCTATTCCTGGAAATTAACATTTTCCCAAGAAAATGTTTGTTTATATTATTTTTATTAATCTTGTGTATAACTCTGTGACTTTTAATCCAAAAATGGTCTTTTTAGCTCCAGAAAATTTTTTTATTTTTATTTTTTAGTATTGTTTCCGCATTTTTTCCTTTGTCTCTTCCCGAGCTGCTTGTCTTTGTCAGTTATGTATCCTGAGTCTCTCCTCCATTTCTCCCTTATTTTTACTAATCATTTTCATTCATTTGTCCTTTTTGCTCTGTATTCTGGAGTGTATTTTTAGGTCTATTTTTGAGATGGTAATTCAGTTTTCTGTCCCTCCATATATTTTCACTCCTTCTAGATTGTTTTAATTTCAGAAGCTGTTTTTTAAATTATTTTTCCTAATTTCTGAGAGTTTTCTTATTATCAGCTTTCTCTTTGGTAATATCTTCTTGAATCTCATTGAAAATTTGTATCAGAGAATTCTCTTTCTTGCTCTCTTGCCTCTATTCTGTTTAAACAGCCTCCACTTTATTTTGATTTCTCAATGTTATCGCTCCCCTTTTAGGCTTTTCATTCTTTCAAATTTCCAGTCTTTCTTTCTCCTTCCCATCCTCCTCCTCCTCTTCTTCCTCTTCTCCTTCTCCTTGTTCTCCTGTATGTGTGTATTTTTATTTCTTATGAAGACAGGCCTAGACGTACCAGCATCATCAGCCAGTGTAGGTTCATTCAACACTATTGAGGTCAGGCTGTTGGTGACTTGAAGGTGTTGGACCCTTTCCAGGTAGATCAACAGCAAAGGGTAGACAGGCTAGGATTCCTGAATTTAGGAAGAGGAAAGGCCACTGGGTCCATGAAGTTGTCCAGGTTCATGAGAAGAAAAAGGGGGCACTGAAAAAGATCAATGCCCCTCAGCAGGACTGGCCCACCTAGGACGGCTGGTGCCAGGATGGTCAGCTCCTCCTGGCACTGTCAACAGCACACTAACTGGAAGGCTGGCTTTTCCTGGGCTTTACCCCTTGCCCTCTGAGATGCAAGCCATTACCCACTGCAGGCAAATCCCAGGTGGTTGCCTGAATCATCTCCATGGAAACTGATACCGTACTCAGGCCAGTGGGACCTCTTCTAGGCTTCCTTGCTTCCCTGGACTTTGGTCATAGGGGTTAAGCCATCTCAAAAGAGTACTGAGCTGGGAGTGAGTTCAAAACATGCAGTTAGAGTATTTTATTTTCCCTTTACATCTGCAGAAAATATATTTCATTATTTTAAAATTGAAGGTAAAGGTAACTTTTATTTGTTAAAAAGGGAACTCATGGCATAGTGGAATCACCTCATATGTGGACTCCAATACCCTGCACAAGATCCATGGCTTAGATCCATCCAGCCCTAGGTTCCTCCTCAGTGAAGTAGGGGTGATGGAACCAATGGGTCCAGGCCTCTTCCAAACAACCTTGTGAAAATCAAACATTATGAATGTGAAGATACTTTCTTGGAAGTAAATCATGAAAATGCAAGCTGATGTTACATCAATAAGAATTCAAGTTATAATAAAAAAGAAATGGGCTGTCTCACGTAGCAGTAAAACTACCTATCACTGGAAGCATGCATGAGAAAGTTGGAGAGATGGATGCATCAGACATTATAATCGTTAATCTCTGTGACTCTTTTCAATTTTCTAAAAGTCTATGATTCATCCAGCACTTGGAAGTATCATAGGCCTGGGAACCGAAATTTCTCTGAAGTCAAACTCAATTCCATAAATGTGAAATCAAGTAGGACCAAATATATATTCCAAATTGGGGTAAAGTATAGCCTCGATATGTGGCTAATGCACACAGACTTCTCTCTCACTAATAACAGAAAAAAATTACAGTGGGAATTCTTTAGTAAAATGACTAGCTGCAGTCCATTGTCATCATCCTGGCAGGCTGAGGGAGAGATGGATCCCAGGCTTAATTAGCAAAACTTGACAAATTCTCTCTCGAGCCCTAGGCTCCAAGCCCACCTGCTCCTGCTGCCTCATAGGCATAGAATTCCAGTCTCCAGTCTGTGCCTAGATGTGGTATAAATGGATGAGTTCACAGGGTACAAGTTATCAAGAAAAAACATCCACCCATACTCAAATGAAGCCTGAGTGAGAATCACATCTCTGTCAGTTGTCATATCCAGTATATTCTGAAAACTAATGAGCCTGTTGTTAAACTTCTACTGGAAACTGACAGTAGAGTCGCATCCTCATGAAACCAGGTATCACAATGCAAAATGAAAGGGAAAATAAAATCTGGCTGTTGAGACTTTTCTTGATTTACTTGATTCATTAATTCAACCAACACTTACCAAGAATCCTTTATGTGCTGAGGTACTTTGCTCAGCATCATGGAGGGGATCCAGAAAGGAACTGGTGACACGTTCTGTCCCCAAGATATTTATAGTAATAGGTGCCAAAAAACTATGACAAAGTAGAAAATTACTGTGAGAAGTAGAGAGAGATCAAGGTATGAGAAGGTTGTTTGTCCCATCAAGGACATGGGCAGGTTATTTCTTACCAAGGGGTTCAGGGAACTCTTCCTGGCCAATCAGTATTTGAGCTCAATCCTGAGCAATGGGAAGAATACAGATGTGCCAGGATAAAGGTGAGCCAAGGCCCAGAGGCAGGTAAATATGAGGGATGTTCATGGACAAGGAGATAATAATGGCACATATCAAGTGCTTACTGTATGCCAGGTGCTATGCAAACTCTTTAAAACTAATTTTTTCATTAGACTGAGAAAACTGAGGCATAGAGAGGTTGAATAGCTTCTTTGAAGTCACAGAGCTTAGAAGTGTTGGAATTGATACAACGTCTGGTGGTGGTTACAGGAGGGTATGTAAAAGCCACTGATGATAAATCAAGAGGATATTGGATGCCAAACTTAGGAGACCAGTGTGTCCAGCTCTTGATATATTCTTCCCAGATGTTGTTATTGAAAAGATTCAACACATCTGTTACTAACTAAATTTTCCACTCATCATAATGGTTTGGGAAATCTTGAAAACCTAGACTTCTTTGACAGAGTGAAAATGGTCAACTGTTATTACCTGCTTCACCACAAGGTTCTTAGCTCTGAATTCAGCAGAACTCTGAGATGATCTAAGGAAAGGCTTACTGTAAGTTGGAACCACTTTACTCTGGCAGAGGAGGGGTAAGGAGCTTTGGTGAGAGTCTCTTCATGAGATGGGCAACTGAGTGGTATAGAATGGAGTCCCCCCACTCAGTTCAGACAGAATAAGAAAGTCCTACCATGTGGAGAATGGATAGACTAGACTAGAACAGTAGTCCACAAACCTGGGGTCAGCAAACCAGATTCAGCTTGCCACCTGTTTTTGTAAATGATGTCTTATTGAGACAAAGCTGCTCATTCGTTCATGTATTGCTACTTTCACGCAATAATGGGAGCGCCGAATAGCTGCTACAGAGACTGTGTGGTGTGCGGACACTAAAATATTTGGCCCTTTACAGGAAAAGTTTGCCAACCTCTAAAACAGAAAAATCGGAATCCTAGCACGTTCACGTTGGAAGGAAGAGTGGAGGTCATTTAATCCATACTCTTCTCCCCTCCCCACTCCCCAGCCCCTGCAACATACTCCACACACACAGGTAAAGAGGCTGAGCCCCACAGAGAGGAAGAGATTTACCTAAAATCACCAAACTGGAAGGGACCACGATTGGGTCACTAACCAGCAGACTCGTGTTTCTTCTACCACACCAGTTCTGAAAGACTAAAGTAATTTCCAGACAATTACTCAATAACTAGGTGCCCAGAACCATGCTCTCTCAGGGTTCTAAGATGAGAATAGTAGATCTGGGGCCTCCCCATCCTGTGGTCGACACCAGACATAGTGATAGACCTTGCACAGTGGAGTTGTACCTCAATACCCTCTAAAGTCGGCATGTGAGGGAAAAATCAAACAGTACCTAAATTCCCTTTAAACTCACGCTGGAAGACCTCACAACAGAAGCAGACTTCATGTCTCTCATAGGGTTCAGCACCTTTGAGGCTGGAACTGATTTCTCTGCTTTTTGGTGATGCCTCAGCTGCAGTAGCTGGCTTGTGTTCAGCAGCCCGATATTCAAGATGCCTCCCAGCTCTGAGCGGCCCACAGGGAGTGAGACACAGTGAGGATACGGTGGCAGGCGCTCGCCTCCCATCGCACCTCCGCTTGGCCTGGGGCCTCTGCTTATTGAGCAGAAAACCAGGAGACACCCCCATGTTATTCAAATTATGTTCCTGCTCTTCTTCCCCCTCTAGCTTTTATAGATGAATGAGTGTAAGATGTGCCTCCACCGGATATTTGAAGCGTTTGACGCAGTGTGTGGAGTGTGTGTGTGTGTGTGTGCATGGACGGGATTCAGACACAAACGTGCAGAGAGGTGAGAGATTTTCCCAAACAGGAAAGTCTCTGTGGAAGCAGCAAAACTTGATGTGGCTTTTGTATCAGAGATGTACAGAATCTTGGAATTAGAATGATATTTGAGGGCCAAAGACTCCCTGACCATGCCCAGTGCAGGAATTGCACCTGTGGCATCTTGACAGACAGGCTCTGCCCGAATCCTCCAGGTGATACACTCACTATTTCCTGGGGAGCCCACTTTGTGCTCAGATACACTCACTATTTCCTGGGGGAGCCCACTTTGTGCTCAAATAACTTCAGTGGTTATGACACCGCAGAATGCATTTTGGGACTCAGTGGAGCATAGGTCTGTCTCAGTGCAGAAAGAAAGCAACGAGAGGCAGAGTGACAGGTAAGGAAAGAATTTATTAGTATAGGACGTTTGTGAGAAATACAAGCGGTAGGCAAGGGAGTGTCACCCTGAGAGCTTACTGGACTACAGTTTTTTGTTTGTTTTTTTCTGTCTATACATATTATACTTTATTTAGATGACACCACAAGGAAGCTAATAACAACCTGTTTTTTTCCAGAAAAGCTAACTGGACTAAATGGGCCAACAGAATCTATTATCGCTGACTAAATTCATTCTGATGGGAGTCACAAGGCATCCTGAGCTGCAGGCCCCACTTTTCGGGGTCTTCCTCATTAGCTACACAATCACAGTGGTGGGAAGTCTGGGAATGATCATTTTGATCCAAGTGGATTCCCACCTACACACACCTATGTACTTTTTTATCAAACACCTGGCTTTCATTGATCTTGGTAATTCTACTGTCGTTTGTCCTGAGATGCTGGTAAATTTTGTTGTGGATCAAATTACCATTTCCTATTATGCATGCACCACACAGTTGGCTTCCTTCCTTATGTTCATTATCTTGTCAGCCATGGCCTATGACTGCTATTTGGCCATCTGTAACCCTCTGCTCTACAATGTTATCATGTCCCAGAGACTTTGTCATGTGCTGGTAGGCATCCCATACCTCTACAGTACCTTTCAAGCACTGATGTTCACTATCAAGATTTTTACATTGACTTTTTGCAGCTCTAATGTCATCAGTCATTTCTACTGTGATGATGTTCCCTTGTTACTTATGCTGTGCTCAGATACACAAGAAATAGAATTGTTGGTCATACTATACAGTTTTATAATCAAAGGAAAAGTGAGGAGGGGGAAAAGACCACCTTCCTCATTTTTGAATAGACATCAAACTTCCATCATCAGCTCCTCCTCCACGTTGGGTGGGGGGAGTTTTCTTGTTCCTACTTGGTCATACTGGGACTGTCATGGCGCTACGGAAATGGGCCAAAAGGTGGTAACATACTAAAATATGGTAAATCATCTCAGGTTTCAGTATAATGTCACCTTTTCCCTATATTTTTGTTTTTAGTGCGTGCATAGAAGCATGTCCTAGGAATAGATAACTTACACACCTCACTGGGCAGGATGTGGACCTCATTCCACCATTGTTTTATTGTTTGAGGAGCATGTCTCATGCTTTTGTTGCATGGTTTTCTTGCTACAAAAGCGTACTTTCTTGAGTGATGATTAACTTACAGGGGTCTCCCATACTTTTTTTCTCTATTTACAGTCCCCTAGTGAGATTAACTATTTAATCACGTACTTTGTCCCTTTACTCTGTCCCTATCAGTTAAATATCTATTCTGAATATTAAAATGAACTTAATAGTTTCTAGTCCCATCTTCCAAAGTCACAGAGAATGAGTCCCTTCTCACTTTCCTAATGATTGTTCTTAGGGTGCTTGCTCAAGTCAGTCAGATCCCTTTCCTGCCCTGTCTTCTGTCCTCCTGCTCATGGAGCAGCATGGATGGATGGAGTGCGTGTGTGTGTGCATGTGTGTGTGTGTGCGTACACACACATGTGCATACGTATTGGGACGCGTAAGGGAGGGAGGAGAGGAGAGGAGAAAATTACAGCAGTTCTGAATTTAAAACCATGTAAAAACCATGTGAAAGAGGGAGTTGAAAATCAGGCAGACCACACTGCCCAGGACATATGTGCCAAACTAAAGAGGTTGGACTTTTAGGTAGGAGAGTCATACAGCCTGATTGGCAATTTAGAAAGATTATTCTTCCTATATTGCAGAGGAGACATTTGCAGGACCAGGACAGGAAGGCCCATTAAGAAAATACTGTAGGAGTCCAAATGAAGGATGATGAGGTCTGATCAAATCAGAGCCACAAAGATGGAAAAGCAACCACACGTTCAAGAAGTGTTCAGGAGAGAACTAAAGACTTGGTGATGGATGTAGACTTTGAGGTGGGAGGAAGCAGAGATGATGCCAAGGGGTGGTGGGACAGGCAGCAGATGGAACATCTCCAAAATCCTGCCATTACCAGAAATGTTCATTCCAGGGCCTCAGAACCCTCCCAAAAGAGTCTCTGCAGAGAGACAAACGATACATTAACTGCAGGAGTTGGCAAGGAGTGAGGAATAGGAAACACTAATTACAGGCCAAGATAATTAGCCAGCAGGTCTGGGATCAGCTGCATGTAACCTCAACTCATCTGCTTCTGCAAATGGCCAAGGGAGGATGCGAGGGGAAGCGTGTGGGCAGGACATTTTGCAAATGCTAAGGGAGCAGCTGAGCGCAGACCTTGGTGACATGAGTTTGATATGCTTGGCACTTCGGCTCTGGTTTCTGGGACCCTTGGGGTGCCAAATGCACTGTAGCCAGCTGGCCAGTTGTCCAAATGTCACTTATGCCTCTAGACCTCTAATTACCAGGCTCCCCTTTAGCCTTATAGCTACAGTCCATTAGGGGCTTGCTGGCCACATGCACAGGAAATGGATTAGAGGCCATTAGACCATCCAGGTTGAAAAAGGTCAGGTCTTGCCTCCTGGGAGAAAAGCCTAAACTCCAGCTTTGTAATGTGGTGCTTGAAGCCAGAGAAAGATCTCAGAACTAGGAAAGAGTCCCAGCCCAGCTATATGGGCTTGAGCAAGCAAATGGTTTCACTTCGCACAGTCTTGGTTTGCTTATGGGGCATAAATAAGCAATGTTCACTAACTGAGAACATTAACTGCTAACCTGAATGTATAGGTGGGGGGCTGGGAGTGAAGAAACCAAGGTTTTAGTCCTGTTTCTGCTAGTGTGCTGTAGGACCCTGGGCAAGTCACTTCTCTCTAGGCCTCAGGTTCTTCATCTGAAAACTGAAGGGATTGGTCTAGCTCAGTGATTTTTAACCAGAAATATATACTTGAATTGCCTGTGGAGCTTCTTAAAAGTGCAGGTACCCACATCCCACCCTGTTATGTTGAAGCAGATTCTCAGTGGATATTAGATGCTCACTGAGAACCACTGGAATGGGTGGTCAGGTGCCACCTGCCTCCCACCACTGCCTACCTGCTTCCCCCACACCTGGAATGACTTGATCCTTGCCCTTGGGATAAGCCTCCCCACAGCCTCCAGCACTGATCCTGTCCTCAGGCTCTGGATCTCGGCTTCAAGCCCCCGGTGCTGAACTGTCTCTGACCTCCTGATTTAGTCTCAACCCTGAGCCCGAGCCAGCTGCCAAGATGTGGTCTCACCTCATTCCCTGAGGGAGCTGCACTGCTGGGCTTGCCCAGCACTGATTGGCAGAGCATTGTTTTGCTTTTCTCAGCATCTGGGGTCCCATCCCCCAACTCCAGACTAACGGGAGGAGGCCTGCTATTGGCTGAAAGATTGCCTTGCTCTGGACCACCTGCTAGGAGCATCAAAATATCCCCTGCTGTTGGACCCCCTCCTGTGGTCATGCCACACCAGTCTCCATCTGCCTCACAGAGAACCCCACTCCCATCCAAGATCCGTGTTGGACCCTGTGATGTGGCTTCCTTCCCAGGACTGCATGTGGCCTGTTGCCTGACCAGGCAGGTGGCATTTTCTGCCTTTAGTGTGCCTTAGGCCTATCTTCATTCCTTTCCTATTTCAACCTGATTTCTGCTCTGTCCAGCTGCAGCTGTGGTCATTTTACTGAGCTCTGTCCCACCATGTGATTTCAGTGATTTCTGATATCCCTCCCAGCTAAAAAGTCAGAACCAGGGAGGTTGCATTGGACCTGGTCTCTCTGGGACTGGGTTTCTCATCTGTACAAGAGGAGTGCCAACATCTGCCTTGTAGAAGCCCTATCTCTTACTCGAATGCTGCTCGCCATCTATGAACTGAACTAAGTCCTACTCATCCTCAGGCCTCAGACCTTAGACGTTGCTTCATAACGCAGGTCTCTCTTAACAACACTGCCCCACCACTGTTATGTGCTCTGATGCAACCTGTACTTTTCCTTTCAACTCCTTAAACTCATGTAATTGTTAATTATACACTTGGAAGTCTTTCTCCCCTACTAGGTCATAAGGTCTGTGAGGGCAGAAACTACCTTACTCACCAACATTAAACCCCCCGTGCCTGGCACATAGAAGACAGGGGAC
The DNA here is from genome assembly GCF_000442215.2 of Lipotes vexillifer. Classification (NCBI taxonomy): domain Eukaryota; kingdom Metazoa; phylum Chordata; class Mammalia; order Artiodactyla; family Lipotidae; genus Lipotes; species Lipotes vexillifer. The sequence continues at coordinate 408,144 of NW_006773582.1, read as the reverse complement.
GTGTCTCATGACTGACAGATGAGACATTGGATGTGCCTTGTCACAGAGCAGGTGCTCAGTGAACATTATCCCTCCTCTCTGCTCCTAGAGAATACCACTGAGCCAATCCCAGGATGTGAGCACCCACCCAGCACAGGAGAGCACCAGGGCATGGCTGACCTGGTTCTTGGGGTCCGTGCTGGCCTTCCTTCTGGGCACTGTGCAGCCTGCCACCCTGGCAGGAGCCACAAACACCTAGAAGTCTGGTGAGAACGATACCCATAATTCCCAACATCAAAAGAATCCCACCTGAGGATCTTTTTAAAAATACCTGCACCTACACCCATCCCATAGATACTTTGTTTTAATTCATCTGGAATGCAGCCTGGGCTTTGGTATTGTTCAGTAATCCCCCAGGTTTTCCCTGTATGCAGCCATGGATGAGAATGATTGGTTGGGTTCCATCACCATTTTCCAGATACGAAGGTGAAGCACCGGAGGGCAAGGAATTGGCCCAAGAACACACAGTAGCTATGGCATAGCTGGATGGAGCTGGAACTTAGAAGACCTAACTTTCCACCACGGCTCCTCCCACTGTACCAAGTAACAAACTGAAATTCCCTTTATCAATTGCAGAGGCAGCTTTCCTGGCATCAAACAAGGCTGTGGGCAGAGAGCTTGTTTTTTTCTACCATGGAAAATCTGTTATTAAAAGCTTGTTTATGCAAGAAGGGTATAATTAAAAGTCAATGAGTGTAATTCCTTTATTGCAATGAATATTAATTAAAGGTAAACACAGCATCAATATTCATTTAGAGGAAGACAGGCTGAAAAGAAGACTGCTTGTACTAGGGTTGTCCATCACATCAGAAAGTAACAGATGACAGGACCCCAACAGCAGAATGTTGCTCTATTTTTCTCACATCCTCTCAGATTTAGAAGTTAGCCAAAATACAAATCTTTTGTCAGGTTGGGCTCCATGACCAGGCACAATTGCATGGGCACAGCCCTGTCTTATTCAGGACACAGATCTCAGAAAGTTGTGGGGTTTTTTTGTTTGTTTGTTTTTTTCTGCGGTACGCAGGCCTCTCACTGCTGTGGCCTCTCCTGTTGCGGAGTACAGGCTCCGGACGCGCAGGCTCAGCGGCCATGGCTCACGGGCCCAGCTGCTCCGCTGCATGTGGGATCCTTGCGGACTGGGGCACGAACCCGTGTCCTCTGCATCGGTAGGTGGACGCTCAACCACCGCGCCACCAGGGAAGCCCGTGTGTTTTTTTTTTTTTAATACATCTTTATTGGAGTATAATTGCTTTACAATGTTGTGTTAGTTTCTGCTGTATAACAAAGTGAATCAGCTATATGTATACATATATCCCCATATCTCCTCCCTCTTGAGGCTCCCTCCCACCCACCCTCCCTATCCCACCCCTCTAGGTAGTCACAAAGTACCGAGCTGATCTCTCTGTGCTATGTGGCTGCTTCCCACTTGCTATCTGTTTTACATTTGGTAGTGTATATATGTCAATTCTACTGTCTCACTTCGTCCCAGATTACCCTTCCCCCTCCCCGTGTCCTCAAGTCTATTCTCTACATCTGAGTCTTTATTCCTGTCCTGCCCCTAGGTTCATCAGAACCATTTTTTTTAGATTCCGTATATATGTGTTAGCATACGGTATTTGTTTTTCTCTTTCTGACTTACTTCACTCTGTATGATAGACTCTAGGTCCGTCCACATCACTACAAATAACTTGTTTATTTTTATGACTGAGTAATCTTCCATTGTATATATGTGCCACATCTTCTTTATCCATTCATCTGTCGATGGACACTTAGGTTGCTTCCATGTCCTGGCTATTGTAAATAGTGCTGCAATGAACATTCTGGTACTTGACTCTTTTTGGATTACGGTTTTCTCAGGGTATATGCTCAGTAGTGGGATTGCTGAGTCGTATGGTAGTTCTATTTTTAGTTTTTTAATGAACCTCCATACTGTTCTCTATAGTGGCTGTATCAATTTACATTCCCACCAGCAGTGCAAGAGGGTTCCCTTTTCTCCACACCCTCTCCAGCATTTATTGTTTGTGGATTTTTTGATGATGGCCGTTCTGACTGGTGTGAGGTGATACCTCATTGTAGTTTTGATTTGCATTTCTCTAATGATTAGTGATGTTGAGCATTCTTTCATGTGTTTGTTGGCAGTCTGTATATCTTCTTTGGAGAAATGTCTATTTAGGTCTTCTGCCCATTTTTGGATTGGGTTTTTTTGTTTGTTTTTGTTTTTTGCAGTACGCGGGCCTCTCACTGTTGTGGCCTCTCGCGTTGCGGAGCACAGGCTCCGGACGCGCAGGCTCAGCGGCCATGGCTCACAGGCCTAGCCGCTCCGCAACATGTGGGGTCTTCCCGGACCAGGGCACGAACCCGTGTCTCCTGCATCGGCAGGCAGACTCTCAACCACTGCGCCACCAGGGAAGCCCCAGATTGTTTTTAAGCTGTAAAGACTGTTCGTTATGTGGGGTCAGCATACTGGAGGGGCAACTGGCTTCATCGGCCCTCTTGGAAAGAGAAGAGCCAAACAGACTGATAACCAGCTGTGTTGTTCTGGCCCCTGAGCACTGGGACATGGCAAAAGTACATCATTTCCCAAGGAAGAATTCCCAAAGCCATGGCAGGTCCCCAGATCTTACAAATCAGACTCAGTGCTGGGTGGGGGAGGACAGGACTTTTGAAAATACAGATTGCCAGGTCTCACCCTGGTCCTACTAAATCAAAATCATTTTGGACTGAAGCTTAGGAATAAGCATTTTAACAAATTTTCATGTTAATTCTGATTTCTAGCCAAGCTGAAGAGCTTTTTTTTTTTTTTTTTTCTTTTTGGCCAGGTCAGTTAGGGTCTTAAATCATTTCATTTATTGATTCATTCATTCATCTGATAAATATTTATTAACCATAAGGCACTGTGCTAGCCATGGGTGAAGACAGAGACCAGTACTCTGTTTCCTAGTTCCTTCTGGTCTATCAAGAAAAACTACACATTAGAATTGTAATTATAATACAGAGTGATGACTGCTGTCACAGAGGGAGGAATACAATAGCATAAGAGCACAGAGACAGGTGAACTCAGCTCTGAATGGGGAGTCCAGGAACACTTCACAGAGAACATTAATGGAGCACTCATGTGAGTAGCATGTTCTCACAGCAGGGATGGTGTGGAACCTTGGTGAGACTGCTAGAGAATGGACTTAACTGGAAGGCAGAAAAAGTGATGTTCTGTGAGGTTGATGAGTACTAGGTTGTGAAGAGTGTGAATGTCACGCAAAGGCATTTGGATTTCACCATGTCAAAGGGGGAAAGAGATTCAGGAGACTGACCTACACATTGGTGGGTTATGGTGAGAATTCATTGAGGCACTGCAGGCTTAAATGCCTCTTCATTGCATCAGACTTAGGCTCAAACAAGCATTTGGAGTATTTTAAAAAGAAATACCAAATAGGAGGTTGACATCTACTTAGGAGCCAAGATATTGTTTACCAGGAGTTGAGAGAAGGAAGCCATGTCTTCCTAGAGAAACCGGGTGGGTCCTGAATAGGCAGGGAGGAGAAAGAAGGTATTTCAGGCTGGGCAAGGCTTGGCACTGGGTCCAGCAGCACTTCTCAGCAAGGGCACTAACCATTAATCATAGACCAAGAAGGCCTTGATAGGTTTTTTTACCTGTAGCTGTGGGCAAGCTCCTAATGAGAAGGGGTCATGTTTGGCCACAACAGTGCAAATGGAGCAACAGTGTGGTGCCAGCTCTGAGGACCAGGTGGGGGTGAGCCCTATACTCATACTGGTCCCATGTGGTACATTTTAAAAGGGAGGAAACACATTCTCTTCTTTCTGAGACTGTTCTTATAGAATCAGAGTTCCTCAGCTCTGGAGGGCCCATAGAGCTCCTGCATACCAACTCTTACAGCTCAGAGAATGTCTGAGGGTGCAAGGACCTGCCCAGAGTCACTCTGCCATCTAATCCCACCTGAAATGTGACCTTTTCCCTAACAGTACCCTCCTCTATTCCCTGGTTAGCACACTCAGCGGCACATTGGAATAACCTGGAGAGTTTTAAAAATATTTATGCCTGGCTCCCACCCCCAGCGATACTGACTTAATTAATGTGGAATGGGGCCTGGGTGTTGAGAGTTATCAACACTACCCAGGTAATTCTAATGTGCAGCAAAGCGTGAGACTCACAGCTCCATTCTTACCTTTAAACAGTCAACCAATAAGTATTAGAAGGAAATGAGTGATTCAGTAATTGAGGTGTTAGCTAAGAATGCTATTCTCATTTTGATGAAGGATTCTTATTTTTCCTTTATACATATCTTGCTGATTTTCCTTTCAAACTCTGAAAGCAATCCACTTATTGCTGCAGTCCAAACAACACAATAAATATATTTTTCTATGATCTAAAACTAAACCATGTCTATATCTTCCCCTATTTATAACGATAAAAATGGTAACCTCCTCTTCGCCACATCATACATAGGAATCATTTTGCATTTGGGATCTAGCATAATATTGATTTATTTTTTATAGTCAGCAGTTATTAAGATTTAATTAAAAATTGTCTCTCTGCAATAATTTTCTCTTGTTTTCATTTTGCTGGACTATAGCTTTCAGAAATTCTTATAATAAGAGTTGTTGTACAGACTTTGTATTCTAAAATCCTTTTATTTTGACCTTACATTTTAATGTTTATTTAGGTTGTTAAAGAATTCTAGGCTCAAAATGATTTCCTCTCCTAATATTGAAGATATTATTCCATTATCTCTTGTAGCCATTATTGGTCATCAGAAACTTGTTGTTTATCTGATTCTTCCTTCTTCGTAGGTAATTTTTTCTGACGCTTTTAGATTGTTTCCCCGTTCGTTGTTCAAAATTTCAGTAAGATGTGTCTAAGGTTGAATTTTTGTTTTGTTTTGTTTACTCAGAAGCAAGGTGTCCTCTTTTGACTCTAAAAACATCTTTCTCCAGGACTGGGGTATATATATATATATATATATATATATATATATATATATATCTTTTTTTTTCGGTATGCGGGCCTCTCACTGTTGTGGCCTCCCGCGTTGCAGAGCACAGGCTCTGGACACGCAGGCTCAGCGGCCATGGCTCACGGGCCCAGCCGCTCCATGGCATGTGGGATCTTCCTGGACCGGGGCACGAACCTGTGTCCCCTGCATCGGCAGGCGGACTCTCAACCACTGCGCCACTAGGGAAGCCCTCTACTATATTTTTGATTTTCTCTCTTTTGTTTTGTCTGTTCTCTCCATCTTCAACTCATATTCAATAAATAGATATTGGACTTTTGACTCTGTCTTCCACATGTCTTAACTTTCTCTGCATGTTTTGTCCCTTGGTCCTTCTGTTCTAAAAACTGGTGGAATTGCTCAGCTCCAGCTTACAACACACTCATTTTCTCTTCAACTATGTCCAATGTGCTCTGCACTCATTGATTTACTTTTTCTTTCCAACAAGCATATTTTATCATTTCTGAAATCTCGAATTCTGAAATCTCGAACTTTTTCATAACATCTTGTTCTTGTTTCATAAATGTAAATATTAATTACATTTTCCCCCATTTTTATCTATTCCACTTTCTCTTTCCTAGGGAGCTAATTTTTATGTTTGTTGAGTTTTATTCCCTTCTTATATGATGTTTGTTATCCTTAAATCTTTAGCAATTCTTAGTAACGTGCTCAACTTTTATTAGAGGTTGCCTTTAATGCCACCTGAGGATGCATTTTGTTTACCAAAATCTGACTCTAGCCCTGTGGTGGAGGGGTGGGATGTGTGTAGGCAATGAGTTGTGCCTGTTGCAAGACTTCTGGATGTGGGAGCTCCCAGTTGCTCCTGGTTGTCGCAGGTACTGCGCTTCTTTGCAGCCCCAGCACTCAGAGGTTCCATCCTGATCTAAGGACACTCACCCATGCAGCTTGCTTTTGGCTCACTGAAGGGAGGAAGTGGGGATGGATAGCACTAGCAGTGGGTCTTGAGACCGTCGGAACCTGGGGAAGTATACAGCTGATGCTCACATAAAGAGGAAGTGTGTCTCTCTTTGAATTTTATTAGAACTGGGCTCAGAGACAGATGAGGAATATATAGACCCAGCCAGAACTTAACTCCAAGTCAAAAGGACCCCAAACACTTCACTGTATTTCTTCTCCTTATTCTAGGAATATATCTATATCTATATATAGATATCTATCTATCTAGATAGATAGATAGATATAGATATCTATCTGAATATCTATATAAGGTATATGCTATGTCTACAGATATATAGATAGCTAGACATATATACTAAATATTTCTACGTATATATTTAAATATGTACATAAAGTGTTTTACATAAGACTTGGCACTCAATAAATGAGAGCTACTATAAAGAAGCATCATCAACATAATGTATTACTGCCACCAAAAGTCAATACTATCTGCTTATTTTCTCTATCTCTACTCTTCCTTTAAAATCCGATTTTGAGTTGGAATTGGTCTCAGAAGCCATTTACTTCAATCTCCTCATTTTTAAAGGTTAATTAAAACATTCTCATTGCAGAAAATATAGAAAATACAGAAAAAGTAAAATAATTTAAAGAAAAAACTTCTATCAATAAGTCCATCACAGTTAGCACTATCAGCTCCATAATTTATGGACTGTGACCCACAGAGGAGAAATGGTCAGCCAACAATCTGACCTGTCAACAGGTCATTGGCCAAGTGTCCTCCATACCATCCTCTGTCCTTCTCTCTGAGACAGGAAGACTGTGCTTTGTTCTGTTGGTTAGAGGAACACACGACTGACTACAAGCCTGGGTAGAGTTACTGTCCCATACAAGAACCCTCAGTTCTGCCTGCCCATGCCCTCTATCCTGCCCATAATCATGTTGGTCACAGCAATGTCTTCTTCTTGAATTCCATGACCTCGAGGGGCTGAAGAAATCATTCGGCTCTTCGCTTGTCTTAAACTATTAGTGTGGCATGTGTTTTGTTAATACAGGTGTAGAGGTCATGCTAAAACCAGTGTGGGGGAGAGGAATGGAGAGAGCTGCGGGACTGTGCAGTTTTTCCCCTGCACCGCCTGGAAAATTCCTCTAAGAAGTTCCAATGTCACCTCCAACTTGAAGTCCTCCTTCCTCTGCCCAGGCAATTGGTCAGTCTCAGCTCTGTGCTCCTTAGCAGTTAGTTCATTTCTCCCTACAGCATTTATAGGGTATGTGTCTATAGGTCTGTATCACCTGATGGATTATGAATTTCCTAAAGACAAGGATCCAACACCTATCACAATTCCAGGCTCATAGCAAGGGCTTAATAAAAGTCTGATGAATGAATGATTGAATGTTTGAGTGAATAAACTTCACTGAGGAGCTTTAGCAAATATTCCAGAAGCATTTTGAAATATTTGAAGAGTATTTTGTTGAAATACAAAGAATGTCCCAAGAACAAGTAAGACAGCTTCACCTACCATATCTAACATGATATTACCAATAGTGTACCATAACTAAACCATTTAACTAGCCTTCGTTCTATTAACATAGGCGTTTATTCCCTGACTTACCACCGAGTCAAGGGTGGAAAATGTGAGTGGCATGTACTCTAACACCGTAATTATTGCTTGAATTTGTTCTACAGAATCCTAGAAGAGTACTAATCTATGTTCCTGAACTTCTCCAGTGTCAGGGATACACCTGCCCTCCAATTCACCCTATTTCAAAATCAGAAAAATCATCATTTTTAAAGAAAGTATCCTAGGAGATAGAAAGAGATTTGAATTTTAACTTAAAGGTTTAGATTTGAGGCCCAGGTCTACTATTAACTGGCTGTTGTGTTCATCTCTTTACTATTCGAAGCCTCATTTCCTTATCTTGAAAATAATAATAACTGCCAGAGCAGGGAAGCAGTGAACACAAAGTGTGAAATGAATACAAAAGTATTTTGTGAACAATGAAACAGTGTACATATTTAAGGGTGGAAAGGAAGGGAGGATGGGGGGTTAGTAGGGACACGGATATCTGTTTTAAATGAAAGAGAATATCTGTCAGAACAAAAGAGAAAAGATTCTTCTCCAAAGAGGAGGAAATCACTGGAATCATGGAATGCTGTGTCACAGGGGATGAGAATGCCTTGCTTACAGTCACATGGGGTCAGTGGAGAGAACAGTTTCATAACTACTGATGCCCGTCCTTCCTGCCTCCTTCCTCCCACCTTTGTGGTGTTGTCTCAAAGAACACAGGCTCTGAGATGCACTGCCTAGGTTTGGGTTCTGATTCTGCCACTGACTGAACCCCCAAAAGTACTCCACTTCTCTATCCGTCACTTTCTTCATCTGTGAAATCAGAGTGATCATAATATCTCCAAATAGGATCCTCCCTTCCCTGTTATCCAGTTTTATTTCCACAGTCTGTCATTACAACTTCCTTGTATTTACTCTCAACTCCCTTGATTCTCCTTCTCCTCTGGGTGCTGTACTCACTTTGCAAGATCACACCTTAGTGAATCATAACTCTCCCCACACTCTCTGCCTGCCCTTCTGCAGCTGAGTGGAGCTTGAGAAAAATTCAGGACCACACTGACTGACCTGCCTTAGATGCAGGACCAAGGACCACAGATGTGCCCTTAAGAATACCCAGCTGCTGTATTGTATCCCCTTAGACCACCCACTCTCCCACCCTGCTAGAAAGAACTTCACAACAAACTCCTCCTCAATCTGCCTTTACCCACACTCTCGGCTAATGGCCTTGCTTTTCACATCACTGAGAAAATAGAAGCAATCAGAAGAATATTTGCATGGACTCCCACAAATCTATCTATAAATCTGCCAGCATTTTCAGTGTTCTACCTTCCATTCTGTTACTAAAGATAAATTGTCCACCTCTTATGGAAAGCTATTATGGTTGAACTGTGCCCTCCAAAACTGTATATTGAAATCTTAACCCTCAGCGCCTCAGTGAGCTTATTTAGAAATAGGGTCATTGCAGATGTAATTAGTTAAGATGAGGTCATACTGGAGTAGGGTGAGCCTCTAATTCAATACCACTGGCTGGTGTCCTTATGTGAAAGGGAAATTTGTTCACAGACACACACAGGAAGAATGCCAAGTGAAAAGGAAGGTAAGACCAGGGTGATGTGCCTACAAGCCAAGAAGTGACAGATTTCCAGCAACCACCGGAAGCTAGGGGAGAGGTTGCAAACAGATCCTCCTTCATAGACCTCAGAAGGAACCAACCCTGCTGACACCGTAACCTTGGGTTTCTAGCCTCCAGGACTGTGAGAAAATTAATTTCCACCGTTGAAGCCACTCAGCTTGTGGTACTTTGTTCTGGCAGCTCTAGAAAACTACAACAAAAGCCAACCCTTCAGTCACCTAAAGTGACTAGATTCTACCCCTTTTAGACTACCCTGAGACATTGGTCCAACAGCATTTTTCTCCTATAGCATTAGTATTTTCCTCTCTACTGTATCATTCTCATCGGCTCCACACAGGCTGTTATTTGTCCCATCTCAAAAAAAAAAAAAATAATTGTTTTTAACTTCCCTTGACCGTGCTTTCCCTGCCTTCTACCATTCTTCCCTCTGCAACACTTTGCAGCAAAACTTCTTATGTTGATGTACTCATTGTCTCCGATTCCTCTCTTATCTTTTCTTAAACACACTCAGACTAGGCTCTCATGCGCTTTACTCCACATAAAGTGTTCTTGTCAAGGTCACCAATGGCTTCCACATTGCTACGCCCACTGACCAACTCAGTCCTCCTCCTACCTGAGCCACCAGTGACATTGGACACAGCAGATCACTGCTGCCCCCTCAAGGCACTTCTTCCCTTGACTTCTGGGACTACACACTCTTGGCTTTGTCCTCCCTTTCTGACTGTTCCTGTTCATTCTCCCTGGGAGGTTCCTCATCTTCTCCCAGACTCGGGGTCCTGTCCTTGGTCCTCCTCTCTATCTACCTACAACATACAGCCCCTCAGTGAGCTCATCCAAGCTCAAGGCTTAATTTCCATCTAGGTACCAAAGACTCTTAAATGTATAGTTCCAGCTGAGCCACTCCCCTGAGCTCCAGGCTCATGTAGCCAACTGCCCACTCCAAAAAGTATCACAAACGTAACATGTCCCAAACTGAACTCCCGAACTTCCTCCGAAAGCCTGTTCACCTGCATCCTTCTCCATCTCGGCTGAGGGCAACTCCATTCCTCCAGGTGCTCAGGCCAAAACCTGGTATTCGTTTTTTGTTTTTTGCTTTTTAAAATTTTTATTGGAGTATAATTTCTTTACAATGTTGTGTTGGTTTCTACTGTACAGCAAAGTGAATCAGCTATACGTATACATATATCCCCCTTTTTTTGGAGTTCCTTCCCATTTAGGTCACCAGAGCATTTGTGTTCATTTTTAACTCCTTACTTTCTCTCTCGCCACAGATCCAAGAAGTCCTACTGACTCAATATTTGAAACATATCTGGAATCCAAACCTTTCTCAGCCCCTCTCCTAAGCTATCATCATCCTTCACCAAGATTATTGCAGCCACCACCTAACTGGTCTCCCTACTTCTCCCCTTGCATCCTACACTCTATTCTTATCACAGCAGTCAGGTCCTGTAAAACATAGCTCACCTTAAGTCAAGTCCACCCATGGCTTCCCACTTGATAAGAGAGAAAGCTGGGCCCTTCCAATGGCCTCCTGGTCCCTTCATGGCCTCTGACCTCATCGCTGGGCTGCTTCAGCCACAGCAGTCCTTGCTGGTCCCAGAGCATCCAGGTTGCTCTCACTGCAGGGTCTTTGCACTGGAACACCGGTCCCCCAGGTAACCACATGGATAACTTCATTACCATCTCCTTCTCCTCTCAAATGTCAACTTCCTCAATGAGACCTACCTGGACCAACTATAAAATTTTGATTCCTGCTCTCAGGTGCTCCCTTTCCCTCCCCCTGCCCCATCACTTCCTAGTATACAATATAATTTATTCATTATGGTCCTATATTTTCTGTCTCCCTGTACCAGAATGTAAGCTCTGGATGGTAGGGGTTTATTTTTCTGTTTTGTTTTATTTATAGATTTATTAAGTGCCCAATAAATATTTGTTGAATGAGTGAATAAATGAAAGGATGAATATAAAGTGTCTAGAATAGTGTCTGGAGCAAAATATGTGCTTAAGAATTATTAGCCATTGTCAATATTACCTTGCATTATTGAATGGGAAATCAGATTTTGCAGCAGGAAGATCTAGGAACTTGTCTGGCAGAGTGCCCCTTAAAGGAAGGACACTGGGTGAGGGGGGAAAACTTGCCAGTTAATGAAGCTTATCCAAGGCTCATTTATTTTCAGTTGACTTTGCATGGACTCTTTTGGTTTTCCTCTGACTGCTCTCTTATGCCAAACTTGGATGAATCCCTTGGACCTACCCTGGCAGGGCTCTCCTAGAATCACTGCTCTGTGCTTCTCAGGAGAACCTCAGGCCCAATTTAGCTAGTGGGAAACAGAAATTAATAACCTCAGAGAAATCTCAGCCCATCTCTGCTACTACCTCATTTCCAGGATTTTTCAGTCTTTAAGAGGCTATAGGAGAATTAGGTCCAAACCCAAGAGCTGGTAGTAGTTAATACTACTGAACAAAGGACACATAGATTCTGCCCAGCCCGTCAGACATTCCCATGGTCAGTAGAGAACACAAATGGTTTATAATTTTTTTTTCGATGGAAGGGTTTGCCGGGAAACTGATTGAATGTGACTTAGGTTTTATAGGACTACTCTGGCTATAATTTTTTTAAATGGAGTGTAGAGGGGAAGTAGGGAGAGCAAGTAGGAGGCTATTGCACTAATCTTCCTGAGAGCTCAGATCACAGTTGAGAAGTAAGAAATGCTTGGATTCTGGATATGTTTTGAAAGTAGAGTCCATAGGATTTCCTGACTGGTTGGATCTATGGTATGAGAGAAAGAGAGAGGTCACAAAGACAGCATGGTTTTGGGGCTGAGCCCCTGGAGAGATGGGAGCTGTCATAGCACCTCATGTGACCCACAGGACACTCTTGGTATTGAGAAGGTGTATGTGGCTGGGGGGCGGGCAGAGGAAGGGTTACATTAAATTGTTTTATATACAAACATTGCAAATATGTCTTCTTTAAAGCAGACAGACAAATGTTCTTCAATTTTTCCTAGAAACAAGAGAGAAGGTTTTGTCCTCAGAATTCCTAATAATTAATTCCTCCTTTCCCTCCTCTTTTTTTTTA
>NW_006773582.1:388675-395869 GCF_000442215.2 Lipotes vexillifer | reverse complement strand
CCCTACTCTTTTTTTTTACTCTGTCCGGGAAAATTCATTTTCTGAATAATTTGCACAGAATAGAATAGCTCAAGTCTAACATATTGTTTAATAAAAATGCAACTTTAACAATGTCCACACACTCACACCCCTTCCTGAGTGAATTCAGACCCTCAACATGCAGGTCTGGTCTGAAAGCATCAGTGTTGATTTAAAGCCCACCCAGTGAGAGGGGTGGGTATTCAAAGGACTGAGAAGGCTACTGGGGAGAGAGAGGGGCTATACTCTACATTCCTTAGCATTTGGGGTGAGGATGAGCCCCATTTTCTCATCCAGAGTCCCCTGGGCTGTCAGACTTCTGCCACTACACAGTGTCAGCCTGTCCACTGACAGCATTTCTCCCAGACGGAGCCTAACCCGGAGGAAAGGGCCTTGTTGGAGAAGAAAGGGGAAAAGAATGGAAATGAGGATCAAGGGTCTCCCAGCTCCCCATTACTAATATTAAACTATTTTGTGTATGTAACATATGACTTGGACATTTGGGATCACATGGAACAGTAAGATCAAACGGAAACTTTCAACTGGTTGTCTTAGGAATCAGTTTGCCTGGGAGGCTCAGGGCACTGTGGGGAAGAACACATACACATGAGGGACATGCGACTCGGGGGTGTCCTGGGGTGCTGCCCTGGCCAGCAGCGTCTCACCTACATTCTCCACAAGATGGCGCTTGTCTGCCTCCAAGCTCCGTGGAGGACTTTGGATTTTGTTTGAATAATGGAGGCTGCAGTCCCATCCACTTATCTTCCAGGAGAAAGACTACGAAAAATGTCATGAAGAACCTAGGGGTAAGACAGGAATAAAGACACAGACCTACTAGAGAATGGACTTGAGGATATGGGGAGGGGGAAGGGTAAGCTGTGACAAAGTAAGAGAGTGGCGTGGATATATATACACTACCAAACGTAAAATAGATAGCTAGTGGGAAGCAGCCGCGTAGCACAGGGAGATCAGCTCGGAGCTTTGTGACCACCTAGAGGGGTGGGATAGGGAGGGTGGGAGGGAGGGAGGCGCAAGAGGGAAGAGATATGGGGACATATGTGTATGTATAACTGATTCACTTTGTTATAAAGCAGAAACTAACATACCATTGTAAAGTAATTATACTCCAATAAAGATGTAAAAAAAAAAAAAAGAACGCAGATGGGCAGGGCCAGCCTGGTTGCAGTTTCCCACCGAGCAGGACTGAGGTCCATCAACTCTGCTTGAAGGTAACTTCCTCATATTTGTGATGTTTGGAACCCTGAGTCTGTGTCTCCTGCCACAATAGGCCGCAAAACCATTCAAACAAAAACAGAAGGAAGGTTGTATGTCAGCAGAGCACTTTGTAGTTAACACAAGGTGTTCAGATATGTTTTGTGATTTGATTTTCAAACTAGCCTGGACTGGAAATCCATGTCTGTCTCATTCATTGTATCCACAGTGTTTGGAGCAGGGAGTGGCACATAGGCTCTAATGCATATTTGTCAAATAAATGAACCCTGTGAGGCCAGAAAAGGAATCATTATCCACATTATATATCTGAGGCCCAAAGACTCACAGTTAATAAATGGCAGAGCCAGGACCAGATGGAGACTTCCACCCCAAGGTCATTGCTAGTTATTCTGTCCTCTGATGCTTCTAGGTCACTAGCCTCAGGAAGCAAAGAACCCCAAAGCCATGAGTGTGTGGAGCCGCTGTACAGTGCACAGAAAAGCAGGCAGCAGGGGTTTTCTAGCAGAGAGAAAGATATTCAAAGAAAACTGCGGACCAAGATGTGGACATATAGCTGGCAAAAAGCTTCATGTCCTCCCTGTGCAGCCGCGGTGTGTTCCAGCAGGCAGGCACTGGCTGCAAACATAACGCAGCTCTTCAGCCTCCCCTGGAACAGAGCTTGAGAATGCAGCCTTTTGCACGGCTGAAGTGCTCACAGGAAACCCAGATCCAAAAGCATTACAGTTATATCTAACTGATCCTCCATGGTCCGCTATTTAGTTATTAGCCATGGTAAGACTCGGGATTCATCACTCCTGCAGCGTCTTCTCTAGGGGAAATAACCAAGAGTTTAGTCTTACCACAGATTAGAAAGCTAATGTGCGTAGCTGACCACTGAGAGTGAATACATGACATTAGGTTCTTAAGGCTGAGAAGAACTCTGAGTGGCCCATAGTCTGGGTCCCTAGACACAAGGTGTGAGAAGCTGCTGAAATAACATGTATATTACGAGTGTTCTGGAGGACAGGGTCTGTGGCTTCCATCAGATCCTCACAAGGGTCTCTGCTCCAAATCTAGCCACTGAGGATCAGAAATTACCTCCTTAGCCCCCCAGCTGCCCAGCTTTGGTCAAAGCCCCAGGGATAGGGCATAGATACCTTGCAAGGCAGCCCATCCATTTCCTGTGATCAATACCTACCCCCAGAGAGTGAGGGGTGGGCAGCTTGTCCCACTAGGACCTGAATAAAACACTTCCCTCCATGTGTCCAGCACATGGGATCAGAACCAGAGCTGCAGCATAACAATGCTGGGACGGCCTCGGAAGTATATCAGTAGGCACCATGGGGGCTGCTTTTCAAATATGCATATTTAAAGACAGCTAATGACTAGCTCCCCCAAAGTGAGGGAGAATTCTTTTTAATAAGAATTGCTGCTCATATGTCTCAGAAGAGCCTCTTATATAGAAGCCAGGTCTGGAGCTGGTGGCGTCCATCAGCCCCAATTCTAATGAACCACCCGCAAGGTGAGGTTTCAGTGATGGAGGTAAAGCCCCAAGTTTGTGCAAAAATAGATCCTCTCCTGCCATCTGGTGTCTAACACTATTAATGCACCTTTCACAGCATGCATTGTATCAAGTTCCCATCTCTGATCTTTTCAAGGGTTTCAGAACTGAACTTAGTTTAAACTCCACCCTTTACTTACATGAAGTCTGGGCTCAGGAATTGTATAAGCATGTGTCACACAGCTTATCAGTGGCAGAGCCCAGATTGAGGCTTAAGCCTTTTTCGCTGTCCTTCAGGAGCTCTTTCCCATCCTGTGCAATGTTCGTGTTTAACCTTCCCTATCACTTTGCCCTTTTCCTGGGACAGGAACTTTCCATCTGGAACCAAGGTCCGGGCTGACCGTTCTCCTCCGTGCTCCCACAGCTCCCCACACTTCCCTCTGTAACAGCATTCTGCACCCAGATTATCCCCACCAACTTTTCTGTGTCCTTCACTCAACAAGAGGCCCGTGAGAGCAGAGACAGTTCACATTCCGAACACAGGGCCCAGCCTGGAGCCTAGCGCATGTGAACTGATGAGGGAAGTCGCCCCTCACCCAGGAAAGCAGCACCCTTGCTGCACCTGTCATCACGACCATTGTCTTCCTGTTCTGTGCCACAGAACCCCATGCTCCTGGGGTTCTGAAGAGAATGGACATGGGTCCCCTCGTGCAGAGCTCTGGTGGGTAGGAGGCCCATCCAGGACAATACTGAGTGAGGAATCTTACAAACGGGTGCCCTAAGGGCAAAAAGAGAACATGGTGAGGCTGTCAAGCTCAGGGTAGTTTCAGAGAATAATGTTCAAGGCAGTTTCTGAGACTTGAAGGTGAATTCAGGAGAACCTTGGTGGAGAGCACTTGGGCAGCAGGAACAGCCAGGCCCAGAGGTGCAAGCAGGCAGGTGTGTTAAGGGTATACCTGGAGTGCAGAGAAATTTGAGAGTTGTGGGGAGAAAAAGCCTAACCCAAGAGCTTCACAAGGGCCAAGTGACAAAGGTCTTTAATGCTAGGATCTGGGAGCTTAGCCTCAGTTTCCAGGGACGAGATGCCTGTGTAAAAGATTTTAAGGAGTAGAACAATGAGATGGGGTCTGGGCAGCAGTGGGATGGATGAATCAGGAAACATTAGATTAAAGAGTGTGGCCCAGGGGAAGTCTGTAGAGCTGCTATTCTCGCACTTCAGTGTGCTTTAGAATTTCTAGGAGAGACAGCTTGAATGCAGATTCCTAGGTGCCCTCCAGAGATTCTGATTCAGTAGATCTGGGCTAGGACCCTGGAATTTGCACTTTCAGCAAGAAGCAAACTCTTTGGGTGCTTCTGATACAGATGGCTTAAGGGCACACTTGAGAAACCACTGGAGGAGAGAGCAGAGGTCGGAGGTCAACATGTAGGGGATGGGAAGTGAAGGAGATGAGATGCCTCCCAGTGGTCCTTGAGGGAAAACAGTTGGGGGGCGGGAAGGGGAAGGGAGAAGCTGCGCCTGAAAAACCAAAAGAAGAGTGCTTTCAGAAGGAGAGACCAGTTCCCCAAAACAAACTCAATGGTATGAACAGAAAACAGGGTTGGTCAGATTTGGGCAACTTAATCTATACTCTGCTTTATATATATATTTTAAGTCATTCATTTGCAAACCTTGATATTTTAACTATAATTGGAAACCAATCTTCGTATTCTATCTCCAATCTGATTACACTGATTTCACCAAGTGAAACTCACAAACCTCCCTTACCACCTGGGAGATCTTTGCAAGACTAAAGAATCCTAAAACTTCACCCCCTCGGAGGTCTTGGGGGTGAGGTGGGGAGGTGTCCATGAATCATCCTCATGATCAGTTAGGTTTGGAAGTCTTTGGATGTGTCTGATTCCCATCCTAAGCTACTAAGGAGAGACAGAACGTTTTTCCTTGCACTTCACGATCATTCAGAACTATCAGATTATGCCTTTGGTGAATATGACAAACTACATGCTTGAAAGTATGGCTAATTATGGTCTACTAATAGCATTTGTTGGTGTTGCATAATGTTGGAAGACTTGCTTAGATTTATAAACTCCTTTTCTTAAAAAAGTTTAGTTTTCAGTATAAATCTAATCACTATATATCTATTCTTTCTAATCTGTTCAAATGACTGTAGTTATGAGTAATATATCCATGTGCAGTGATTCTGTGGATGTTATGAAGAGAGACAAATAAGACAGTAAGAGGTGGTTTGGAACTAACTCATCACAGCCAAAGAACACATCACAAATGAACAAATCATGTACCATCTTTATCCTTCAGGTTTAATTTTATTAGTTGTCATGTCTCTTTGAGTTATAATTTACATATTATAAAGTTCACCCATTGTAAGTGTGCAATTTGATGATGTTTAGCTAATTTGTAGGGCTGTGTAACCATCACCACAGTTTCAGAACACTGCTGTCACTCCACAAAGTTCCCCCATGCCTGTTAGCAGCCCTACAGCCCAAATAAACCTCCGAGCTGCTTTCTGTCTCTAATGTTTTGCCTTTTCTAGAAATTTCATGTAAATGGAAACACAAAGTATTTAGTCTTTCACATTCGTCTTCTTTCACCTAACATAATGTTCATGAGGATCGTCCTTGTGGTTAACAAGTACACATAGTTCGCTCCTTACTTTTAGCTCTTACATTTCATTCTAAGGTCCATTTTTAATTCATTTTGTGTATCACATGAAGTAAGGGTGTAAGTGTATACATGTATGTATGTATGTATGTCTGGATGGATGGATGTCTGGATGGATTTTTGCATATGGATATCCAGTTGTGCCACCACCTAAAAAGGCTGTCTTTCCTCACTGAATTGTCTTGGCACCTTGGTTGGAAATCACTTGACCATAAATGCGTAGGTTTATTTCTGGACTCTTTCTGCTGGTCCATTAATCTACATGTCTATCCTTGTAGGAAGGGCAAGCATTGATTTGCGAAAACTTTGTTTCAGCTTTATATATTTATATATATATATATATATATATATATATATATATACACACATACATACACACACACACACACACACACACACACACACACTAGATTACTGTGTAAAATGTATTTCTTACTAAGGATTGTGGTAAAGATATTTTCTTGAAAAATAGTTATCTAGGCATTGCCAGATAATATTCACAATAAGATATAAAAAAGGGGCCCTAGAATAGTCTATCGGGATGCATAAGGATGGTGGAGCATGAGTGCATCCTCACACTTCACAGAAGGGGAAACTGAGGCCTGGGGCCGGTGGGAAGGAAGTAATTTACCCAGAGTTACACCAGAATGCAACCCAGGTGTCCTTCCTGGAAGCCCCCATCTTCCCAATGCACCAGCTGTTCCTCCCTGTTCTTTGGCAACTCCTTAAGCCATTTCCACCCCGCCCTCCACTGAAGTCGTGCTGGCAGCAGCTGGCAGAGCCCTCGTGGGCATGCAGCTTGGCAGGAGTCTCCCTCTTTCCTCAGCCTCCCCTATGAGACTCATTGAAAACAGTCTCCCCAGGCACTGCGTTGCCAGCAGGGCTGCCCCAGATGACTGTTCCCTGTGCTCCTGCCCCTCCCTTTCCAGGGACAGTGGAATTGGCTTTTCTTCAAGGACTCTTCTCAGAATGGAACAAAGAAAGCCAAAGCCGTGCCATCGATGTCAAATGGCTCTTACGCAACGGCGGCATCTTGATGAGAATCATGTAAATAACCCCAGAACATATGGATTGTATTTCCCTCGACTTACCGGGGAATGTAATAAGTCATGGCCATGGAGTAAGGCTGCGACCCGGCCCTGGCACTCGGAACACTGGAAAGACTCGTCTCCCCACCCCAGGGACCTCTTAGCCCGGAACTCTTCTATCCATCTCAAGTTCCAAGGGCATCTGCCCTCAGCAAGGCACAGGCTGTGCTGAGTCACGCTCACAGCATCCCAGGCAGACCCTGACGCCCTCCTTCACAGAAAGATTGTGCTTCTAACCACACAAACTGGGCAGAAGATCTGCTCATTAGTTCATTCATTCATCCATCCATTCAACTAGTATTTATTGAGCACTGTTGTGGGGGGCGGGTGGGGGGAGTAGGAATATCACAGCGAACAAGAAATCACAGTCCTGCTCTCAAGTCCAGTGAAAGGACTTTCTAGCACTCCAAGTTATCAAAGCTTTTGAATAGGGGTGAGTTCCCAGCAGAGGTTGATAGAGACTCAAGCATCAAATGAAGAATTGGGTGGCTGATTTCCAAGATTCCTCCCAAGCGCAAGGTTTCACGAGGTTTTAAGTTCTTGGAACACTGCCAGTGCTCCTCTGCTGCCTGTGCAGGTATCTTTGGATGGCACCTGCAGAAGCTTAGACCCAGAGGTTTTTGTTGGAAGGCTGCCTGGGCAGTCCCTGGAGAAGAAATAGTGGGTCCAGAAAAAGCAGATGCCCATCTTTCCTGCTG
>NW_006773582.1:387622-388590 GCF_000442215.2 Lipotes vexillifer | reverse complement strand
CCTGCTGAGAAAACCCTTTCCATTTTTATTTTTATATCCTGTCTTTTCTGTCTCTTCAGAAGAGATCTGAGAACTTTCTCCTGAGTGAGGAGGATGAATCTGAAGGGTAAAACAAAAACACACAAGCATAAAAGTTCTGGACAAAATGTTTCCATTGGGGGAAACTCCATAAAGGATGCACAGGATGCTCTGTATTATTTCCTATAACTGAATGTAAATCTACAATCACTTCAAAGTAAAAAGTGTAATTAACTCCCCCCAAACTTTTTGATTAGTATACTACACATATATAAGAAGTTACCTTTAGGGGAAAAGCAGTGAGGGACTTAAGGATATCTATACTTTTTTCCAACTTTTCTGTAAATCTGAAATTAATTCAAAATAAAAAGTTTGAAAACAAGTTTTAAAATGCAAGAAAATGCTTTTGATTTTCTTGCATTTTAAAGGGTTGGGGACAGAGCACGGGGTTAGGAATTAGTAGACACCGACTTTCTGTGTGATCCTGGGCAAGTCCTTTCTCCTCTCTGGCCCTCAGTTTCCCCATCTGTACAGTGCAGGTGTTCCACAAGACGATAATGTCCTATCCTGTCTATGGTCGTACATCTATGGTGCTGTACTGGTATCACTCTCACCCTATTCTCTTTACCCTTTCCCAGCCCAACCTCTCAGAGTCTCCATCCGTAATGCAGGGATAAATAACATTTACTTTTAAAAAAAAATTTTTTAAAAGTGAAAGGAAACAGTGGATGCCAGGTACCTGCTTAGTAGTAAGTACTCAGTAAGTGTGGGATTCCTGCCCCTTGCCCCTTCCTTTCCCACAGAACAGAGCTCAGTCTCTGAGCTCCTCCCCCTTCCCCCCATCCACCTCCACAAACCCCTCCCTCTCCATCTCCCACTCCCCACCCCATCTGCATTCCTCTGTCCAGCCATCTCCCTGTACCCACCCCCATCCTCCTCCCCACTCCTTC
>NW_006773582.1:374529-387581 GCF_000442215.2 Lipotes vexillifer | reverse complement strand
CCCTCCCCCTCCCCACCATCTGTGCCTGGAACTAGCACATAGCCTTTAACGACATCTTGGGGGGCTCTCACTGTGCTTGTCAAGCAACAGAGCCGAATACTCAGGTCCTCAGCTTCCTTTTGCGTTGTTTCCCTAGAACAGTGGTTTTCACACTTTGGGTGCGTCAGAATTACCTGGGGAGCTTCTTAAAACGCAGATTGCTGGGGCCTGCCCCTGGAGTTCCCGTTCAGTAGGCCTGGTGCCAGACTTCAGAGAATGTGGGTCTCCAGCAAGTTCTCAGGTGATACTGCTGCTAGCAGGGGTTCCCTGCAAACCCAGAGGAGAGCTAGAGGCCCCATGTTCCAGAGGAAAAGCAGACTTGCCAGGGAGCTTGGCCCTAGGGCCTGAAGCCAAGGAGAAGGAGATGCAGGCCTGACAGATGGGACGGGGTCTGATAGGAGATCAGAGCAGGGGCCGCCCCCCACCCCCACCCCAGGAGAGGGGTTTCTCCAGCTTTTCTTCTTTTTTCTCCCTTCCCACCTGAAATGAAGCACTGCCCCCACCCCTGCACCCCTCACTCCCACCCCTGGGAAGTCTCCAGAGCCAGGTGAGGACAGGCCCAAGCTGAAGTGCTGACTGCCAGGGCAAAGGGAGGGAAAGGGAGCAGTGCGGGAACATCTCCAAAGCCCAGGACTCACAAGCTGGGAGGGGAGTGGAATGGAGTCCATTTCAGACAGGTCTGTTGGGGGCATGTTCCTGGTGGTTGGGGGACTGCTTAAGTAGAAGCTTGCCTGTGGCTGTATTTGTCAAGACGCCTGTGTGCTCTAGTGGAAAGTGAGGTGGGAGATGAAGAAGGAGAATAGCCACCTTTTATTAAGTATTTAAGTAAGTGCCAGGGCCTGAGTAAGCACATTTTAGTCTCCACGAAGTAGGTATTATCCCCGTTCTCACATAGTAACTGTTCCTCAGTTATGCAGGTACCCACCCCAGCCGACGCTTGTCATGTCACAGTCAAACTGTGCTCTCTGCACTGTCATGACCTCTTCGGCTCTGCACCCCCTACAGGCGATGAGACTTTGACCAAGTCAATTTTTCTGAGCCCCAGTGTCTCCTTCAAAAAAAAAAAAAAAAAAAAAAAAAAAAAAAAAAGTCAATGTTGAGTGCTCCCAAAAGAATTTTGAGGCACAGATAAAACATCGAGGTGAAATGATGAGGTGAAATGCAGGTAGCTGTGCTGTGTGTATCTCAGCCCCCCACCTAAACATTAATAACAATGACCTTGGCCTTTGACATTCATGGGATAGCCACTTAGAGGTCTTACCTTTGGTTCTGGGCACCACTGGCTTAACATTTCATCCTGTTTAAATAAAACCATTACTCACCAGTGTAACTAATGTTTTATTATTACTAATTCCAAAACCATTACACTTTGGAGCCAGAGTTTAAAAAGAATTTAATTGAAGACCAAAACATGCCCAGTAGCATTGCCTATTTTATAAATAATTTCTGTTCCAAATTCTAACTTGGTGCAGCTTTTTTGGTATATTTCATTTTTCAGTGTGTGATATAAAATGTTTTCATTGTATCCCTGTGCAGAATCCTGAAACATTCATAAAAGTAAGAACAAAAATAATAATCTTTCTCATTTTTATAGCACCAAATGGTAGGCTGAATGACCACTCATGTCCTCTTGTTACAGATGAGGAAACGGGCCCAGGCAAGTAACATAGGACGCTCAAGTTCTTAATGCTAAATCCATCCATCCAGGTAGCATGGGTGCAGACCCAGTGCTCTTTGTTTTGTCCATGCTACTTCCACAGAACATTTGAGAAAAGAGCATGCCACCCTACCCAGCACTATCAATGCAGCCCTCTTTTCATACGAGTGTATATAGCCATCCACTGGGAAATGCTCCCTTAGAACCAACACCCATCCCAACCCCCAGCTGCTAATTTTATAGAGCCATTTCTCAGGCTCTGGGAATGACTTTGGGTGGCCTTGACCAACCAGCTGTGTTGTGGAGCTTTGTTGATTGTATTCTCTATAAGCAGGTCTCTGAGGAGTTGTATGTTTTCACAGGGCTCCAGGAGTTTCCTGTTAAGACCATTGTCCCAGGAAGAGTCTGGAATGACTTTCAAGTGACTTAATTTTTTTTCTCAGAAATATAAGTATGAGGCATTTCCTGGAGTGTGTACTTACATGTCCTCTATTTTCCTGATAGACAGCAGAATGTTGTGGTTAACATTAGAGACTCTAGAGAAATGTGAATGTCACTTTGTCACTTGTTGGGTGTATGACATTGGAAAACTTAAATTTTTCGGATCCTCAGTCTCCAGGTCTGTATAATGCAAATAATAATAATGCTTAACTCAGAAGGTTGCTGGCATAAACTAAGTGCTTGATATATGTGAACTGTCATCTTAATTATGCCTTTCTTCACACTCAAAATAATATAGACCCTTCTGCTTCCATGAGAATATTTTTTAAAACAAAGGCAAGGTGAAGACTTTTCCAGATAAGTAGTTTTAAAGAATTCATCACCAGCAGACCCACACTAAAAGAAATATTAAAGGAACTCCTTCAGGCAGAAGGAAAATAATACCAAATGGAAATATGAATATACACAAAGAAATGAGAGCACCAGAAATGGCAACTACCTGGGTAAATACAGAAGATTTTTAAAATTATTTAAATCTATTTTACAGATAATTATCTGTTTAAATAAAATAATACCAATGTACCAAGGGGCTCAAGACACATGTATAAGGAAAATTAATGACAGCAATCATATAGTGACATGAAGGGGAAAGTGGAAGTACATTATTTAAAGTTCTTATAATACACATTAAGTTGTATAATGTCATTCGAAAGTAGACTGTAATAAGTTAAAACCCCAAGCAACAGTAAAATAACAAAACAAAGAATTATAGCTAATAAGCCAACAAAGTAGATAAAATGAAATAAAAACAAATATACTAATTCTAGTCTAAATTAATCTGAAAGGGAAAAAAAAACAAAGAAAACAAAGAACAGATGGGACAAATAGAATACAAAGAGCTGTATGATAAACTCAAACTCAACCAAATAATAATCACATTAAATGTAAATGGTCTAAGTTGGACAAAATTGAAAGGCAGAGGTTTTCAGATTAAATAAAGAAGCAAGACCCAACTATATGCTTCGTACAAGAAATGCATTTTAAATATAAAGATAGAAATAGATTAAAAGGAAAAAGGTAGGAAAAGATATACCATGCTAACGCTAATTAAAGGAAAGTTGGAGTGGCTATATTAATGTCAGACAAGTAGATTTCAGAACAAAGAATATTATCAGGGATAAAGAAGATCATAATGGTAAACAAAAGAATTAATTCACAAAGAGGATATAACAATCTTAAGTTTACACATCTAATTACAGAACTCCAAAATATATGAAACAAAACCTGACAGAACTGCAATGAGAAGTAGAGAAGTTGACAATATAGTTAGAGATTTTAACATTCCTTCCTAAATAGTTGATAGAACAGGGAGAAAGAAAATCAGTAACTATACTGACCACTTAAATAACATGATCAGTCAACCTGTCATTTAAAAGCAACTCCATCCGGGCTTCCCTGGTGGCGCGGTGGTTGGGGGTCCGCCTGCCGATGCAGGGGACGCGGGTTCGTGCCCCGGTCCGGGAGGATCCCGCATGCCGCGTGGTGGCTGGGCCCGTGAGCCATGGCCGCTGAGCCTGTGCATCCGGAGCCTGTGCTCTGCAACGGGAGAGGCCGCAGCGGTGGGAGGCCTGCGTACCGCAAAAATAAAATAAAATAAGAGCCCCCCTCTTTAAAAAAAAAAATGTTGAAGTATTTACAGATGAAATTTTATTTAGGATTTGCTTCAAAATAATCCTGGGGTGGGGCCGGGATGGAAAGTGAGGGGAGTGGTTAGGCAAAGTAATTTTGGTCCTTTGTTCATAATTGTTGAAGCTGGGCGGTGGGTACATATGCGTTCATAATCCTTTTCTCTCCATTTTCATTAAAAAGGGTAATGAAAAAAAGTGGCCCAAGTCTTAAATTGTTTTGCATTAAAAGTACCACGCTTACTAGGATTTTTTTAAAGTGGTGTTCTTCTTAAGATAAAAACAGATTCTTATCGTAATCCCTGACACAGGAGCTTAATGAAGAACACAAAATATAAATGCTCCCTTCTTTCACTTTTCTCTTTTATTCAGAAAATGTGCCACTGTGTATACAGAGGTACATAATAGCCTCTAATCTCAAGGAGCTCACAGTTAATATGGCGGTAAAGGCAAAATTAGTAAAAAACAGACTTGTCTTAAATACTGTTGTAGAAATACTTACAATATGGAGAAGAGTTAGAACTTGAAAGGCAGTCAGAATTGCCTGGCTAATAACGACTTAAAAGTAATCTTGGGCTTCCCTGGTGGCGCAGTGGTTGAGAGTCCGCCTGTCGATGCAGGGGACACGGGTTCGTGCCCCGGTCCGGGAAGATCCCACATGCCGCGGAGTGGCTGGGCCCATGAGCCATGGCCGCTGAGCCTGCGCGTCCAGAGCCTGCGCTCCGCAACGGGAGAGGCCACAACAGTGAGAGGCCCGTGTACCAAAAAAAAAAAAAAAAAAAAAAAGCAACTCCATCCAACCACAGCAGAATATACACGCCTTTTAAGTGCATGTGAAATATTTACCAAGACAGATCATATTTCAGGGCTAAAACCAATCTCAGTAAATTTTTTTTAACATCTTTATTGGGGTATAATTGCTTTACAATGGTGTGTTAGTTTCTGCTTTATAACAAAGCTCAGTAAATTTAAAATGATTCAAGTCATACAAAGTAGGTTCTCTGACCAAACTGGAATTAAATTTGAAATCAATAACAGAATAATTTCTGGAAAATTACCAAATATTTGGAAACCAAATAGCCCATTTTTAAATAACCAGAAGTCAAAAAGTAAAAAGAAAATGTTAAATGAGTAAAAACAAAAACACAGCATATAGATAAGTGTGGGATGCTGCGGAAGCAGAACTTACGGGGAAATTTATAGCACTAAAGATCAAACCAAAATTAAACTCAAAGTAAACAGAAGAGAGAAAATACTAAAGATTTGGGAATAAATCCACAAAATACCCAACACAGATATGTTGGAAAAATATCAATGAAATCAAGAGCAGCCTCTTTGAGGAGGTAATGAAGTTGACAAACTTCTATATAAACTGGTCAGCACAAAAAGAGAGAAAACACAAATACCAAATTCTGGAATAAAGGAAGTGACATTGCTAAAGATTTTACAAATACTAAAAGTACAGTAAAGGAATACTACGATGAACAATGTTATATCCATAAAGTTGACAACATAGATAAAATGGACAAATTCCTTGAAAAACACAAAAGTTTACTCAAGATGAAACAGATAACTTGTATAGCCTTTTATCTACTAAAGAAATTGAATTTGTAGTTAAAAACCTTCCCACAGAGGAGAGGAAGGGGGGAAACTCAGGCCTACATAACTTCACTGAAGAAGAAGAGAAGGAAATACTTCTCAGCTCATTCTATGAGGCCAGTGTTTTCCTGATACCAAAATCAGATAAAAATGTTATAAGAAAACTTCATACCAGTGTCCCTCCAAACCATATATAAAATAATTATTAACAAAATTTTATCAAATTAAATTCAACAATATACAAAAAGGATAATATATCATGACCAAGTGGAGTTAATGCAAGATTAGCTTTCTGGAAAAGTCAAGAAACTAAACCAATGTAATTTACCATATTTTTAATATGGTAAATTTTTAACATTGACATTTTAAATATTAACAAATTAAAAATGAAAAATCATACGATCATGCCAATAAAGGCAGAAAAGGGAATTCCCTGGACGTCCAGTGGTTAGGACTCCATGCTTCCATTTTTCCGGGCCTGGGGCTCTATCCCTGGTCAGCAACTAAGATCCCACAAGCCATGCAGCGTGGCCAAAAAAATTAATAAATAAAGGCAGAAAAAACAATTGATAAAATCCAACAGCTATTCCTGGTACAGATTCTCAGCAAACTAGGAATAGAGTGGAACTTCCTCAGTCTGATAAAGAACAACTACAAAAAACCTACAGTTAACACCTAAATGGTGAAAGACTGAATGCTTTCTCCATAAGATCAAGAATAAAACATTTATGTTCACACTCTCCACTTCTATGCCATATTGTACTTTTGTTTCTAGTCGGTGCAACAAAATAAGGAAAAGAAAAGAAAGGAAGAAGTAAAACTGTCTTTATTCTTTTGACGATACGATCATCTATGCAGAAAATCTGATAAGATCTTAAAAAAAGCTATTAAAACTAAAATATGAATTCAGCAAGGTTGCAGGAGACAAAACCAATTTACAAAATCAATTGTATTTCTTTCTATATATTAGCACAAAGCAATCAGAAATCATAATAAAAATGTCAGATACAATGAAATCAAAATTTATGAAAGACTTAGAGATAAATATGACAATAGGTAGACAAGAACTATTTGCTGAAAACAACAAATCGTTATTGAGAGAAAATTTTAAAGACATATAAATGAAGAGATATACTGTGTTCATTTAATATGAACACTCAATATTCTTAAGATGTCAATTCTCCTCCAGACTGATGTATAGATTCAACATAATCCCAATCAGAATCATAGCAGGCTTTCTGGTAGAAACTGACAAACTCTTACTAAAACAACTTTGAAAAAGAACAATGTTGGAGAGCTAATACTACATATTTCAAAATTTTTCTAAAGCTACTGTGATTAAGACAATGTGGTATTGGCATAAAGATCGACAAATAGATGAATGGAACAGATTGAGAAACCAGATATAAATCCACACTTATAAGGACAACTGAGAAAGATGTAAAGGCAAATCAGTGGGGAAAGGATAGTCCTTTTAACAAGTGATGCTGGAACAATTGGATATCTATATGTAAAACAATGAACTTCAATTCATATCTTATGCCATATGTGAAAATCAGCTCCATATGGATCATAGACCTAATGTAAATCTAAACCTAGAAGTTCTAGAAGAAAATACAGGAAGAAGTATTGTGACCTTGGTGTTATGGACTGAACATTTGTATCCCCCAAAATTCATATGTTGAAGCCCTACCCCCCAATGTGATAGTATTTGGAGGTGGAGCCTTTGGGAAGTAATTAAGCTTAGACAAGATCATGAGGGTGGGACCAATGATTAGATTTGTGTCTTTATAAGAAGAGACGCCCTCTCTTTCTCCCATGTGAGGACACAACATAAAGGCAGTCTACAAACCAGGAAAAGGGCTCTCACCAGAAACCAAATCTGCTGGCTCCTTGCTCTTGGACTTCCCAGCCTGCAAAACTGTGAAAAATAAATGTCTGTTGTTTAAACCCCCCAGTATATGGTATTTTATTATGGTGGACCCTTGGGTTAAGAAAAGATTTCTTTGATACAATACCAAAAGCATGATATATAGAAGAAAACATTGATAAATTGTACTTCATCAAAATTTAAAACTTTTCCTCTGCAAAAAACTTTAAGGTAATGAAAGACAAAACATGGACTAGGGGAAAATATTTGCAAATCATGCATCTGATAATGGACTTGTATATATAATGGACTCATATATAGATAACTCAATAATTAGAAAAAATTACTTCCCATTAATGGCTTCCCATTAAGCCATCCTGTGGTATAAAAATTGTAGGGAGTGGGAGACTTTTTAAATGTATTTTTATGGAAATTTTCGAACATACACAAAATTAAAGAGAATTGCGTAAAGAACAGAAATAGAGACTTTTAAGGTAAGATCCTGCCTCTACTCTTGCCTCCCTCTTGACCCCCCTAATTCTCAGTTTCCTTATCTCTAAAGTGGGGCTAACAGTACCTCACTTGTGAAGATTGACTGAGATCATGCATGTAACGTCTGGCACATAGCTAGGGCTCAGCAAATGGTCAGTATTATTACTCATTAGGCATAATCCCTCCATCACTGATTCTCACTTCACTTTTTGCCATTACTGTAGCTCTCGTTCTTCCTTCAACCTATTGAAATCCTACTCATCTTTTTAGTCCCATCCTGAAGGCCACTTTCTACATATATGTTTCATGATCCTCCTACCCTTACTGTCTAATTATATTAATAATAATTACTATCAGTTGAGTCTCCACAAAGGGCCAGGAGCTTCGCAGGTGATTTATAACATTACCAAGGATTAATTACCAGTCCTATAAATACCCAGATACATGTATATTTTATACTTTAGAGAAGATCAACTTTCATTAGATTCTCAAAGGTATTACTCATTCAAAAGGCTTTAAGAACAGCTGTGTCCTTGAAACAATATGTAAAAAAAAGTGCTATCATTTCTCCCATCTCATGGGGAAAACAAAACAAAATAACTCAGGCCCAAAGAGTTGCCATAGCTTACCCAGATACCCTCACTGTCCTGATGAGTGTAAGCGCTGAGTATTGTGATCTCCTGCTCAACTGTCAGGGTCTGCTGGCATGTCTCCAGAAGAGTCACCCTTATTCACAGTCAGATATGGGTAAAGACAGAAGGTCCATAGAGCTCTGTTCCCCTTCCCTCTTCAGCCCCTTCATCGGGGGGCTGAAAATATTTTGAGGCCCACCTTTTAAAACAGTTGTCCCAAAGATAGCCAGCTTTCCTGACATGCTTTTCTGTGAAGTATTTCAGGTTTTAAAATCCTGCTTTTAAAAAGCAATTGTGGTTCAGGTTTGTTGTCTTGTGACAACCGAACATTTAAATTAGCACTGTGGTTTGGCCAGAGAGAATGTTGATGGCCCCAAGGCCCACATGCTTCAAATGCCCCTGGCCTTCGGCTAAGCTGTGCTCTGTACTGGGTGTGGCTGAGAGGTCTTTTCAGCTTTCTTCCAAACTTCTTTAGTACCATTAAATTTTTCTGAGCCTGGGAGTGGCCTGAGAATCAGGGGGCCTGGGTTCATTGGGTATTGTAGCTCCTGGTTATCCTCCAATCTCTTGCCAACTCGTTTCCAGCTCCCATACTGCTTTCGAATATGAATTTGTTTAAAAACGCTATCTGATCATGTCATTCTCTGTTTAAAAATCTTTTCTGTCTCCCTATGGCCTAAAAATTCAGCGCTCCTCAACGCTTTCAAGACTCTGGGTGGGATCTGGTCTGGGAGTTGTTGCAAAAATTTGAATTTTTCAAGCTCCCATGTGACTCTGTCATCCATCCAGAGTTGAGAATCCCTGGCCTGTCTAGTAGATTTTCCACATCTAGTCCGGCATGCAAGGCTCCTTACACCCTGACCCCTGCTCACCTTCCACCTCTCTTCTCCATCTCAGTAAATGGCACCAACACCGTCTTAAGTCAGAATTCTGGGAGTTATCTTTGCTGTCTTTCTCTCCCTCAATTCCTCACTCTCAATTTATGGCCAGGTTCAGGCTTTTCTTCTTACAAAATATATTTTGTCTTTATCCTCTTGGCTTCATGTTCACTTGCTACCACTCTGATCCATCCAAGCAGTCTCTCTCCTAATCTGGGCTTTATTCATAAAATAAATAAATAAATAGAAATTGTATTTTAGTGCTTCATTGCTATAAAAGTAAATGGATTCTTTATTATATATTCCTTATTATCTTAGTTTTCATTCTGATTTTAAAAGAATTAAAATTAAAACATTTTCATGGCCCCAGGCTGTGTGCCTACTATGCCTAATGGTCCTAACTACTGCAACAGCCTCCAAACTGGTCTCCCTGCCTCCTATCCTCCAAACCCATTTTCCTCACAATACCCAGAGTCCTCCTTTTTTTTTTTTTTATTTCTCTCCCCAGTCTTATTTTTATTTATTTATTTATTTTGTGTGTGTGTTAGTTTCTGCTTTATAACAAAGTGAATCAGCTATACATATACATATGTCCCCATATCTCTTCACTCTTGCATCTCCCTCCCTCCCACCCTCCCTATCCCACCCCTCTAGGTGGTCACAAAGCACCGAGCTGATCTCCCTGTGCTATGCGGCTGCTTCCCACTAGCTCTCTATTTTACATTTGGTAGTGTATATATGTCCATGCCACTCTCTCACTTCGTCCCAGCTTACCCTTCCCCCTCCCCATGTCCTCAAGTCTATTCTCTAGTAGGTCTGCGTCTTTATTCCTCTTCTGCCCCTAGGTTCTTCATGACCTTTTTTTTTTTTAGATTCCATATATATATGTTAGCATATGGTATTTATTTTCCTCTTTCTGACTTACTTCACTCTGCATGACAGACTCTATGTCCATCCACCTCACTACAAATAACTCAATTTCATTTCTTTTTATTGCTGAGTAATATTCCACTGTATATATGTGCCACATCTTCCTTATCCATTCATCTGTCGATGGACACTTAGGTTGCTTCCATGTCTTGGCTATTGTAAATAGAGCTGCAATGAACATTGTGGTACATGACTCTTTTTGAATTATGGTTTTCTCAGGGTACATGCCCAGTAGTGGGATTGCTGGGTCGTATGGTAGTTCCATTTTTAGTTTTTAAAGGAACCTCCATACTGTTCTCCATAGTGGCTGTATCAATTTACATTCCGACCAACAGTGCAAGAGGGTTCCCTTTTCTCCACACCCTCTCCAGCATTTATTGTTTGTAGATGGTTTGATGATGGCCATTCTGACAGGGGTGAGATGATATCTCATTGCAGTTTTGATTTGCATTTCCCAGAGTCCTCTTTTATCCTTAAAATTCCCTGCCTAAACAGCTCTGACCAGACACTAAAGGTTTTGCTTATTACAAATATGAATAAAGCCTCTCACCACATCCTCCATACAAGTAGCTAGTTGTGTTTGGTATATTTCCTTCCATGCTTTTTTCAGTGATATATGGAAAATACATGCAAAATATCTATGGTATGTGCAAAATATGTATTGCTGGTTGAGCCTATTGCTTTTTCATTAAATAAATGGTATCCTAATGCACATATCATTCTTCAGCCTGCCCTTTTCACTTAATAGTAAATCTTGGAGATAAATCCAGGTTGATGCATAAAGATCTTTCTCATCGCTTCTAACTGGTGCTCTTGTGTTTCATAGTATGACCGTATTTTATTTAGCCATTACTTTACTGATGCCCATTTTTCACCTTGAGAACTTGTGCTACAATAAACATGTTTGCAAATGAATGTTTCCCAAGGACAGATATCTTGAAGTAAGATTGTTGGTTTGTAGGATATGCAAATTTTTATTTTATTACTACCCCCAGATTGTACTTCAAGTAGCCAGGCCACTTTATATTCCCACATGCATGGTACAAGTGTGGTTATTTCTCTACAATTTCAGCAACACTAACCAGCTCCAACATCATCCAGTAACTCTTTCTGAAAGGGCCTGCGAATGGTAGGCTTTTTAGAGTCTGAAAATGTCTTTATTTCAGCTACATTTGCATAATCCTTCAGCTAGTATAGAATGATAGGTTTAAAAGTATTTTCCTTTTGTACATGTGGGTATTCTCTATTTCCCTTTTGTTTCCAGGTGGCTGGTGAGAATGTCTGAATGATAATCTAATTTCATTCTTTCTCTTTGGTAATTTTTAAGATCTTAATTTTATCCTTAGTACACTGAAATTTTGCTGCAAGGAATCTAGGTCTAACTTTATGTAAGTATCTCACTTGGGCCTTGGTAGATCTTTTCAGTCTGAGAATTCTTGTCTTTTCTCAATTCTTAGAAAACTGAGGCCAATATTTCTTCAAAGATTACTTCCTGTTCCCCCTCTTTATTCCATTTGTGTGTGTGTGTGTGGTACGCGGGCCTCTCACTGTTGTGGCCTCTCCTGTTGCGGAGCACAGGCTCCGGACGCGCAGGCACAGCGGCCATGGCTCACAGGCCCAGCCGCTCCGCGGCATGTGGGATCTTCCTGGACCGAGGCATGAACCCGTGTCCCCTGCATCGGCAGGTGGACTCTCAACCACTGCGCCACCAGGGAAGCCCTCTTTATTCCATTTTTAATGAAAATTCTATTAGACATATGTAGGATCTTCTGAATCCATACCCCCTTTAGTTTTTTCATACTTCTGATCTCTTTATCTGGGGGAATTCCTCAGCTTGATTTTCCAAATCATTAATTAATTCTTCATTCATGACCATTCAGCTGTTTATACTTACAATTGTACTTTATTTTTAATTTCAATAAATATATTTAATAAATTATATTTAATAAATGTAAAATTGTTATTTTAATTTCGTTAATTATCCAGTTGCTTCTTTTTGCATTTCAACCTGTTCTTGTTTCAAATCTTTCTCCTCTTCTTGTATCATAGATGATATCCCCTTCTTTAGCTTTATGGAAACAGCTTATTTTAAAATCTTTTTCTTATGGTTCTATTAACTCTATTTCTTTCCATGAAATCCTTTTCTTATTGAGTTTATTACCCCTTTTCCATACGCAGGCTTTGAAAACTATTTGTTGATTTTTGTTTGGCAATTTTTCTGTGGTGGTGATTCTGTCTCCTTCCCCAGTGACTTCACATTCAGCCCTGTCAGCCCCCAGCTTTCCAGCAGGACTGTGAAGACTTCCCACATGGTCAGGATGGGTTCCCACTGTGGGAAACTCACTGCCGTAGCTTCTCATCTACCACCCTCCTTTTGCAGACTTTCCCACTTCCTCATCCACAGGAAATACCTTTTCTTGATTCTGAGTGCAGCTGTTCATTTATTAATCTCATTTCTATATCTTTATTATTTCTATGAACTGGGTTATAAAAATGGGGAATTTCCACATGTGTGGAAGTCCAGGTAGCGTAGTCTATCACTGTGAAATCACCAGCTCTTCACTAGAGAACTTGTACTCATCCTATTTAGCTTAGATACCACTTCACCATGACTTTGCTAACCACTCTGTGTATATTAAGCCCTTCTATTAGCCTCTCTCATAGAACTCTGCTCTCTTTCTACATGGCATTCATCACAATTTATAATTATAGACATAGTTGTGTGTTTACCTGTCTTGATGCCTTTTTTTTTTTTTTTTTTTAACATCTTTATTGGGGTATAATTGCTTTACAATGGTGTGTTAGTTTCTGCTTTATAACAGAGTGAGT
>NW_006773582.1:372118-374431 GCF_000442215.2 Lipotes vexillifer | reverse complement strand
CCCGTGTCCCCTGCATCGGCAGGCGGACTCTCAACCACTGCGCCACCAGGGAAGCCCCATATCTTGATGCCTTTTTAAAAATTTATTTAGACATCTATGTATTCAGTAAACATTTACTGAGCCAAAGGTACAAAGGATATTGTTCAGGCCCTCAAAGTATTGTGATGAAAGGATGACACAAGTAGACAAAAATTTGCTGTATAATTTGACACATGTAATTTAAAGTATAATTTAAAGTTTAAGTGTAAGGAACAAAGGTAGTGTTTACTTCCGTGTTGAGTGATTGGGGAAGGTTTTCCAGAGAAGCTGACATTTAAGCAAGATTTCATATGATAGATAAGAGGAAATTCTACAGACAAATGAGGAAGAAAATAGCATTAAAGACCAAGAGAACCAAGTATATCAGTACATACAGACATGAGAGATCATGATAAAATCTGGAATATGCAACTAGTTTGGTACCAGTTCTAGACATAAAAGTCTGTATGTGTAAGTGTGCTGGTTGTAGGAGAGAATATAGAGGTGAAAGAGCAATCCCACATAAGAGTATTGTGTCAGTCAGAATAGGCTAAATTATCTGCAGTAACAAATAATACTAAAAGCTCAGTGGCTTCGCACAGCAGTTTCTTTCTCACTTATGCAAAGTCTGCTGTGGGTCCAGGCTGTTCTCCAGGGCAGCTGTCCTCCACATGTTGGCTCAGCACTGCAGGCTACTTCAGTTTCACTGCACCTCACGTCAACATTCAACTTCAGAGTTCAAATGCTATTCTAAGGTATTTTTATTTTATTTTGTAAGCAAAGGAGTGATCTGAAACGTTTGACAAAGGGAGACAATTAATGAGACTTGTATATTTATAAGATTGGTACTAAGGGCAAAGAAACAAATGAGAAGTTGTTGAAATAATCCAGTGAGAACTAATGAATCCCGTCACTAATGCAGGGGCAGTGGGGAATTGAAGTTATGCATAATGATGGACTTGAAAGATACTTATATGTAAACAATAGGAGTTATTGATTGATGGCATATGAAGAGAAAAGGAAAATATAAATCAGGGATGACACTCAAATATCTGGCTTGAATTTCTGAGTTGATGGTAGTTCATAGACATCGTTGGTATGAGAGAATGAGCAAGTCAGGAATAGAAAAATAATGACCTCGGCCCAGTGGAACTTTCACATGGTGGCGAGAATAGACATTTGATTTGAGGGTGAGGAACTATGGGAAGACATTTAGACTAAAGAAATAGATTTGCTAGTGATCAGTATGTAATGGTATTTAAAACTGCAGTGGTGGGATGTATGAGAAATATTCAGGAAGAATGGTTAAAATTGGGCTTCTGGGGCTTCCCTGGTGGCGCAGTGGTTGAGAGTCCACCTGCCGATGCAAGGGACGTGGGTCCGTGCCCCGGTCCGGGAGGATCCCACATGCCGTGGAGCAGCTGGGCCCGTGAGCCATGGCCACTGGGCCTGCGCGTCCAGAGCCTGTGCTCCTCAACGGGAGAGGCCACAGCAGTGAGAGGCCCGCATACCGAAAAAAAAAAAAAAAAAATTGAGCTTCTGAGCTTCATGGCTTCAGAAGAGCCATCAAGTCCCTGAAATTATATGCCAAAATTCAAGAATATGTGCCTATTTAAATGTTTCTTGGAAGATGGCTCATTCCACAAGTGTTTATTAAGGTCCTACTTTGTGCAAGTCAAAGGCATTATTGTTGGTACTGGGAATAGAGCAGTAAACAAAAAATATAAAAATACTTGTCCACTTGGAGATTGTGTTATTCTAATGGGGTGGGGAGCAAGCAACAAACCAATAAAAACTTAAAATAAATACCATCTTAGCTGATGATTACTGCCATTAAGACAAATAAAATAAAAATACTTGTCCACTTGGAGATTGTGTTATTCTAATGGGGTGGGGAGCAAGCAACAAACCAATAAAAACTTAAAATAAATACCATCTTAGCTGATGATTACTGCCATTAAGACAAATAAAACAGGGGGCGGTGGAAAGATGGCGGAGGAGTAAGACGCGGAGATCACCTTCCTCCCCACAAATACACCAGAAATACATCTACACGTGGAGCAACTCCTACAGAACACCTACTGAACGCTGGCAGAAGACCTCAGACCTCCCAAAAGGCAAGAAACTCCCCACGTATCTGGGTAGGGCAAAAGAAAAAATTAATTAAAAACAGAGACAATAGAATAGGGACGGCACCTGCACCAGTGGGAGGGAGCTGTGAAGGAGGAAAGGTCTCCACACACTAGGAAGCCCCTTCGCGGGCAGAGATTGCGGGAGGCGGAGCGGGGAGCTTCG